>NC_134312.1:92481275-92812851 GCF_964195595.1 Calonectris borealis | reverse complement strand
GGACTCTACCTAGGACCACCTAGCATGACCCAGCATGCATCTGCCTGCTTTTCTGGCCAACAGCTCTGCCCTCTTCTCTCACGTCTCTTCCCATCCTTTCTCAGAGGATCCTTTCTCCTTTCGTCCTTTCTCCCACTCCTCTGATGGCCTCTGAGCTATCTAGGTGCCTCCACCCCCATCTGTCTGGACCAGGCAGTGGGGGACAGCAGCACTTCCCACCCCCTGTCCCTTTCTCGCCTCAAGCGCTGCATAGGGGATGGATGGGGAGCAGAGGACTTCTGCCTGTGGCTCAGGGGGGAGGAAGGCTCCCCTGCCCCTCTGCCTCCAGGGAGAATGGGCTGCCCTAGGTGAGAGGAAGGAGAAAGACCAACCTGCTTTCAAGGAGGAGGCTAAATTGTTTGCTCTCCTCAAGGGATTAGGTGAGGAAGCAAACAGCCAGTTGGATGGGAAGGAGGTTTCTCACAAGCAGTGCCAATATGCAATCCTTGCTGTTTAGAAATGTGTGCTGTATCAGATTTAAAACTGTGTGTCTGGACCTGTGGATATCGGCAAGATGCAGTGAGTCTGATGTGTGTGTGTGTGTTGGATGTGCTGCACGTCTGGAGATTTGCTCTGTGTGCACAGAGTGATTGTTTGGGGGGATCTGTAGACCTGGACACTTTGATGAGCATTGATTTGGCAGTAAAGCAGGCAGGTGTGTCCTCAGAGCAATAGTCAGTGTCTGCCCGAGCAAATGACAAGTTTATAGACAAGAGCACATCTGCTCTCCAGCACTGGAGATTTTTCTCACCCTTGATAGTGTGCTTTCCAGTTCCCTAAAATTTCCTGTAACTTGGAAAGTCTGCAGGACTATGCACGTTAAATGACCTGGCCATACACAGGGCAGCTCCATTTCCAAGCCCTCCCTGCGTGCTATAGTTCGGGATGTCACGTACCTGTAGTATTGAAGCCGAAGAGGAGAGGGCACGACACTGCAAACGCCAGCATCCAGACTATCACGATCATGAGAGAGACCCTCCTGCAGGAGCTCTGCCCAGTGCTGTACTGGTACTGAACTGGTTTCACCACTGCTGTGTATCTGCGGACCAAACCAGCTCCAGAAAGAGGAGAGGTAAGAATGGAGGGAGGAAAAGGACCGGGTTTTAAAAGGAGAAATGAAAGCCACGTAGGGAACATGATGGTGAACATGGTGAAGAAATGGAAGAGGAAAGGAGAGAAGATCAGATGGTGGGATCAGCAATTTGTAGAAATGGTAAGCGGGGCGTTGGGGGAAGGAATAGAGAAAATCAGAGTTAGTTGGCAGCACTGCAGAGAAACGCTCTGCAGAACCGCCGGCATTGTGAAGCTACAAGGTTTGGGATACCAGATGGATCTAGAAACCCCAGGAAAGCCCCCTCCCTTAAGCCCCTAAGGTTATATGTGCACTGCTGGGAAAGAGTGCTACACTGTGCCTCAGCTGCCCGCTCTGGTGTCGGCCTCGCTGACAGCCAGAGGATGGCCCACGGGCGGGTGTCCAGGGCCTTCGGCTGCCGGGGTGCCCCAGAGGATGCAGCTCAGCAAGGCTAGGATTTGGAAGGCACAGGAGTGTCATCTTTAGGACAGCCCAGGGGCTGCTCTTTGCAGACAGAGCCAAAATGAAACGGGGATAAAGATTCCCATGAAGGAACACTGGACCAACTCAGTGTTGAGAGCTGCTTCGTACAATTACCCTTGAACCACATGTTACACAGGTACAGCACGCAGTGTTTTTTGCTTCTCCCACTCCTCCCTCCTAACAGCATCACGTGTGCTGAGGTCTTGGCTCCCAGCCCTCAGCATTGCTTAAAATAGGCTCAGTTTTAAGATGTAGAAAAACAGGGCAAGGCTGAAGATTACACAGCAATAATCTTCACCCCTCCCTATGTATATGGCAGGATTTTGTGTATTAAAACTTCATGAGCGAGGTCTCCAGAAGGAGAAACCCTCTTTGAGACTCAGGGGGAATTAGATGACCAATTCTGGTTCCTGCCTTCATAAAGCGTGAGGATGTGGTTGACCACCTACTGGTGATGTTTTATTGCTTGTGCCTCTCTGCCCTTTTCTTAAATGCTGACATCTTCTAGCACGTGGTGGGCAGAGCCACTCTAATAGCAGCAGAGGCAGTGACAGACTTGCAGGGAGGTTTATGTTCCTGAAGACACTGATGCTGCCCGTGCAAACCCCACTTCCTTGTCCCTGCCACGCTGGGGTACAGGACCGACCTCCATCTCCAGACTCTCCCCCTGGATGCTGTTGGCTCTCACCTGTCAATGCTGATAGCACAGAGGTTTAAAATGCTGGCTGTGCACATCATTACATCCATGGTGACGAAGATATCACAACAGATGCGGCTGAAAGTCCAGACTCCTCCGGTCACCTGCACCAGCAACCACAAAACTGTAAGCCTTGTTCTGCACCGAGTCCTGATAAGTTACGTGTAAGGAGGTGCTCTCCTCCAAGTATCTCAACAGCTAAATGAGTTCATGTTCACTGTGATGTGCAGAGGGAAACTGAGGCACCTATGTTGTGTGCAAGATAACACAGCGGTAGGTCATGAAGAAGGAGCCACACCTTGATTTCAGTCCTTTAGTTACTCTTACAGAGGGAGGCAGGGTGAAGAAATAGATAGCAGCTATCCCTTCCCTTGAGGCCTAGCATGATAAATTGATTTAAATTTGATATCACTGTATATGTCCTTTGATTAAGGATTATCTGAGAAAGTCCAAGGGCTGAAAATGTTTCTCAGCTTGGCTGCTGGAGTTCTCTTGCAGGCAGTGAGCTGGAAAAGTGCTGCAAGTTTTATGCATTTATGTATGAAACAGAGACCTGAGACCTGAGGCTTCTCTAAAACCTTATTTGGATTATTATCTCAGTTACAGATTTTGATTATTAGATCTGAGTGAGAACTCACAAGCTATTCTGATAAAGGGTTTTGGTTTGCTACCATGTCGAGCTCTTGTTCTGGTTGTTTTGAATTTTTAATCTGAAGTGTGTAATTGTGAAAGCTTAGCTGTGGCCAATCTTTGTGACGGAGAAATGCATTTTTTGGCCCAGCCATCAAGTTCTTGACAATGACCTTTTCGGTTGACAACAATATGCTCCAAGCACGGTGTGGCACTGCTCTCCTCGGGGCTGGGATGATAGCCTGACTCCGAGAGAGGGGGTTTGCCTCAGCACCCGCTCCTTCTAGGAGGTGAACAAGGAGGCAGCCTGCCCTCCCACAGGTAAGCCCGTTGGATGAGTACAGCAAACAAATCTAATGCTGAGCTGGTTGGAGAAGCGGGTAAGAAGAAAGAGGGAGGAAAGTCCTTGTTTGGAGAGAGCCTGGATTTTAGCCTTCAACCCCGTAGATCCTGCTGGTTCAGCTGGCTCCTGGGAAGCCATCAGGAACTGGCACAAGTTCCTGGTCTCTCTGCTTACGTTAGACTGCATCTGGCATGCTGCATCGGGTTTTGGGGCCCCAGTACAGGAAAAACATTGATAAAGAGGAGGGAGTCCAGCTGGGGGCTGGAGCACGTGTCCTGCGAGGAGCAGCTAAGGGAACAGGGCTTGTTCAGCCTGGAGAAGAGGTGGCTGTGGGGGCGGTGGTGCCTACTGGGAGGTTGTTAAGAAAGCTGGAGCGAGGTTACTAAGAAGATGGAGCCATGTTTTTCATAGCAGTGCGTGGTGGGAGGACAAGAGGCAACAGGCATAAGTTGAAAGAAGAAAGGTGCAAACTGGTTATGAAGGTAAACTTTCTGACAGTGAGGCAGTGGAGCCGGTTGCTTGGTGAGTCTGTGCAGGCTAGGCTCCAGCCTTGGAGGTTTTCAAGACCCACTCAAAAATACCCATCCCAGACCAGGCTGGAAGGGTGCCACAAGAAAGCTTGGCTTCTAAGGCAGTGGGTCAACCCTGCAGCAAGTGTCGATGCCTAGGAAGGACGCAGCTCCCTGCACAGAGAAGCACTTGTATAAATACAAAATTCACTCTGTGCGAGTTGTTTTCAGAGTTGTTTAAGAAATAATCCTAAGAAATTTAAATAGTTTTGATTGTGCCAGCATTCCTGCGCATGGGCACAGAAACTCGCTGAGGCGAGCTGTGTCTTTAGGGTGTTCTCTGGTGGACTCAGCTGCTACGTGTCAGAAGTCAGGTACTGAACAAGGCAGTCTTCCATTAGACCCCCTGACTCTGAATGAATGCAGGGGAGAGAAATGGGAATTGGCTTGCAAAATGCAGTAGGGAACTGTGCTTTCATCTTCAGTTCTCTGATACTTGTGGGGCTCCTTTTTTTTCTTTAAAAAAAAGCGAGCAAAGGAAAAAAAAACCAAACCAAACCCTTAGAGCTTTTCTGCATAATTAGGTGGGCTACAAGACGTGCAAGGGAGGCTGTCCCTCTGAAACTAGGGACCTTAATAGGTAGGTTCAGTTTTCAAAGAAACTCCACATCATTTTTGCTTTAGTCGCAGATTTTGAGATCTGCTTGACCACCTCAGAATATAAAAAAAAATTATAAATGGGGCCTCAGTCAGGGGTGTTTCTTTAGTCTGAGGCAAAATGCAATGCAGTGTCTGTGTGATTTGTGGAGTCTGAGGAATATTTCACCAGGAGCTGGTGCCAGGTGTTCGCATGAAAGCCAGCTGCCGCTAGCCCAGCAGATGTGCAAGCACTTAACTGAGGGAATTTCCAAGGTCCTGGGCACATTCAAACACTAAGCCCAAGAATGTGAACCATTAAAACTGAAGAAGGTGGCGATGGCAACGGCTCTGAAGCGAACCCTCTCAGGATGATGCATTCAGATCATACCACCTGCATACTAAGCCGTAGCTTGTGTTAAGAGGATGCTTGACAGATCAAAACATTTGGGCTTAAAACCCATTCTCACTTCCACCAGCCACAACTTCTAAAATGGGGAGTAGCTCTGCTGAAGTTGGTGAAGTAGTTAATGTTTACCTGTGGGGTATGCGAACCCAGAATTTATTCCAGAATTTAACAATGAAGAAGAGCCTTTCTATTATAGGCCTCGTTCATAATTTTTAAAATTCTATTTCTGCTCTTCCTTTTATTGCTCTGTTCCGTTCTTCTTTGCTACAGCAGCTAGAACTTGCTAGTGTGCGTTCCTGGTTTTCATGTGCTGGCGGGGTACCTGTTCTTTATCCCTCTGGTGCCTTTCGTCCAGGAATCTCAAAGCACATCACAGGTATTAATTGAATGAATCCTCACAACTGCCTGGGTGAGGTGGGTGGTCAAATATTATTCTCTTACAGCTGACGAGGGCAAACCACAGAGAGATGAGCTGATACAATCTCTCATTAGCACTCAGTGCATCTGCGGCAGAAGTGGGAATAGAGTCCAGGATGAAATCCTGGCTCTGTCAAAGACTACGCTAAAGCTCCCTATAGACTATTCAGGTCAGGTTCTCACCTCATCTTTCTTGATGACCAGTCTGCTTTATCCACAAAATTGCGGTATTATTATTTTTAACTTTCCAACCCTATAAGAAGTCTTCCAGTTAAAAAAAAAAAAAATCATTGTGCATTCGTAAACTTACGCAAATCCATCACTCCCCTGAATCCTTAAAAATAAACAAATCAGATATGTATGATGATGCCGTATTGAGGAGTACGTGGATGGGGAAGTATGAACACGAAGTTGCATCAGGTGATGACAGGCGTGTAAGTAGCGGTGCAGCTAAGCATGCTCACTTATGCGTTTTGTGTGTTTAAGAGCGTGTTCTTCTTGCAGGTGCTGTTAGCTCTCTGCAGCTGTGAAATGGCTGCTTACGTTTTTGCACAGCGGGAGTAACCAAGAGCATGCATGCGGTCAGGCCTGCTGAGAAGTGGTAAACTGCTGAGCTGCAGTAACTCAGTTGTCTGTCCTCCCTTTGACGGTAGCCTGGCAAGCTCCTTGAGCTCAAAGAGCAGTTGTAGGTCTTGCTGCTCCGGTGTGAGAGCCGTAGAAGAGGAGACAGTGTTACTCTCACACGCTCTGAACAGAGCTGCAGACTGACCTCAGTGACAATCATCTTCTGAAGCTTTTCTCCGTTTGGAGGTAGAACTGGATGTTGTGAGAAGACAGAAGGATGCTCCAGGCCATGCTGCTACATGTCTTCCTCCATTTGTACAATGACTATAAGGCATGATGGTATTTAATGCCATCAAACTCCAGTGGGCAGGATATCCTAATGCCATTGTCTTAGAAACCTTGGTGAGCTTTAGTAGTCGCACCCACCACAGCATCAGAGGTCAGTAAAGAACTGGGGTAGCAGTACTGGTATATTAGGCCTACCCGTTGACCCCAGAAGATTCCTAGACACAGAGCTGAATAGCATTTTTGTGCCAGAATCTTCATTAGGTGGAGATGAGGATTTCGAGGTCATAAAACGTTCTTATTAATGCTCTGTCACAGCCTTCCCAAAAGACTTCTCAGAAAGAGACAGTTCTGGTCTGCATGATTGATAAAACGACAGATTTCATGCAGAAGGTCCAGGCCACAGATGGCTCTAAAAATTGAGTGTAAAGCACAAAGTTCACAAGTGACATTTCAATCTGAGGTATCCATCCACCTTTGGCTTCTCCATAAATAATGGCCAGGTCTCAGATGTCTGGTTTGGCAAACATTCAGTAGATGAATAGGTATTGTACGCAGTTTTGGGGACTGAATGATTTCTTGGCAATTTCCAGGCCCATAGTGTACTGAAGCATGATGCCATTTCCGCTTCATTGGTAGCATCACTGATCCATAAACAGCAGCAAATATCTAAACGACTTTGGGGCTTTTTGGACTGTTTTTTAAATCTTAGTCTTGCTGGAGTCCTACAGCCTAGCTCCCTAGGAGATACTGCGCAATGCTGGGAGTGGTAGGTTGGGTTTGGGATGTGTGTGGGTTCTTCTCCGCGTTGTTTGGGTAACTCTTGGATCAGCTACTTTGATTATCCAAGCTCCACAGGTGGAAATGAATGTTGAATGGGTCTACAAACACAACTAGGGAACGGACCTACTGTGACCACAGTACTGCATGGGGGCAGAGGCTGCTTCACAGATGTGCCTCAGTCCCACCCTGTCCACAGTGAGAGCGAGTGCTAAGTCTTCTCTAATGCAAAGCATATTGTGATTTCATTAAAGATTGGAATACGCTTGAAGTGATGGACTATTCCAGTCTGAAATAAAATTTTTTAGTTGCAATCAAATTGCAAAGTCTAATTCGGTCTTGCTGGGATGGCTTCCCCCCCCCACTTATTCCTTGCTTTTTAATCATTATCATTCCATGTAACACAACTGAGCTGTACACATCCTGCAGGCCAGCTCCGGGACCGCTGCACACAGATTAGTTTAAATATTCCTACTGACTTCATTAGGAACATGATCACACATGCAGTATCATGGTGCTCTCTTTGTTCTTCACTCCGCAGTGGTGCTATACATAAATAATTAACCATCAGTACCCTTATTAATAATGCTTATACACAGAGCAAACCCTTAATTTCTCTTAATTGTAGCCTTGCTGAGACTGCAGTGGGCACAGTTTGGGAAAGTGGCTTGGATTAACACAAGGGGAATGCCTAGGCTGGGTGCCAAAGCTTAGAGCTGTGTTGCCTATTCAACATACTCCAGTGGCAGAGGAGGTCTGTAGGCCACTGCCAGTCCCCTGCTACTTGATCAAATCTCCTTGTACCCGCATAGCAGGTCTGGCATTTGCTGGTGTTGTCCTGTCTTGTCCTACTTTCTGTTCACACACTGCGCAGTCCCTATGCACAAGTCAAAATCCCTCCCTGCTTCTGCTTTGTTTTGCAGGAAAGAGGTCAGCCAAAGGTGGGCAGCTGCCAACAGAACATTTACCCTGCCCTTCAGCCTGATCCCGGCTTACCCCTTGCAGAAAGAGCATGAGGCTTTAGCGAGGTCATGGCTCAGAGGCTTATTCTGTCTCTGTTAGCATGAGAATAGGATACTAGGGCTCAGCTGAAAGCTTACGGCTGATAGATGTTCTCTCCGATTTTTCTAGACCTACCAATTTTTGTGAATTAGTGTAAAAATGCTGAAGAGAACAGATAAAAATGTCAGCTGTAGCATACCTTCATGTATTTACTTTAGTAAAAATATTTGCCCCAGGGAGGGCTTCAGTAACTCAGGATTTTGCGGCAATGTGGAGGGATTTGGTTTCCATCTTTGCTGCCCTATATCTGATGGTGTTGTCCATACTGCCCATGGTCATGCCAGTACATTTTCACAACGGTCAATGTGCAAAGATCAGGGAAATGGAGAATAAGACCCCGAGGGCTTGATGAGTCCTTTGAAGTTATTGTGAAAATGCTCACACGACTTAAAGAGATTTTGGAGCATGTTCTTCAGCTTTATCTCTTTGTCAGCCTGCTTGGGGGATGTTGCTGGAGCTGACCTAACATCATGGACATTAAGGCTCTTAAACTCTGCAGGCGATGAGGATTTGACTGCCCTCGCTTGTTTTCTGGCCAGCAGGAGTAGGGATTGATCTGGGCTCTAAGATGAGTTCCTATAAGGTATTTCCATCCTATTGCCTCCCCGCCATTCCTGAATCAGCATGGTGCTCACTGGCAACCCTTCTGGCTGATGGTGTCAGCTTCAAGGATGCTCAGATGAAAGTGGTATTAGCACATCAGAACCCACAATCTACATCACTGGCTGTAGCCCAGCTGCCATTCAAGCTCAAAGAGGCTGTGCTCTGCCAGGAAGAGCAAGGCTCAGGGTATCTGCTGACGGGTGGGACTGCGGTGCATTTGTCCGGCATGTGTCCAGCCTACGAGAGCCACCTGTGTGACATTGTGGGCTGCCACCCACCTGACAAGTGCCCCAGAGCTAGCTGGGGGTTTAAGATGTGAATGGACTTTATCTATACCAGAGCTGGCCTATTCTGAGAGCGTGCACTAACGCCAGTGAGCTCGTACTGCAGTTCAATTCTGCTAATCTTTCCTAAGATGTACTCACCTCCAGGTACACCACCCATGGCATCACCAAAGTAGCCACCAGCAAGTCCGCCACCGCCAGGCTCACCACAAGGTAGTTTGTTGTGGTTTGCAAGGTGCGTTCCCTCAGGACGGCTAAGCAGACCAGCACGTTCCCAAAGATGATGGCCAAAATCAAGATGCAGTAGCAGAGGGCGTAGTAGGCATGTGAGTGTGGCAGGTCAGGCTTTGTAGCGTTGTCTGCCCCACAGGGAATGGGGTCGGTGGTGTTAGGATGACTGCTGGTCCTTGTGAAGAGGGCCATGGGCACGCCGCTGCAAAGAGAAAGAGATGTCTGAAAATCACAGTAATTCTGGAGAACAGTACCTTTTATGGATGGTGTACGACTTTCATACTTCCTTCATGAATGCTACTTCAAGCCAATTATAGAGGTCTTTTTCTGCTCATATATAGGCAGAGCTTTATGTAAAGTCTTGCTTGGCCTGTTTTGTTTTTCACTGAATCTAAGCCAAGAGAAGAATGCAAGATTCCACCTCCTGTGTGCATCTGAAAGGTGCATCTTACCAACCAGCGCAGCTGTACAGAAAGCGGCAATGGTTTTAAGATGCACCAAAGTCATGCCACAATACAAGTCAGCCGGGCAAGAGCCCAGTCTGAAAGACGACAATTTGTAGCGCTGAGGAAGACCCAACGCAGTTAGCCGAACTAGGGCTTGGCCAGAAGCTTGGACCTAGTATCTTTTCTTCTGGGAAGTACCCTCCCCCTTCCCTCCTCAAAGAACATCTTCAAGAACTTCACGTACTCGAGTGCTCAGCAGCCTGGATGAGCCTGCACCTGCAATGCTCAAGTAGCCTCTTGAACCCTGGCCGCCCGGCAGGAAGCACCACCTACTGAATTACTCTTTTCCTGCAACGTCCCAGGCCTTCTGTTCAAATAACGCTCTGCTTCAGCCCTGCCTGCCTTGCCAAAGCTTGACTGTCGGGGCTGCCCTCATTTCATCCATACTGTGCTCTGTGTTTTCCACGCCTGGCCAGAAGATGCGCTTCCTTTGCTGAAGAGCAAATCAACTTGTCATTTGGGATGAAATAATGGAAGGATGCTTGCAGGATACTCTGCATTTCTTTTTCTTACAATAGATTCGTGATTGTGCTCAGGAACCTACCCTTTCTTGATTTAGAAGGAGGATGATTTTTTTCCAGGAATATGAAGGCTGCTGTCCCAGGGTTGTTCTGTGACATTTAATAGCTTGTATCCGATTTTTTTTTCTTTGCTAGTGCTCCCATCGCTGAACTCATCATCAGTGTGACAGGTACGAAAGGCAAGGACAAAACATTGCAATGCCGATGGTATAAATATTACTCTCTGTTCTACCTCACCCCTTGAACAGCAGCATCTGTGATGCACACACTCCTGGTAGAGTGCTATACATATAAATCGCTCCAGCCCCTTGGCATGTATTCATCCTTAAAACTGGTGTCACTTGCCCCTGCTGCTTTGTAGTTGGGAGAGGACAAGGGCTGAATGAGATGGAAACTGAACTTCCCTCTGTCCCGTGAACACAGATCCCTCGGGACAGGGGTGAAACAATCTCTTATGGCATGTGTTTTGTTTGAAAGTGCCTGTGCTTGTCTCTCCTTCTCTACCTTTCTTCTGCTTGCCCCTGACAAAGAAGTTAAGCCTTCCACTGGATCTGAAGGATTTCCCGTAGCGTGAGCGCTGCTGCCGAGTCCAGGACTATTTGTTCATAAAACAGTTCAGCTGCAGCCACCAAAAGACAGGACTCATTTTGCAGTGAACCTTGCACCGACACAGCTCCCACCCTGGGAAATCTGTATTGTCTGGGGCCATGAAAGGCTAGTTCTGTAGCATTGGAAAAAAGCTACGTTAAGCAGCTGCCTAGCTAATAGGCAACGCCGCGACAGGGAATGAACAAAACACCACGCACAATATAACCAAAAGGCTTAAGGCACCGGGTTTGCCGGTGGGTTTCCTGCCCTGTCTCCAGCCCCTTGCATCCTAAAGCACTATTTTTGACTCTCACCCGGAGGCCAATCTTCCCTACCAGGATCCCTCCCAGACCCCCAGACCCAGCCCTGCCAGGCCCCCCAGCCCTGGACTGCCCCACACCCCCCCCGGCCCTACTCGCTCTGCCCGCGGCCGGGGTGCTGCCAAACCAGGCGAGTACCAGGGTACCGGGATACTGATGTGCCAGGATACCGGGATACCCGCATAGGGGGCTGGCGGGACACAGGGGTACAGACACACCGGGACACCAGGGTACCGGGATACCCGCCACCCGGGGCACCCGGGACAGCGACCTGCGGCAAGGACAAGGGTCGCTGCCGTGGGGACGAGCAGACGGAAGGGAAAGGGAGGGATGCTCCTCCCGTAGGTCGCAGCCGCGGAGGCGTCCGGCTGCAGGTCCCGGCCCGGATGGCAGAGTCCGGGCGCGGATGCAGGCGTGGGGTACAGGGTGCAGGGGAGGGGTCCGGGGTCCTAGCGCAGGGTCCAGGCGTGGCCGCGGCTTTGGGTCCGGCTTCGGCTGCGGGTGCTGCTCCGCGCCCGCCGCTCCCGCACCCGAGGGGCAGCGGCAGCCCGGGGCTGCCGTGTGCCCCGGCGATGCCGCGGGAGGCGAGGGAGGCTGGGGGAACCCGGGTGGGGGGCTACGGGGAAGGGGACCGTCGGCAGCAGGCGGGAAGGGAGCGGGGGGCAGCAATCAGGACTTACCCCCGGCCCGCCGGGCCGTGGCACCGCCGCCACCGACGAGCAGGGCTCGGTCCCAGTCTCGGTCCCGGTCCCGGTCCCGGTCCCGCCGCCTCCCGGCCCGGCCCGCTCCCTCCTGCCGCCCTCCCGGCGCGGAGCGGCGGGGCGGGGCCGGGCTGGCCACCTCCTCCCCGCCCGCCCCCCGCCCCTGCCCCGCCGGCGGCGGCGGGCGGGGACCCCCCGGTGCCTGGGGAGGGGACAGCCGGGCCGGGGGCTGCGCTCCCCCTCCCGTCCTCAAGTGCCCGAGAGGTTGCCCCTCTCCCGAAGGGACCTGGCGGAGGGGTCTTGGCTAATTTCGGAGCCAGGGGCCGCAGCAAGGGCGTGCTTTGCTGAAGGACTGACCGGCTTCTGCCTGGGAGCCGAAGTAGGGAGCTGGGAACCCAAAACCCGGGCCGAGCCGTTTGGCCCCGGAGCGCCCGTGTTGGGGCAGGGCAGGGGAGATGCTTCGGCCGGAGCTGCCCACGCTGCGGGAGAAGGCAAACGGGCAAACCTCTGCGGGAGACGCTGCCAGCGTGCTGCTTGGGGAAGAAAGTTCGTGCTTAAAAAATGGTTAGTTAAAAAAAAAGTCAAAGTAAAGATGATTTTAAAAAGGGAGAGAATTAAAGAAATCTTTAAATAAGCTACTTTAAACCTGAAATGAAAGAGTGCTGGGCAGCTGGGAAGAAAACTGGGAAGGAGGGTGATGTCGGGGAAGGGTCCTTCTCCTGGGACCACTGCCCGTAGGCGCAGCACGCCACATCTGCCATGGCCAGAGCATGACTACAACCACTGTCTCTGAGCTGTGGCTTCCCTTGAGGTCTGAGATCAGGTCCCTGAGGCCCAGTTCTCCTCGGACTGTGGTCCCTGGGAGGGCTCTGTGGGGTACGAATGATCCCAGTGGGCCTTCTCTCTCCCGCGGTTGGGCTGTGCCCACCATCCACTCTGGCATAGCAAGTGGGGCTCGCTGTGGGTTGTCATGAGGGTGCAGGAAGCTCAGCTGCAGGGCTGATGTTTCCCTTCCCAGGCACGCAAGAGTTGCAGGAGTGGCACTGCAGCCCCAGCAGGGAGGAGGGAAAGTGCTCTTCCTCTTTATTCACCCACTGGTCAGGGTGGCCACAGGCTAACTTGTAGGTGGGCAAGAAGAAAAGGAGATACTGTGGAGAGCAGCGTTTATTTATTTATTTTTAAGAAATTAGTTACCTTAACAAGCATGCCTTGGGACTCTGGCTGCCTGAATCGTCTCTCCTGATTGCAGCTATCCAAGCTAATCTTTTTGTGTGTAAGGGTGGTAGGAGGGAGAAGTGCTGTAGAGAGCCCTCATACCCATGAGGTGTGAGGGGTGTGAGAGTACCAGCTTTAGCCTGGCTGGGGATGGTGGAAGTGCCCATACAGGACTTGATGGGGACTAATCAGTGCCAACGCCTCTAACCGAAGCCATGACTACCCCGAGGCAGGTCAGTGGATGGTACTGGATGAGTGTGATGAGTCACTGCCTGGTCCCTGCAGGTGACACATTTGCAGGTGTCCTTGGTGGAGGATATAGCTGCCAGGCTATAGACCAAATGACCCATGAAGGGCTCTACAGCGTCCTTGTCCCCTTGGGAGCTCCAAAACGGTGTGACATGGACTACATTTACCGTGCTTATATGTGTATGGTTGAACTTCTGCTGTCGTCCGTCCCATACTGCTCATCTTCAGGGAAATGCATTTGCTAACTGTGCCTGGAGCAGTCAAGGAAGGGGGGAAGCCCTCCCACCCCAGCAGAGGCTTTTTTTCTTCTTTTCAGTCCTAAGTGTCCTCAAGCTCTTTGCTAAAGATTTCAAATAACTTGGATAAATCTCAGTGTTCCCTCTTAAGTTTTCCCCATCTCCTTGCCCATCAGTCCCAATGTTCCTCTGTGCTAAGTTCATCTAGTGAGTGTGCACTCCTGTTCCCTTGTCTCTCTCCCTCCAGCCTGTGCTCGTGTTTCTTCCTTCGGTTTCTAGCCACAGTCTCAGCATCCTGTCCAGTTCCCAGACCTCTGGCAGCTTCACCCAGCCTATTTGTCCTTCCCCACTACTGCTCCTTCCCAAGCTCCTCACTCTCCACCTTGCCATCTCTGGCTGGGTTGCTAGTCCCCCGCACTCCTGCAGCTTAAAGGATTGTTTGCAAATGGTATTTGTTGTGCTTTCACACCACAGTTGCTGTCACTACAGCCGGTGTTTGAGGTGCAGCGTCTAATACTCAGGTGGAATACACCTTCCGTCACTCATCCTGCAAGCCAGGATGCCCCCCTGACAATGAGTATTGTTAAAATACTTTGCATTGGAGGTTTTCAAGACCTGACTGGATAAAGCCCTAATCTGACCTCATGGTTGACCCTGTTTGGAGCAGGATGCTGGCCTAGACACCTCCGGGGGACCCCTCCCAACCTGAATTAGCCTATGCTGCCATGAAAATAACCTTGACTGCTGGATGTAAACAGTGCTTTCCTGGCTGGCACAATCTGCAGACTTCTGATGAAACTTAAGTTCATACCCATACCATCTAAGCAGGATAAGCCTATTCAGCCTCGGTCGCTTTAAATTTTTTACAAAACTCACTTGTTTTCGCAGTGGCGACCAAAAAGGAACTCAAGCAGCTTCAGGATAATATGTGCACAGCAGCTTGCGGAACCAGTACAGACTCCTTGGAGAAATAGGAGGAAGATCACATCAAGAAAGATTCACAGGAGATTCAGATCCTGCCGATATCGATTCCCTTCTGCTCAGCCTTTACCTTCCCTGTTCCCTCTTCCAGCAGTCTGGAAAGAGGTGGCGCATCCCAAACCTGCACAGCACACAGCGATGTGAGCTTAGCCCGCAGGGAATGTTTGTCATGTAAATCGCATCCGCAGCAGATTTTATGCAGCAAAGTAATATTACTACAAGGGTAGGTGGTAGCATAACAACCCTCTCATCTGGTGGTTAGGTATTAGGATGGGACTTTCAGCTCCAAGTCCTTCTTCTGCTTCACCTAAGGCATAATCTGGGGTAGAGGAGCTCTCCCTGTTAGGCAGAACTGGGATTTCAGGCTCTGCATCCCATAAAGCAGGCTGGTCAGATAAAACCAGCATCCCGCCAAACCCCTCTCTAAAATTACTGGTTTGATCCTATTTTTGTTTCTTTAAATTTTGGTCATGTTAGAGCATGTGTTTTGTAGCCTGTCTGCGAAAGGACAGATCCTGCTGTGGTTAGTTTTCTTCTGCGTCCCGTCTCAGGCAATTGGTGCTGCTCGTGAGGAGAGGAGATGGGGCTTTGAAAAATGAGGATGGTGACTTCTGCAGAGATGCCTGACAGAGGAAGGGCTGTGGAGGGGGTTGGGGGATCCTACTGCCGTACCCCACCTCGTGGTGTCTCCCCACGAGCTCCATGCCACACTGTGCGCGGGGAGCCCAAGGGGCTCGGCTGGGTGGAGAAGTTCCAGGAGATATGGGAGGAAAAATGCTGGAGGCCCAATGCATATGTGAGAAAAAGGGCATCAGTGTTCAAAAGTACCGTTCTGCTCTCCAGGGAAAGCTCTTCACATTTTCAGGCAAAGAAGCTGTGGAGGGGCAGGGCTGTCGTTACCTCTGTCCCACCTTCCCACCTCAGAAAATGAACCTGTCTGGCCTGTGATGGACTGTGCTGCTGGGGCTCTCGCCATGCCCTCTCGGGAAGCACAGGCTTTCCGTAGCTGGGGCTGTCAAGTCATTTATCAAAGCAGCCCTAAATCGCAGAAAGTCTGGTTGTTGCCAAGCGCCTGTTGCAGCCACGTCTCAGGGCAGGGAGGGGTGTGCGGGTTTTCCTCAGGTAGCGTGACTGCCCCTTCTGCAGGGGACGGCTCTCCGTCGCTGGAAGGGAGCAAAGCCCTGCTGAAGGCAGGGCTGGTTATGGGAACAGTTGCTCAATTTGAACTAGAAGAGGGGTTCTACGAGCCAAACCCAAATGCTGAAGCTACATTCGCTCCTCAAGCCAGTGCCCTTCCTTCTCCCATTCCTCCCCTCCGCCTCAGCCTGAGGACCCTCAGTAAACGGGATCCCTCCTTAGCAAAGGTCTGCTGCAGCATCAGCTCTTTCTGTGGTGCCTGTGCCCTCTTCTTCCCTCGCACCTCCTCTGTCCTAAAGGGCTTTTGGGGTCTTGGCGTTATCAGTAGCAGTACTGATGCTTTCTATTCTACACCTGGGATTCCTGCTCAAACCCGGCTGTCTGGCGCCCACGGCTCTGGGGTGTTTGTGCTGGTTTTCTGACCTCTCGTTTTTTCTCACTGCTGGTCACAGCAATACGCTCGTCTCACAGCTAGCAGGAATTTTTAATCCTCTTCTCCTGTTTGAGGTAAGAGGCTGCGTGCACACACACGTGCATGCAGGTGACTTGAAAGGGGTGTTTGTGGCTCTCTCCTGTCACTGAATGGTCTCTGGCCCCAGCGTCCACCTAGAGTTACCTCTCGCTTTGGGTGGCATGGTGCTGCCACCTCACAGGGTGTTTTCAGTGGGCAGCAGCTCTGACCACCTCTTCTTTCCCAACTGTGGTGTGACTGACTGGTGGATATCCGTGTCACTGGGGAGGATGCGGGGAGATGCCTCCTACATGGACTTGGAGTGTCTTCTGGCCGACATGCTTATGTACCCCACAACACACGCCAAACACTTAAGTCTCATGCGAGAGCGTTGCCTCTGCCAAATTTTGACTTTCTAGCCCTGAGCCAGGGTGACCCATGAGTAGAGCAAGAATGCTCCAGGAGTTTTAGTTTTTATTTTAAGAAAGACAACAGAAGATCCCATTTCCACTTTTTTCAGAAATGAGTTGTTCCAGGAGCAGTGGGAGGAGTAGGGTCTGCCCTCCCATGGGCTTCTGCCTTCCTCCCACCACCATAACCCCGACTGCTCCTCTCACTCCCTGGCTGAGCAGGAGAGCTGTCCCAAGCAAGCACAGCAGCACACGGGGAGAGCAGGCAACAGCAAAGCCTGGTCTGCTGCCTTTCTCCTCCCCATGCTGCTAGTTTGTGTGGGCCTTGGAGTAACGTCATCTTCTTTAGGTTTGCTGCTACTCCCTCTGTCAGGCTTGGGTCACTGGGCTCAAAATCTTTGCTAAGGGCCAGAGAGATGGTGTGATTGCACGAGCCATATTTCCTTAAAAGAGCCATGAAGCTAAAAACATCCGAACCATTTTTACTTAAAAGCACCAAGAACACTTAGCTGAGGCAAGACCGACAAAATTATAGCCCGAACAGTGAGCCAAGAAATTAGACTGCGTTCTGGTACTGTTCATCATAGCTTTCAGAGGTACTTCAGCTGCTATATACAGACACACCATGAAATGATCTCAAGTGAAAATTGCTGGGGTGGATGTAGCGTTTACGCTTTTCCCTGGCTGTGAACTGAAATCTGTCTCTGCTTCCCATCTGCCTCCAAGTCAAACCTCCTCGCAGACCTCCCCTTTCTCTCCTGCACCCCCAAGTCCTCCTCATCTCCCTGCCTCAGTGAAGTTTGCTTTACCTATGGTTTCTTGTGAACTTTTCAATGATGTAAACCTCTATTCTGGGCTGTCTGCCGGGTCAGAAAATGGTGAGACCTGCTGCTGCCTCCCTGGTTTTCTACTCACTATCCCTGAAGTGCACAAGAAGACAAGGAGCAGTTTCAGGTGTCGTTTTGAACTGCATCTTCCTATATCACTGCCATTTGCATGCTGCTCAGGTTTTAAGACCTTGCACTAAGTGTTTTTTCCTGAAGGAGCAAATAGCAGCTTCATCAGAGTCAGCTGCAGGGCACTTGCAGTCGCACAAGCATTATAGAGCTACGGGCTAATTTATTTATTTTTATTAAACCAGGTTCCTGAGAGCCAGAAATCAGGAGTTTCAGCATGCACTTGTGTTCGACTTCGAGGCCATTTTCTTCCAGGACTCAGTCACGGAGCGCGTGCTGTGGGCCCAGGACTGTGAGTGTGGTGGGAGCAGGACCACCACAGCTCCACAAAGCCAGAGAGTGGATGTGCTCACAATCATTGTGGCTGGTGGCTGGTGACAAGGAGCTAAGTTTTTTTTGGGGGGGTAACATCTCATTATAGAAAATGCCCGCTTCCATGAACTTCCCATGCCTTGAAGCAAGTGCTGGAGCAGGGGCTGTGGGGGCCCAATGCCATGGGAGCTGGTGGCAGTGGGTTGATTCGTTAGCCCCTTTTGACTTCAGCTTCAGCCCTTCCGACCCCGGCTCAAAGACTGTTATGTGTTTTGCACAGATACCGCTCTGCTGGGACGAAGATGTCCCACATCACTCAGCCAATGGAGCGGTGTAAAACACGCTGCTTCAGTGCTGCACGCATCACAGAAAGGGAGCAGCACGTACCCCGTCTTCTTGAGCAACCTCTCTTCTCAGAAGGACCTGTCCTGAGTGTAGGACAGGGCGGTTACGTTAGAGGGGGGTTTGCTGGGAGGCTGGGTGGCAGACGACGGGTTGGCAGCTGATTTGTTACAGATGGGTGAGAGGCACTTGCATGCCTGTGGAAGTCACTGTGCATCTTCTGAGGACCGGGGCTCTGCATTTGAAGACCTGCACAGCTCAATGTTCAATGCACTGGGGTGCTCTGCAGCCAGGAGCATAGCATTGGGCTTGCTAGATCTGATTAACAGCAGATAGATACTCTGTTTAACATCTGAAAGCCTGTAACACTTCCACTGTACTCCTGCAGCAACGCTTACTGATCACTTGCCCAACACTACCTGCTATATGGCCGCCTTCTTCGCTTCTTTTAACTGTGCTAGACATGAACAACTTTCCATGCCAGTGGCCTGATTCAGGCTGAATATTTTCAAAAGTGTTAAGCTAGAACCAGAACATAGGGGGAAAAAATAATGCTGTTTTGCCTTTGTTGAACCCCTAGCTCTTAAAATTGAACTCTCCTGTGGTTTAGAGCTCAGACTCAAAATTTGACAGCGAATTGCTGCAGGGCAATGGAGGAGCTCTCTCCTGCTCATGTAGGGGTTTGTCTGATGTGCCTCAACCCGGAGCTGAGGTTGTACATGCAGGAAACATCTGTCTTGGTTTTGGCTGGGATAAAGTTAATTTTCTTCCTAGTAGCTGGTATAGTGCTGTGTTTTAGATTCAGTATGCGAATAATGTTGATAGCACACTGATGTTTTAGTTCTTGCTAAGTAGTGCTTATATTAAGTCAAGGACTTTTCAGCTTCCCATGCTCTGCCAGGTGCACAAGAAACTGGGAGGGAGCACAGCCAGGACAGCTGACCCCAACTGGCCAAAGGCATATTCCATACCATATGATGTCATGCTCACTGTATAAACTGAGGGGAGGTGGCCAGAGGGCAGTGATCGCTGCTTGGCAATGGGCTGGGCATCGATCGGCAGGTGGTGAGCAGTTACATCACTTGGTTTTTTTCCCTGGGTTTTGTTTCTCTCTCTCCCTCTTGCTGTTTTACTTTTCATCATCATCATCATCATCATCATCATCATCATTATTATTATTATTATTATATTTTGTTTTATTTCAACTATTAAACTGTTCTTATCTCAACCCACGAACTTTCTTACTTTTGCTCCTTCGATTCTCTCCCCAGTCCCACCAGAGCGGGGAAGGGTGAGCGAGTGGCTGTGTGGTGCTTAGTTGCTGACTGGGGTTAAACCACGGCAGCATCTCATGAGCAGGTTTGGGGGCTGAGTGCTCTGACCAGCGCACCTGCTCTGACCGCATGTGGGCTCTGCTGAGCTGCTGCGCAGTAGCAGGACTGATTAATTTTATTACTACTGCCTCTAGGAGGCCCTGGCTGAGATAAAGACCATCCTGAGCTGGGCACTGAGCATACCTGTAGTAAGAGGGAGCCGAGTCCTTGTACAGAGGCAAGACCTACGGCGCGGGATGATTGCGCCTGGAGCCACAGAGGCTTGGCTCCTGTCGGTGGAAGGGCTGTCGAGAGAGGTGGGGGCTGGGAGGGAGATGTGGGAGCTGCAGCTGGCTGTCACAGGGCGTATGGGGTGACAGCAGGGACGTGCCTGGGAGCAGTGCCGGCAGCCCACTGTGGAACAGCGTGTCTGTGGAAGACGAGGGGACAAAGAAGAATGGATGCACTGTATGGACATGTATTTAAAAAGCGACTTTTCAGGTAGTCGGTGCTCTGCGGTGTTTAATACGTCCCCCTGTCTCCATCCCTCCTGCCAGTGACGGAGACTGGACGTGTCCCACAGCAGCTGGTGGCACTGGAGCAACCTCCCGCCCTTCCCTCCGCCCCGGGAGCGGCAGCGCTGCCCGGTCCCCCTGGGACACCCGGTGGCGGTGAGCAAAACTGCAGCCCCTGGTGTAAGCCGGGACCCCGCGGGGGACCCAGCACCCTCCGGCCCCAGCGAGCGCGGCCCCACGGATGGGGCCGGCCCCACGCGGGGGCTGCGCTCCCGGGAGCAGCCTCTGCTGAAGGCACCAGAGCATCCTGGCAGCAGCCGTTGGCCAAAAACCAGCCCTTTGGGTGGGAATGTGGCGAGCACCCTGCGCAGGGTCACGCTGGTGGCAGGGGGCAAACACCACCCCACCAAAGCCGAACACCGAGGTGCACAAGGGGACCTGCAGCCACACAGGGCCTCAGCGTGGTGATGCTCTAAGGAAAGAGAGGGTTCCTGCATTGGTTTCCCTGTCTAACACAGCTGCATGCAAGTCTCCTGACTCATATAAACACCAGGTTTCTTAAAAAAAAAAATCTATCATCTAACCTCTTGGTAGCAATGATACAATGTGGCAGTGAGTCACACAGGAAAATTATGGTGTTTAAAAAACAATCTTTGTCAGTGCCGAGTGTTTTCTCTTTTAATTTCACCAACTATCTTCTTATGAGGGAAGATTAATGACACCTAATATCCTTGAACTTTTGAGGCTTTCTCAGGCATGGGCTCTGTATGCACATCTGTTAAGAGACCATTACCGGATTACAGAATGTGTCGTCTTTCTTCACTGCCATAATGCGTATTCCTGCGTTGGTTTGGCTACTTAGGAACTTTCACTGTGCTTAGGCTCTGCTATACATTACTTCAGCTTTTCTGGCGCCAGCAGAACCAGCCCACTCTGTAACATGAGGTGCCTGAAGAGCACCTCACGTGCTGATCATCCCACAGGCTTGTCCTCCCCACCTTCCCCAGCAGTCTGCAGATCAGCCCCCCCGATCATGAGCTTTCTGCAGGGAAGCTCCAGGCTGCCCTTCAGCTTTTAGCTGAGCTCAGTCAGTTCACTTCATTCAGCACTTTGCCTTGGACGGAGACTGTCCCCTCAGTCCCACGTCCCATGCAAGAAGGTGGCTGTGCTGATACCCCCTCCGCAGAGCCGCTGGGGCATGTTTTGGTCCATGTGACAGGGAGAAGCGGGAGCAGGGGACCTGTCCTTGTGCCAGCATCTTCCCTGAGGGGCCTCCGGGGAGCTCACAGCTGGGGGAAGGTGCTCTGCCCTCTTGCAGTAGCTCCAGAGACAGTCCCATGTCCAACTTCAATTCCTCCTCTGGAGCGGGGTGATTACGGTCTCACTCCAAAAGGCAGGAATAAAGAAATAAAAATGCTACTAGTTCTGTGTGTTTTCACCTTCAGCATAGAAGAAACACAAAATGCTACTAAGTCAGTCAAGTGCTGTTTGTTAAACTGATCAGTAAAAAGCCAGTTGTTGTCTAGCAGCTCCGACCGGCATAAGAGAGCAGCAGTGAAATTATTCATACTTTTATGACTGACCTGGCTCTGTTCTTGGCCCTGATTATTCTGTTACTGGGTCGTAAGATGGCGCTGCCCAAAGCAAAGACCTGCTGTTGTGAGGCCCATCTCCCATCTGTGTCCAGAAATATTCAAACATGAACACCCAAGGCAGATGATTGCCAATCTTTTCTCTTAGGTCCTAGAAAGAAGTCCACAAATAAACTGCATTTTGCTAGCCGTTACGAAGTCCGTAGTTGCTCATTCACTTTAAACTACTGAAACTTTAGTCTTGAGTTCCCCCCATGAAAGCTTTTGGTTGTATAGAGATGCCCAGGAGAAGAGGCGAGGTCTCTGCACTGTAACTCTGGGCAATCTCCAGCCTGGACCCAGGCTCCTCCTGGGCCAGCCCCCCCAGAGCCGCAGCGCACTCCCCCATGGGCTCCCCAGCTCTCTGCAACGCAGCGCGGGCTGTCACCTTGCAGGCGGTGTGATCCCAGGGGATCCTCTTTCTTCAGGGGCTGCCTCTGATCAGCTGAACCAGCTGCCTCGGGGTTTCCTCTGCCAATGCAAAAAGCGGGGTGTTTTTGCTTTGGAAAGGCAATCTTCACATCAATTGCAATTGGTCTGTGACCGTAGGAAAATTTGAGAGCCTATTCTTTCTCCAGTTTAATGTGTGGATGTACCAGTGCTTATATCAAAAGACAGAAAACAATCATGTTGCTGCTGTTAATGTTTCCGAGGCAAGCTCTGAGCCATCAGCAACTCAGTTCACCAGATTCCTCCTGCTGCTCGCGTGGGATCAGTGCCTGCCCCCATGTCTAGTGCATATGTTACCGTTCCAAGTAAGATGTGGACTAGCTACAGTGTATTATTTGCATTGAGCAGCTTCACATTTATGGGATGACTGTGTTAGTCAAAGGAAGGAAACTTTCAGGTATGCAGAAATAAGCTTTAGCGTTGATTAATTATAAATGTCTCAAGACAAGTCACCAAATGCAGTGAAAGAAGAGATCTAGTTGTTATTTCTAACCTTTTCTCTTTCAGTGCAGAACACTCATCTTTTCAGTCCCTCATTAGAGGTGTCTACGTGTGAGTTTGTTCCAATATACCTTCTGGGAAGGGGGTCAGAGCTACTTGACGGTGTGTGGTGCGTGCTGGCACACACAGGTGACACGGCTTTCGCCCCAGCGCTCTGCGGCTGCGCTACCAAGGCAGGAGGCCTGGGGCAGCCCACGCTGGGGTTGTCTCACCACAGCTGAAGCAGGGTCCCTACACTGCGCCAGAGTAAAAGGTTGACTGTATCCTCAGTGCTTTATTTCTTGGGTGGAGCTTTTTTTTCGTTTTCCCCCCTTTCTTTTCACAATGAAGACTGCACATGAGATGTTCTTTCAGTAAAACAAAAAGCTATGAAACTTTTAAGTGCCCAGAGTTTATTGCAGCACTGTGCAAGGCTTGCCCTCGTTCTGGGAGGGACTGGGGAGAACTAACCTGCTGTGACCCGCCTTGCTCGCTGGCTGCTCTTGCCTCAATGGGTCAGCGCTCGTCAGTGTGGCCCGACCGTAGTACAATATTTGGGTAATTAATTCCTTGCCTCAGCCTTCCTTGGGGTACTAAATACTTCCATAAAAGTTCTTGCTGTCTCCATACTTCCCTCCGGATTCTGAAAGTACTTCAATGTATTATTAGAGGGAAAGTTAAATTATTTCAAGCACTTGCAACAATAAGGACAATTGCAATTAAGGAAATACATGCTTTGGTGCATAGGCTGAAGGATGGTCTCAAGTCATTTGCTGACGTGGATTTGTAATGACAGGAAAGGAGAGACATGACTTTGGAGATTTCACCATGAACTTTTAGAAACCGCAGGAGTTGTATTTGGTAAAGATATCAAATATAAGAATGGTAGGTGCTAACCTATTCTTATCCATCGACAAGAAGGCAAGTACTAATCCATTTTAATTGTTTTCTTCTCTTTTGAAAAACCAGTACCAGGTAAGGTGAGCTAGCAGTTGGTTCTTCCTAGCTAAGGCTTGTGGATTTGTATTTTCTTTTCAGTTAAGAGCTTCAAAACTGTGAAGAATTTGAGTAGTTTGTAGAAAGAGCATTTTAATATCTCTCAACATTACACAAACTACCAGTTCTAAATTAGGGAACATAATGACAAGAACCCCTTTCATTTGAGTCTTTAAGTAGAAACTTCTCTATGCTTGTAGTTATTTGATTAGTTTAAACAGTATATTTCTGATCTGTAGGATTTTACTTGCAGCAAACAAGCAAATATTAATCAACCTTTGAGTTTTAGGGGCTTAGTAACAAATTCAAAGGATAATAAGAATGGAAAAAATGTAGCAAAACTCAGTGTGGGATCTTATGGAAAGGGAAGGTTGGACGGGTGCTGAGGGAGGGCTCCCTTAGCAGTCAGCAGCTGCTAGGGGCTGGTCCTGCACCTGGGGGTCTGGCTGGCTGCAGCTTCCCCAGCCCCTGGACTGGGCTGCTGCTGATGTCTGATCTTCCTTCTTCGGACCATGTATTTGAATTATAAGACCAGACTCTATTTTTCTGTTCCTTACAGGAAGCGGAACGGTATATGCGATACGCTGCAGCCTTGTTGCCATCATCCTGGTGTTTGGGTGCTGGGTCTTCTCCTGACGAGTTGTCTCTGTTGCAGTCGTAGTGGCCTTTTGGTCATGATGTGACCAACGCACTCCTCAGTGTGACCATGGGGAACAGCGTCCTCCATCACCAGTTCAGACCTTTCTTGTAACCCTCCTCCTGCTGCTTACAGACATTTCCATTCATGCTGCGTTTGTACCAAATTTCTGTTACAGTGCTGACTCTCCTGTTGTTATGTAGGAGGCGAGACAAGAAAAGGCTTGTCTGGAGTCCCTCCCCAGGCTTCGATGGTGTCACCAGATGAGGTTACCTCATGCCGGCTGCCTTTCCTTGCCAAAATTTCCATCTCCCTGTGAACTGTGATGTCGGGGTGATGCTGGTTTCAGTCCTGAGCTACTAACACACTTGAGCAAAAATTTAAGAGTGCCAGTGTCTCCTTCGGGATCACTCACATACTTGAAGTCAACTGGGTGCACAGGTGTTTTTCTGGAATGGGACCCTGCTTACTTGCTCCTTCAGCGTGAGCGGCCATGGGCTTTGGCCGTGATCTGCTGAGGCCCATGTGGATCTTCCCACTTGCACAAACACAGCTGGGATTTTGAAATCCTCTCACTGTTGTACTCCTTTCTGAAATGAAGGCAGGGTGAAGGGCCAGGGAATGATGAGGGTCTAGCGGGGGTGAAGGAGGGGAAAGCAGAGAGGAAAGATAAAGGAAAAAACATGCTTTCGATGGTGGGGCAAGAGGAGAAGGTGAAGAAGGATGTAGGTTGTGAGCTAGCCTCTTTAAAAGCATCAATCAAGCATGACAAGTGGAAAAGGAGCAAACAGGCGGCTAGATGAAGCTGCCAGGGGAGAGGCATCCTGAGGTGCTTGTGGTGATGTTCCTCAGGGGTACAGCGTGGCCCAGAGGGGCATAGCAAGGGCTGGCCAGAGGAGGGAGCTGGGGAGGACTCTGAGGAGACAGGGGACCTCCAGCACGGAAAAGATAACACAAATGCATGGGGGTAGAGAGGGCTTGAGTGTTGAAAGGAGGGAGAATTTGGGGAAAAGAAGAGAGGAGATGGCACAAGAGACAAGTATGGGAGGGAAGGGGCTGTGGAAACCTCCATCTGACGTGTCCATCAAATTGCATATTTGAAGGTGGGTCATACCCACTTTTGCTGGAAGTGCTTAGAGCTGGGACACCGGGTATGGCAAAACACAGTCACCGAACCTCCTCCTAAAACACAGTAGGCTAGCTGGACTGTGCTAGGGCCTGGCTGCAGGGAGGGGGAGAGGGACATCTGTATGCTAGGTTCAGGAGAGGCTCCTCCAAAGAGGGAAGATGGGATTAAGCCGCCATGCAGCAGCTGCTGAGCTGTTCTTGTTGCAGTCAGGAAGAGGTGTTGGCACTTTGGTCCCATCTGGGATGGGTCTGGATGTGGGACTGGACTTTGACACACCAGTCAGCTCAAAGTGGAGGTTGCCCCTTGGACTGGAGCTCATGGAGGTGTGCTGCTGCCCTGTTGGTTTTTTGCTGGAAGAGAAACCTGCTGGCTCTCACCGGACCTCCAACCAGCACATATATCATGTGGGCAACTGGGGAATTAAAGCTCTGGTTTCAATGTGCACATCATACAAAAATCACTGCTAAAGTTTGGCCATATAGGTCTATAGCTGTTTTGGCTAGAGGACACTTCAAGTGTAGACACAAAAGGAGAAGTGTTTCCTGGTGGCCTTTTCCAAAAAGTCCACTCAAGAGCATGTTCAGATAGTCATATTTTTTGGACAAATGCTTTCAGGATCGGGCCCTACAGGGACAATGGTTTATGAAGCACACGTATAGAGGACATATGTGTGCTCGCCACCCTCGGGTGCCTGCAGACATCCTAACTCCTGGACACTCAAGAGAGAGAAGGTGCAGAGGGCACCGAGGAGAGCAGCTGCTCTGCAGTGCCAGCATTGCTGCCAGGAACTTAGAAGGATGCCAGCACTTAAATTTCTTTGGCATTTTTTCAAACATCACCCGAGGCTGGTACAGGATGGTCTGGTAACATTTTTCTGTCTCACATATAATTGCAGGCTAGTGGCCTTGTTAAACTATTTGGGTTTATGATCTGTTTTTCTCCTAAGCAGCTGTTTATACACTTTATTAATGGTGACTAATTAAGTCCCTTGGATAAAGTCCTTTGGAGGCTGTCCAAAGACATAAGCCCAAATAAGCCTGGGCACTGCGATGAAACACAGGCACTAAAATATCTTCCCAAAAGCCATGTAAGCAGATTGAAAATGGACCAAAGAAGGGCCTGATGAAAAGAGGTGGTTGGGAAGATATATAGATTCAGGTAGGCGTCATCTAAAACCTAGGGGAAGAGGGGGAAGGAAAACCGGATTAAAATGCCTTGAAGTTCCTTTTGCGGATGAGATCTTAAATTCAGCAGCTTGTATTTATGGTCAGCTCGGGTCGCTAATGCAGTTCTGAGCCAAGGGGCAATTAGGAGACCCGCAGCCCTCAGCCGTCGCACCGCCGCGCTTGCAAAGGCCACAAAGCATCCTGAAAGCCACGAGCAGCTGCGAGGTCAAGCTATTGACCTCGTCGCGCTGGACGGTGAATCCCCTCGGAGGCAGCCTGCTCGGCTTTAAAAGACGTTTCGGCAGGCAAGAGAAAAAACTTAGGAGCAGGTGAAGTTTCGGTGCGCTGTTAAGCTGGGGAAGGAGGTGGTGAGCGCCACAGGCTGCCTGTGCTGGGAGGGCCAAAGGACCCCCTTGTCACGGCCCCCCCAAACCGACCCCCGCTTTGCCCTGCCTGTCCTGCAGCTTGTGGGGCAGGATGGGGGGGGGTGAATGCATCAGAGGAGGCGGGGGTTGAGAGGTGGAGTGAGGAAGAAATGTAATTTGACCCATGTTGGAGAGCTGGTGGCTGGCAAATCTTTCCTCCAAGGCAGTGGTGGCTTTCTGGAAGTTTGGGCAAAGCTGCCTTTGAGCAGCAGTGGGTGCGGGCTTAGCAAGCCTCTCCAGGCAGGACTCAAAAGACAGGTCTTGGGCACCTGCTGCCAAAAGTCTTCAGGGGGTCAGCTCTATGCCTGAATTAGCAGAGACATGGTAAGAGCTTTTCTTCTGGGAGGCTTCGAGGGAGTTTCAAGACCCAAAAAAGCACAAGTTGTGGCTGCAAACCCTGGAGGCGCCTTGCCAGCTTGCTCTGTATCTTAAGGCTGGGACTTAGGCAAAGGCAAAGCAGCCACTGCCCAAATCCCTGGGGCAGGCTTGGCTCCCGTGGGCACAGGTGAGCTGGTGGGGCGGCCGGGCTGCAGCCCCCAGCTCTGCTGGGGGCCGGGGTGGGCACAGAGGTCCAACACCGCAAAGCCCAGCGCGTCGTGGCACGGGGTATGCAGGTCTTAAATTTCAGAGGACGAGGATGTAGTGGGCTAAGAAACTTTCCTTCTCCTCCCATCACTAAAGACATGAGCTTGCAGATGCTTCTCCCTTCTTCCCTCCCCCCTGAAAAAGCGGCGCAGTCTCCTTATGGCTTATTTCCACCGCAGGGAATGCAGGAGGAGTTGCCTCCCACCCTGCAGCTGCTACGCTGGGAACTAGAAATGCATTTGCAGACACATGTAGCTGACTGCAGGTCAGCGGCATGCTCGTTTACGCTTCTTTCAGAGAATAGGTGAGACAGCTGCTGCTTCCAATTAGCTTTTAAAATAATCTCTTCAATTCTCTCCGTAACAGCAATGCCTGTTGGAGCGGGAATTGCGAGAGCTATCGCTTGTTAGCTTCCATGGCTTCGTTGCAGCATGGCCTGGCTGCTCCTGCCAAGGGGGCTGCGCTGGTGTGTGGTCAGCATCTTCATGCTCTCTGGTCCAGGTACGGTCCTAGGAGGGTGCTGAGTTATGATGGCTTTCCTGGGGTTCAGACAGGGAATGAGAAATCTTGGGGTTTGTCTGAAATGCTGGCATTCATCTGCAGCAGGGGCAAGTTGCCTTTATCACTCAGTGCTTCCCTGGGTGCTGCAGGCCTCCAAAATCATGCAAGAAAAAAAAGAAGGATTGTGCTGTTGTCTGGGGAAGTTGGGCTCCTCTTGTTTGTTTGTTTTCTTTCTTTCCTTTGATTGCTTTGTTTTTAGTCTCTTCCAGACAGCTGGCTCTGTCTCATTCATCAGGCTAATTGATGATGGGCAGTGTGGCTGTATGGAAAATAGAACTTGTCTGAATAGCTGGATTCTTCTTCACTTGCTTATTTTAATGAGACGAGATGAGATAGATGGGATTGCGGTCAGTAATACTGCCAGCACCGTTATCATGCACTTCTTCTGGCTTGGGCAGAAAAGCCTGGCATGAAATCCCCGCGGCACGCAGCCTGCGAATTTAAAACTGGGTAAAGGCTCGGCCAGGGTACTGGTGTGAGGTTCGTCAGTGCTGTGCTACAAGGACAGTCACCAGGCAAAAGAAGTGCTAAGTCGTTGTTGCCTACAACCAATTTGCTGGTGGCACAAGGGCTACCACCGAGGGGGACATGTGAGCTGAGTACTTTTCTCCATCCAGGTTTGAGTTTGAAGCCCATCAGTGGGCAAGGAGACCATGGTCTGCTGCTTCGTAGGCACAGAGAGCTTTGTCAGCACAGCTGAGTTTCCACAGACAATTTTAATTCCTTGGATTAATGATATTTATGCCTTCCCTCCCTCCTAATATAATACTTGGTCTGCAAGATGTATTGCACAGCACGTGTACGAGTGCTGCAGAGATGTCATCGATGGTGATGATGATGATGATTACTAAAGGAAGCCCCTATGCCAAGGCCTTGAAACACAGTCAGCCCCATTTCAACAGGGCCATAGGGACTATCTCTGATACTCTGAAAGATGCGTAATGGGGGCAACGATGGAAGTATTCATCTGGTCATCTCCATACAGTTGTGTAAGGGCATCCTCCCGTGTCTCCTGAAGGAAATTACGTTTTTTGTTCCTTAAGTGAAATTATATTTCAGTCTCCTATTGTGCTTCAGACTTGGGTTTCAGTGCACAGACCCACCAGTGAATGGGTCAGCCAAGGAAAACTGCAGGAAAGCAGGCTCTTGACAAGCGAGGCGACGTTTCAAAAGCAGCTACGTCCTGCTTTCAAAAGGAACTGGGGCTCAGCTCTAAGGAGCTGCGTAGATGCTTCGCCTCCTTTGTTAGAGGTAACGAATTGCCCCCATGGACCTGGCCTTAAAGCGTTTCATAAATCTGTCTGGGCCTCCGAAATCACAGAGCTACTGTTCACAACTGTTCTACATCCCATGGGTATCCATGGGGAGCATTAGGACTGCAGCCCTTCTGAAAAAACAAGCTATTTTTAGTGAAATTTGACTGTAATGTTTTATCAGCACTTACCAAAAGTCACAGTTTTGATAAAAATTACTTGAACTTTGCACATTTTCATTGGAAATGGGGATTATTCATCTTGGTTTTGGCACAAGGTGGCATTTCTAGTTCTATGAGAAAGTGGCCTGAAAAAACTTCGAGGTTTCTGTTTTTTTTAAAAATTATGTTCCATTTTCCATAATCTAAAATATGCAAATGTGAAGCTTTAAATTTGCATTTCTGAAAATCCTGATTTGGGAGTTGTGCTGTAACCTAAGCATTGGGCCACAAATCTCCAGGCATGGATCTTGCATTTCTTTGTAAACAGTTAATAGGATTTTATTTTTGCTGTGGGGGCAATTTAAACTTTGACCCTTGCAGTGAAGGGTCTTTAGAAAAAAAAACCCACAACTTAGGGCTTGACCTTGAGAGAGCTGCAGCTGTGTCTGCCAGCCGGCAGTGAAGCTTCACCTGCCTGCTGGTGGGCTAGGAAAGGCTGTTGGCTGTTCGTGGTGACTCTGGAAGGGGTTGCTGTTGTGGCCCCTGCCTTATCATATGGTTTGATGTACACCCCTTGCTCAGCCATATACCCATTTTGTTGTGTGTCTGGGCATACAGGCTGGGATGGAGGTGCCTGCAGTGGCTTGTGCAGTCAAGCAATGTCTGGTCCCAGGCAGAGGAGGGAACGGAGGTCTTCAGGACGGAGGCTACCAGGTGGCTGAGCCAGTGATGGGCTGCAAACAACGTCCACTGCCCAGCTTCATGGCTGTAAGGAGCCTGAGGGCTGGGGGAAAGGCCTGCAAGGAGCTCTCTTGGTCCATGTTTAGCTCAGGAACCCGATGTTGCAATCCCTTTGCCAGTCTCGCAGTCTGGAGAAGGGGTACACGCACTGCTGGTAGATTCAGGCTGCTACTTCATCCCAGCAGGTAAGGGAGAGCCCTGGCCATGGCCCAGCCCATCTGTGGTTATTATAAGCATGAACTAACTCAACAAGGCAGGGCTCACTAATATTTGCCACCTGTCTCTGTCTAGGGTTGGACCCATGAATGGGGGGGCGAAGGGACCATGCAGCCACGCGGCTCTTACCGTACTGGGGGGCGACTGGTGCGCATCCAGTGCCTCATGTTGGGCCAAGGAACCAGCCCAGACCCTGGCTGAACACACCCGAGTCCTGGCTGCTCTCGCCAGGGGGTGGCACCTCGCCAGCCCAGCTCTGGGCAGGCAGCTGGAGAATCTCCCCAGCCAGCAGAGTTTCAGTTGGGCATTTCAAACCAAACCAAACCAAATGTCTCCTGGCCAAAAGTTTCTGATCTTAGCAAATCTGAAGGAGGGTCTTGAACCCAGCCTAATTCTGTGCTTTTGTGTTCAACTGCATCTTCTCATCCTGTGTGGGGCCTGAGGTCCAATTCCCCAGGAGGACTGAGCTGGGGCCGGGACTCAGGGCCCCCGGAGGCTCAGGGTGAGGAAACCTCTCTGAGCTGTGTGACAGTAGGAGTGAACATCTGCATGTGCGCACCCCTGTGTGTATGTGCGAGATGTCCCCATGTCCTTCTAAGTGCTTTCTGAGGACTTGCAGTGGCTCCCCAGAAGCCTATTTCCAGGCAATTTCCCAGTTTTCCCACTCCCAGCTACTACAGGTGCAATTCTGAGGAGAGGCTCATGTCAGGATCCTCATTTTAGGCTTATCTTGTGTGTCTGTGTGCCAGCATATCTTACAGCTGCACCCCTGCCCCATAGACAAGCCACAGGGGACCCTCCTCTCCCTCACAGACGAGGCGAGGGCACAGCTCAGGGGGCTTTATTTCTTCCTTGACTGAGGACAGGTTTCTTGTAGGAGCTTCTCCCTCATCGACTGAGTGTGTGACACCTCTAAGGAGCACTCCAGCCTGTGGGGTTGGTAGAGGGACACATCCCGAATCATCTCTATTCCCTGCCTCCTCCTTACTCCTGCACTGAGCTCCCACCCAAAAATCTCCTCATGAGACAGTATGACCCTTGGTTGGGTCATACCAACACATCGCCCAAACTCACTGAAACCCTGGTACCTGGGGAAACTTGGTGGTTTCAGTGCTCATGGGAGGATGTGTGTGTCTTCTCCGGTGCGGAGCAGTTTGGTTTGAGAAGGAATCTAACTGGGTTTGCCTTGCAAAAAAAAATAACCACGAACCACATGGTGCCATATATACCATGGCGGGTGCTTTTGAGGGATGCCAGGGGAGCAGGCACCACGGCAGAGGAAGGGGCAGTGTCAGCCCGGAGTGCCAGCCTGCAGAAGGGGGCTGGTAATGAACCTGAGCACTTAATGTCTTGAACGACAAAAGCCACGTCAGTAGTGTGAGCATTGCAATAAAAATGGGCTGATTTGGTGAAGAGGGAAGAGGGTGAGGCTGAGAGGGGAGAGCGTGTGGACATGAGATCAACCCTGTTGTTCCTGGCATCACTTGTCTCTAGGGCTCCCTGGCTCCTCCCAGGTCTGTAAAAGCGGGTCCAGGGGTTGCGAGAGGGTTGCGGTAGATGCAGGAAAAGGAGCTGTTTGGTGGAAATGAATGAAATATCGTGTGCCTGGCTGAAAGGTAAAGTGGCAGAGGCCCCCACTGACGGGCTAGCTCCTCCTTGCATGGAGGGCGAGAAGGCAAGCGACCACCACGCGTCAGGAATGACGGCGGCAGCAAGGCCTCTCAGCTAAGAGGTCAGGTAGGACCGAGCCCGGGTTCTTGTCGTCTCAGCCCACCTCAGGGTGGCCACTGCCAGGGACGCACAGGGGACATGCCTGGGAAGGCTGTGGCTTGGGCCACCCGTGGCCCAGCAAACCTCAGGGTCCAGAGCTGATCTCTGCGTATTTGTCCTCCCGAGGCAGAGGGAGGTGTGAGGTGTTAGCATAAGATAGCGTGGCATTTTTGCTGATGGTGGCTGAGAAACAGGATTTTAGTTCCATGCTGTAATGCCCCTCAGAGCTGTTCATGGAGCGGCTTATCCAACATGGTTTCTCCCAGTCCTTCCTTTCTGCCACTCATGGGTCAGAGGACTGTGGGAACAGTTGTCCTTCATCCCATTATGGAAAATGAAGCAGATAATCGTTTTGTCTGCAGTGTGTTCAGCAGAAAACAAATGGACAAAATGGTTCTAATTTTCACAAGGAGAAAGGTAAGATAGGGTTACCTTGGTCTCCCTTTGGGGCTCTCAGTCTGCTCCAGGCAGAAAGCTGGTTATCCTAAAGTAAACCTAGCTGTTTGCTATATGTGACCTGGAAACAAAATTAGGGGCTTTTCTAGATGAATATGGTTTTGGTTAAGTGGGAGCAGTGTTTGGGCAGTGAGCAGGAGCTCAGTTTAGGTCTGCATTTCCAATTCTGGTTTGTACAGTAATTCTAATTCTCAGCCTGAGCTTGGCAATGTCTGTGCCCTGGTTTTCACATCACTTCTGCTGTAACTTGCAGCAACCTTCTCTGTATTTTTATGGCATTGGCTCAAGCATGACCTGGGAGTGAGTTTGTTTTTAATGAAAGTCATCGAACTTAGGATATTGCAACTCAATGGTGAATAGGTACTGGAGGCAAAAGCGTAGTGAAGGTATGGAAAGTTAAAAGAATGACATCCACTAGGAAAATGGCAGGGCTGAAAGGACAAAGCTGAAGGGTAGGACTGCTTACATCTTCACTAACTTTTAAGATATCACAGTTAACAAAATTTGCTCCGTTTTAAAGGTTTGCTTTTAAAAGTTGCTTAACTGTAGCACTGTGCCTGTTTCATTCAGCAACGTCTCTGTTACACACAGTGCCTGGGGGATTTTGACCATTTCAACTTTGGATCTGCAGGAAAAATCGTTAGTGAACAGCATGAACCCATATGAACCATCAGCTGGTGTTCTTTGCCACCGTTCAACACAGTAATTAGTAGCTTTTAGGGCTGTCTTTTTAATGCGCTTGTTGTAATGACCGAGGAACAAATGTTTACTGAAGCTAGAGGACGGAGGACTGGTCATTGTCAAGAGGGGGAAATCCAGGGGAAATGAGACCCTTGAGAGCGAGTGCAGATCCCACTGCACTCTTCAGAGTCTGAACCGACAGCCAGAACCTATTTCTGATATTTGAAGGGGGCTGACAAAGGCTGAACAAGTGACATGTCTTGCTTTTATAGACGTAGAGCAGAGTTGCTTAAAATTGGAACAATGGGAAGTCATTAATTTTATCTTGGGGCAAAATCTCGGCCGCTCGTACCCCAGACTTCCAGGCATCTGGCCCCAACATCAAATACTGTTGATGTTCAGACTTGTCAATAATCCCAACACGATAAAGTTTTCGGCTGATCTCGCAGGCAGCTGCCAGCAGGACTCATGCCACGCTGCATCAGAGCTGAGAAGGGTCCGCCGGACACTCGCCATCCACCTTCCGTGTCCTCCAGAGAAAAAGAAACGCACAAAGACACCTGCCACGTTCTTTTGTCTTTTTTTTTTTTTTAATTATTCCTTCATATTCAAACTTCACAAACAGTGTGAACTTGTACAATACCTCAGAAAGTGAAACTTACAAAAAAAGTGCTGGTAACATTAAAAAAAAAAACAAAAAACAAACATCATTCTTAGCAACATCAATTACTCTTCCACACAAAACAGAAACCTTGTAAAATTTATTTCCGTATTTTTTTAAGGCGTAATACTTCCGTATAAAGTATATGCAAGAGATAAAACTTCACAGTATTCCAAAATGTCACAATAATAATAATAATAATATAGTATAATGAAGCGCTACAGTTAATTTTCTTTTTTTATTTTTTTTCCTGTTTTAAATAACAAATACAAGTCACAGGTAAATATACGTGAGAAAAATACGAGGCTAATATTAAATGGCAGGTAAGGATACTCTCACTGTAAGAAAAAACTGGCAGGATGTGTGTATTTATTCTATATTTTAAAGCACTTGATAGAAAAGGCGTATGCAAGGTATTTTTTTTTTAACAATTTTCTATTTGCTTGTTTTTGATAACTGACATACCATTTACAGAGTATAATGAGAGAAAAAAAAGGAACTTAACCCCTCAAAACTTTTGACCTGCTCTTCACATCGTCACAAACCATGTTTCTTGAGAGATGCCTGTACAGCGGTGGGGGTGTGTGTGTGGGGGGGTGTGTGTGTGCGCAGGTGGCAGCGCGTGCGCGCGGGTGTGCGGATGGGTGGGCGTGTAATGACACATACGACCACGGCAACATGCGTCGATACCGGCAGAGACCCCTCTCCTGCGGAGGATCTCCGCCACTCTGGGGCCAAATCCGGAAGTCTCTGTGCTGGCAAGCCGGCCCCCGAGGTGGGCGGAGGCGGTTGCCTGCATAAAGACCCCAGGATTTAGGCCTGGGTGCAGTTTCCCGTTCACTCGGCATCGAATGACTGTTGGGAATGTCTTTGTCCCCAAGAAGAACATGTCCCTTTTTTTTTTTCACGTCCGCACACACGAGTGCATGCTCTCCCCTCCACCATTTAGCTCCCCCTCCTCCCCTCCACGCAACAGAGCGAAGACCGACCGAGAACTTTCCGCCTGGGTCCAAGGCAGTGCCGCGAGGAACGGGAACGTGGATGGACGCCCCCCGCCGCGGGGCTGCGCGCTCAGGTGTGCGTGTGTAGTGTTTTGCAGAAAGGCCGGCGTACACGCGCGTGTGGAGCGCAGCAGCACGCGCCCGGCCGTACCCTCGCCCCCCGCGCGCTCGCGTGTACGTGCCGCCAGCCAGCCTCTCGGCCCACGGGTAACAAAAAGACAGCAGATAGCATTAACACATCAGTAAGGTGCTCAAAGAAAAAAAGGCGGCTCCCACTCCTGGAATGGGAAGCCACGTAAGGTGCTTCAAAAAGGTTTGTTTTTTCTTTTTTTTTTTTTCTTTTTTTCAGTTTCAGACATTTTTAAAAAAGGACTGATTGAGCATGTGGTACGTGAGAGCAAGGCCGAGAGTTTTGAGACTTCTGACATCCTCCATAAATAAGAGCTTCCTCAGGGCAGGATGCGTTTTTGTTTGTTTGCTTCTTTTTTTTGTTGTTGTTGTTGTGGTGCATCAGTTTAGATGCAAATTTTTTTCATATAAACCAAAAAAAAAGTAACAAACCAACCCAATGTGAGAATTAGCGTAAAAGTCAAACTGTGTTATTGGGCTGAGTTTTTGTTTTTGTCTTTCTTTTTTTGCCCATTCATTCAGTTAGCACCGTTCCTTTTTATTCTGGTTACAACCCAATTCCTTCTGTAATTATTGAACGTACAGAAAGGACCAAGTAGTTGTTTTTATTTTTTGTGATCTGTTTCAAGAGCCCAACCGTAATTCCTCTGCTGCTGCTGTGTTTGTGTAGCATCTGGTTTCATGAGCTTAAGGAGAAAGGTTAGTCTGCTGATATTTAAGGTTGACGTGTGTGTTTGTATGCATACACATTGTTCTATACATACACACTGCATGGAGTACATTTTAACTGGAGATAAAGTGAACTGGGTTCAAACACATATGCACTATCTTCCCCTATGTATTTGAAACAGTCTGGAGCTTTGATTTGATTTTTTTTTTTAAAGTGCATTTAAAGCAAAATAACTGGCATTCACGTACCCCATGGAAAACACGATAGCAGTGGAAAGCTTGACTATGCTAAGCCCCTCGGACTTGACAACGCCAAAAGCAAATGGGGCAGTGACAGGCCTCGGTGTAGGCAGCTATTCTTGGGCAGCACCATTGGCAAGGAGGGAAGGCAGGAGGTGGTGGAAGGGAAATTGCTTTAGAGGTTGAATATTTGAACTGTTTTCAATTCCGACATAGCTGTGTCATTCCCAATACAGCTTCCTTTATGATGATTCATGACCTCTGTCTTACATGTCTGACTCTCCCTAGTTCTGTCTTTCATCGTGTGTGTGTCCCAAGTGCCAGCATCTATTAGGAATAAGGCACTGTTGAAATTACAGTTTTACAAAAGATGCAAAATAATCCAACCCTAACAATCCCAATGCACGCACTGCTCTCCTCCCCCTCCCTCCCCTTTTTTGGGGAAATATTGCATGTGATAGAGTTTATTCTTGTGTTCTCTAAGTGTGTCAGAAGTAGGCCTTGGACAAGTGTCTTAAGTCCATCAGCACCAAAGGTGGGTAGGAATACACCCTTTCTCTTGTATATACGTGCACACATGCAGACTGTTAATTGGGAAGGGGGAATAACTACACTATTCCCCTGCTGCTCCTCCCTGGCTCTAGAGCCCAGCCTAAAGAATAAATTTCCAGTCCACCGTCCACAACATTTGCATTTACTGGATCATTTATGGAAGTGATCAAGGGATCTTTCATTCCCATCACCCAGGTGCTACAGGTTTTACAGGTGGATTTCTGAAAGGGTAAGCTCCTGGAAAGCCTGCGTGGAGCCTCCCGCTGTGCAGAGGAACAGCACGGATGGGCGCCCACCCTCACGCCTGCCTGCCAGACGGACACTACTCAGGGGCTGCTTTGCGTTGATCCTTAAAATCAGAAAAGCCTCTACAGCGCAGCTGGCTCCTCCATGGAGTCAGGGACACTGACTGTGCAGTGGGCAAGTCTGCAGAGAAGCCAGGCTGCAGTCGGGTCCCTGTCTTTGCCCACGAGCAGCTGTGGATTGCAAGCCGCTTTTCCATTATGCCAATGCGCTCGCTTCTCTCCGTGGTTTTGACCTGGGAACAAGCCATGTTCCAGTAACTGGGTGGGGTTTATTGGCCCTAAAAATACTGCAGTCAGCCCACCATAATATGCATTTGCTGTGGCAGCTGGCATATCCTTCTCCTGCTAACATGCTGAAAAGATTCCATCAACTACCTTCCCTGAGCCAGGATCCCACTGGCTCCTCTCAGCCTTCACCAAAGGCTAGGGCTGCCTCGTAAAGCAGAGAATATAGTAGAAAATAAGAAAAGCAAGCAGACAGTAGGGGTTATAGCAAAGAAAGCATGAGACCAGACGGTCTAGCATTTAAGCTCTAGGCTGGTCAGTTTAGCCACCGTCATTAAAATGGACTGAGGTTAAAGGAGTCTAAACTCCTATGGACTGGGTTTTTAGAAGTGACACAAACCTTGGGCAGGAAATGAGTTGCCTTTTTTTCTTTTAGTGGTTTAAAAGTCATCTCGATAAGGCCACAAACTGCATTTGTCTTGTCAATGTAACCGCTTGCAAACGGCATGAATTGAAATCGAGTAAGTGCTTCGCTCAGCTAGGATAGGAATGGGAGAAAAGAGCCACCCCATGCCCACTACGACTGCTCTGTAGGAGAGAGGAGCATCTGAGGAGGTGGTGGTGGAGGGTGTCTCCTTGGGAAGACCTGCTACGTGTGGAAAGGGAAAGGAGCTAATAGCATCTCTCCGCTCCCCATCCCCTCACCACCACCTTACTGTTTTGCTGGACACCTATAGACAAGTAGCACTTCTAAAGAGCCTCCTCCTGCGTCTCTCACACGTGTAAGTTGGGGAAGGGGAGGAGGTTGGTATAATTACAAAAGGGGAAAAAGAAGGCACATGATTTTACTCAGTCCTGACTGAACCCACATTTCGAAAGCAAGGGCAGTTTAGGTGGAGGGCAAAAAAGTGCTCAGTGGAGCAGGTGCTCACTGAGAAGAAATCTCAGGGCAAAGGAAGAGGGAGAATAAAAAGGAAAGGCAGGAGAAATGAAGGCCACATTCAGCTTTCTGTCTGCTTGACAGTCTCAAGATTTGGCTGCATTATTGTCCAGGAAGGAAAAGAGTCTGGTTGGTCTCGAATGTAGCCCAGTTACACATCTCCAGTTTTTGTTATGGCTGTTGGTGTCTTCCTCCTTCCCTTTTCTCCGGGCCCATGAATGCCTGGAGCACTGCTTTAGTCTTTTAAAGCCTGTTCTTCAAAAATCGAGAACACGGCACTCCTCTTTGGTTGCCCTCAGCCTCTACGTCTCCTCAAATCCAGAACCAGTGATCAAACTGAGTGGTGCTCCCCGCTGGTCGCTCCCACTGTCGGGGTGCCAAAAAGGCTTGATTAGCGACTGAAAGAACAAACCATCCTCACGGTTTCAGTTGGGTTGGTGAGTTGGTCACAAAAGCCACTGGTCGGATGACGGGCAAACAAGGGGAGCTGTTGACTGAGAAACCAGGATGTCATTTACAGAGGTCATGATGAGCATCATGGCTCTCAGTCACTTAACCCCTTGTGCATCGCCATGTCTAGGTACCACGAGTTTTCTTTCTCTGCCAGTGACTGTAAGCCTTTCTCATTCCTGTGGTAGACGGGAGAAGAAGTAGAGCTGACGGCTCAGCTTTGGGATTCCAAAACACTGTTTTGCATTTTTCCCCCGAGTCTCTGCCTCAAAAATGCATTGAGTTTCTCTCCCCCCCTCCCTCCCCCTTCCAAATTTGCTCAGGAAACCATAAGGCAGAGTAACGAGAAGTAGGATCACCAACAGCTCTATGAAGACACAGGGTGGTAAAATGCTTCCACACAAACTCACAGTCCAGTGTTTGTGACATTTCATAAATAACTTTTTTTTTTTTTTAAAAAAAGAATAACACAAGAACAATCCCTTTACTTACTCATCTGAAACAAAATAAACAGCAGTGGCTACAAACTTCTTCTTGTAACAATTACAAAAAAACTCCCAACAATACAATCCCCCAACTTTTAACACGCGCCTTGAATGGTTTTTTTTTATTTTAAACCTCAAAACTGCAGCATATCCTTAAGGGCAAACTTTTCAATTAGTTTTTTCTTTCTTTTCTTTTTTTTTAAATAATGTGTTCACCAAAAAGAAAAAAAAATTCCACAAAACAGTCTTGTACCAAGAAAATGCATTCAAAAATAGAAAATACTACACAACAAAAATATGTACCCTTCCTTTCCAAAAGAGTCTTCACAAAAATGTAGAAAAATGCCAACCGTTTTTTTCCTTTCCTGAACACTTAACTTTCAACCTAGGGCACAATTATTTATTGACTTGTAATGTCTGGTTTTGCATAAAATATGGAAGATACAAACCAACTATCAGGACTGTGAAGTTACAAACAACACCTCATTATTCTCCCCACCCCACATTCCCTCCTTAGCAAACAAAACAGAGAAAGCCAATGTTTCAACAACTGATTGAAAGCCGTCCGGCTAGGAAAAACCATCAGCTGATATGGGGATTCAAAGATGCCGGCATAACAGGAAAACCATCTGCCTTTTAAAATGTATGCTCTTTGCATTTATCTCAACACAAGTCTCTGCCCAGCTGTACTCAAATGACCAGGCACTATGGAGACAGGACACTGCCGGGCACAGAAAGATCCGGGAAGAATTTGGGGCGATGAGCCCAGGGACCACATGTGGGTGCGTGCACGCGTGTGCGCACGTGCTGTTTTACTCGCAAAAGAACCGTTGCCATTTTGAAAGACAGAGAGGATGTTTCCATATGCCTTAAAAGTGCAAGGGCCATTTCTGGATCATAGTAGTTAAATACGCAAAAGTTTTACTATGCTTAATAGTCAAGTCCATTTTTCTGGCAAAGGCAGGCTCTTCAACCAGAGTTAGATCGTATCAGTTCGTGGCGGGGTGTGGGTAACAGCTGAAAGCTGGTAGGCAAAAAGTGTCACACCAAGGTGCATCCAGAACCGATTTATTCAGCGGGAAAGTGTTTTGCCTACCTTGAACAACGTTCAAGGGGTATTATGCGATTAACACAGCCAAAAGACCAACCGTTTCGACAGCAATAAAATCTGGCAGTGGGGACTTAGGTACTACGGGGAGGGCAGCTGTATCTTGCATGCATGTGGCTAAATCCATCCTTCGTGTACCTCCTTTGACTTCATTGCAATTACATCTGCTTGCACCAGGGATGAATTTGCCCCATGTAGTTCTGGATTTTATGACTTGGCTCCTTAGGAGCCCGACCCTGCAAAACACTGTGCTAAAATACTCCAGATTGCAGAGCTAGGATCAAAGAGGCTTCTCTCTTCTTTTGTTTGAGATTGTTTGTTTGTTTTCTTTCTAGCATATCTTTTAGAGGATGCTTCCATAATAAGGAAGAAGAGGGGAGCTTTTTCTTAGCCTTTTCCACTGCGTGGCTGTGTGTTTTCCTTTTTTTCAAATGGCAAAATGTGTTTGTGTTTACTTCCAGTGCATTTTTTTCTCAAGAATTCAAAACAAAAAGGAAACATTACTTTTCCCATCCTTCAGAAGGAAAACAAAAACAAAACAGACTGATAAAGTACAATACAATAAAAATCAGGCATTATAAAAGACAACATGATGTGCAACAGCAATACCAAAGAAACAAAAATAAAATATATATATATAATTAGGATACAAGTACGAATGAGCCAAAAAAGCCATCTAACCCCCCTACCGGATGATTGGTAAGCATTGGTTAAGAAATAGGTAAGGCTATTCTGAGATTTCTAACTTAACACAGTTAACCACTGCTTCTCTCACACCTTCGCTTCCTAAATTTTTCACCTTTCACTCACTGGTCTCTTATGTCTTGAAACTGATTTTTTTTCCTTTTCATATTTTTTGGTCTACAGTAGAATTACATGTTAATAACAACAGCAAAACAAAACTCAAGCTTGTTGTGAGAGTAAGTTGGTGCCACATCCGTGATGCAGAAGAAAGAAGACAGACAACAGAACGACCGCATTCAGTTTTTCACACGCAAAGCATATTCGAGGGCAACAGCATAGCTGACCAAAACAAGTTCGGAGGGGCAAGCAGCAGAAGCTGTAGGTTTACAACTACACCAGCAACCAGAGCCTGGTCTTTTGCCTTTACCAGTGTCCTTGAGGACAACAGTAGCTCAGTTGCCATGTGGCTTTGCCATTCTTGTCATCCGGAGCAACAGCTGACCTGCCATCTACTCACCACTAATTGCACTCCTCGTTCGATGGAAAACCAAAAGGAAAAGGAAAGGTAAAAGGCTCCCAGCTGGGGCCAAGGCTATCTCTTGGTCACCTTGGCTGATGTGACAAATCACCAGCCAGTGTGATACTAGGATCAAGGAGGGAGGGCGTCTGGCTGGCAGGTCATTTGGGAGCAGTCTTGAAGCAAATTCAGACTGTCTAAGGTGATATGACAGATTGTTTAACCTCTTCCATTAGGGGATGAACACTGACAGGTTACTCAGGGATCGTTCTATTAGGATAAATTCTCTTAGCTCAGCAGGGATGAGAAAGCATACGCTCTCTATTACTTTCGAATTGCCTTCGTAAATGTCAGCATCACCAGCCACCAGAAATACGTTCCCTACAAACTTGGCTACGGCTCTGTGACTGAAGCTCCATCGTGATTCCTGGCATTTTCTTTTTTCCGTGGAACTTCTGAAATGTAACATTTTCCTCAAGGGTAAGCTCTAAAATTACCATAATGTTGAAAATATCACTAGCATCTTATTGAACCGTAACTACGCCACATCATCCCAGCAAAACCTCAAGCTGATCCTCAGTAGTGCTTGTCAATGTCGAGGAAAGGAACGTACAGAAACAAGATGATCACACAGTACAGGGAAGTTCTGTTTTGGACCTAGCCCACTGGCCAAAGTGATTTTCATTCAAGAGAAAAGGTGCAACAATGAAACAGGATGACAAATGGAGGAGAATTATGGAAATTAGTGTTTCTCCATCTGGAGAAAAAAATAGGCCATTAAGTTATGCGGCATCTCTAGTCAGCAACATATGTTTTGGCTTCTTAGAATAAACCTCAAGTTATCCTTGGTTTCTCAGTCAAGCACTATCTACATGGGGCTTTAGTACCATGCTGAAAAAAAAAAAGAGTTTGTGCTATATTTAAATGCAGTTCCAGTTAAACTAGCTTCAAAATGACCATGTAAAAAGGAACAACTTATTTAAAAGCCATTAAAACTATACAATCACACTTATGCCCAGGAACTGATCTGGTCGAGCACTGTAACTGAGTGGGAACATAGGCTGGAATGTGGCTTTTAAAAAATGGTTTGGTTCCCGTTTACATGGTCTAGACCAGTTTTGTTGAAACTGAGTCAGCTGGAATCAGGTTTAAACAGGCTGAATTCAAACCCGGGTTTGGAGCATGGCTCAAAGCCCACTTCTTCAGGTTGCAGTACTTTTTAAAAACTAGTGCAAACGGCATCTTATCACAGCATTGCAAGCATGCAGTGTTCCTCTCCTTGTCCAAATATGGTTGCCATTAGGTCACACCACAAGGGAGGAATATGCAGCAATCAGTCAGCCAGAACAGCTCAAACTATAGAAGTTCTTTATTTTACCACAGCAGGAAAGGCACTCTGGACACAGCAGGCTCAGTAAACCCTCAACTTCACTTTTTTTCTGGAGCAGTCCACTACTCCTCTTTGACAATGCAAATCCATTCTGACAGTAGCAATATATGCAGCTGCCTTAAACAAGAAAACAAAACAAGAACTCACCTAAACAAAAAAGGGGAGTATTGGCTCATAACCTGAATTAACTTCAGCAGACAGACTTCATTTCCCCCCATACCATGACTCTGTAGCTGTCACTACTCTTACAGAAGCAAATGCCACTTTACAAATTAAAGGTGCTCTCCTGCCACTGTATTATGCTGGCTCTCAAAAGAACTGTGCTTTTGCTGGGCATCCACTGCCTCATTACTGGAAGATGACCTTCCAGTGGTTTTCATCTTATAGGATTCCTGCAGATGGCTCAGAAAGAGACTGCATGTTCTACTGTGCTGCCTGCTTTCAAGGGAAGAGTCATTCAGTAGTTCACCTAGCACTACATCAGGGGATATCTCCAGTTCTTTTCTTCCAGTCCTTTCAAGCAAGGATGGATGAAATCTAAGAGTGGAAATCTCAGAGCTTGCCAGAAAAACACATCTTTTAACTCCAAAGTCTCTCCTAGTTCCAGACAGACTTGTTCCTTCCCACCCAGGACCTCCTCTTGTATATTATTCCTCCTCTAGTTCTTGATACTTTTCTCAAATGAGGCAGCCCAGCAGACTGACCAGCAGCAATCCACTTTGCATTGTGCAGCTCTGCGTAAGGTCTGTACTATCCATTCCTTGGTACTAATGAAGCCAAAATGTCTTAGCTTCAAGTCTAAGGAGAAATTCAGGGCATGAATAGATTTCTGACCATCCAATTACCTATACTTTCCTTAGCAACTGGATGACTACCTTTCCTTTTTTTTGTCCATGAAACCTCTGTGTACATTAGACAGGCTGTCCCTCCACTACAGGACCAAAGCAGATGCACTCATGTTTTACATTCTTCTCCCAGTTGCTATACAGAGCATTCTTCATGATCCTGTTCTACCTTCTGGCTGAAGTTGTAATTATAGTCTTACCGAAGAGATTCAACAGAAACTTTTGAGAGTTTGTAGACCACAAAGAGCTACAGCAGAGATGGATCCTGCTCCACATTACTACTGTTTTCTTTTTCTCATATTATGCTTGTTACAAATTTAATGACCAAGGCATAGGCCAACATGCATCTTGACTGTAAAAATACTTTCCAACTTAGGATTCCATTTGGTTCCAGTCAAAAGCCTTCACTATCTGTTTGAGGAGAGAAATCAGACTGAAGATCTTAAAATGCTAGACAGCATCTTTGCCTAAGCAGGAATATTCCTTACTGTACTGAATTCCATGTCACCCTTTCTTGTCCAAATGTCCCTCCTGCTCCCTTTGCCCCAAAGGCTTGACTGGAACACCTTTAATTGAGTGTTCGGGGTGACTGTTTATTGCACTGTTCCCATAACAGCCTCGGAAAGAAGTGCTTTTTTTCAGTGACCTTCCCCTTTGGTAAGCCTGCTTTGTGGCTTCTCTTCTTGAGCTAAGAGATCATGCTTATACTGAAGGGATGCTAATCACAGTCAAAACTCTCTGAAGAGATCCTATCTGACAATGCAAGTTTTAACACCTGAGCAAGGAATTGGTATGTTTATGTTGAAGCCTTACGTTGGTTTTCATGCTGAGCAGTTCTCTTAACTCTCTCACAGCCCCAAAGAACACTCTCTAGGAAAAGGGGAAAAAAGATCTGTAGCACCCTGAAACCTGTGATGCCTCTTCTGTTTCTATTATAGTGCTATTTTTACTTTTTTTTTTTTTTTTTACAGAAGCTATCCAATACAGCTATCTCAGTGTCTGACTAGTTGCTTTAAGTAAAGGTAACGCCAGTTTTCTTCCAACCTGGTCAGGTTTACGGTACATCCTTTTTTTCTGTGCCTATCCCTTTCTCTTCTCCCTTCCTGCTTAATTGGCCCCTTCCAATCCCACCACATGTAAATACATTTCAGTAGTGCAATGCAGTGCAGTGCAGTCATACTTAGTGCAAAAATAAAAAGCCTTATCCAGACCAAAAAAGCACAAACTCCCTCCCCACCCCACCCAGACCCCAAGTAAAAGTATACGAATGCCCCGAAACAAAGGGGGATTTGCAGTCTCCCAGCCACACTTCCACATGCCTCATTTTCTCTCCTCCCACTCAATGTAGAGATCTCATTAGCAGATAGGACATTTATCGAAAACATAGTAAGTCGAGTGACAGAAATTGGAAAGGAGACAAGCCATTGTTTGGGGGCTGCAGAAAGAAGAGAGAACTAAATAGATACAGCAAAAAGGTCAGTGGTGGTTTTACACAAAGTTGTCAGATGCAAACTTTGCAAGGCCACACCTTGCAAAGGGCATGTGTAAGTGTGGATAAAAAACTTAAAAAGCTTCCCTGTTCCCAATATACAGTCGTTATTTTAACAGTGCCCAAGCTAAGGTTCTGTAGTGCAATCAACTCTTCAAAGTGGCAGCTCTCCGTGGCCACCCTAAAACAAATGGACAGATCAACACTAACTTTAGTTTTCTCCCTCTCACGCAGACATGCACATGCATGGACAACTCCCTCCCCCATCCTGCAAATACACGAGTATATATATAAAGGATTTTTTTCATGGCCCTTCTAGGCCTAGGGTGGGAAAAGCAGGAATTTTAATGACAGGCATATAAGCTCTTAAGTACCTCAAAACAAAAACACAGAAGAAAAACAAAATAAAGCTCACTAATTACAAAGGCAAGCAGGTTACTGAATCCCACTCAGCCCATCTAACCTCCCCTAGCCTATCTATCTCTTTTAACAAAATAAAACATCTGCCAGGGCTTGTCACTTATTAAGATATCACTTGGGAAAACACAACATAGACTTTGGGGTACTCACTGGTTTGAAGATTAATTTCAGTTTGGACAGCCACAACAGCCTCCACCTAACCCTCATAACTACTAGAAAGGAGTGTGGGGAACCACTAAAACACTGTAAGAGGCCACAACAGGGAAGGAGGAGCAAGAAAGGGAAATGTAGGGAAAAAGGACCACATTAGGGCAATACTGCTGCTGCTATACTAATCTCACTGTAATTGCTCAGTATATAGAGGGATATTGCATGCTGCCTCACTTAGGCTCAGGCACATGCTTCCTCATGCCTTCTGCCTCTTCTCCCACTCCCAGTTCCTTGTTGAAGACGGCAGCTCAAACAAAAGCAAACACCAACAAATAAACCAAACGATAACCGAGGAGCAGGTTCCTCCTTTTTCTTTCTTTTGCAGAGATTGAAGAACTGTGCCCTCACCTCCAGGCACACAGATACACTGTTGCATCATAGTGCAGAAAAGTTAACAGCACTTCACATGCACAGAAATAAAGAAAGAACCTAAGAGAAAGAATCTAAATAAGGGTGCAGGGATCCTGAATATCCACCTCCAAAACAGAAAAATGCCAGGCAAAGGTAAGGACTTTTGCTGTTTATCTTTACCAATGAGCCTATCATGAAAATAAAGAGAGAGCAATGGAATCACTAGCCATGGCAAGGGGCCAGCACCGAAACCCAGTCCCTCTAGGTGCAGAGCTACGGTGGTGTGTCCCATGCCAGAGCATACATGAGACACAAAACAGATAATGCTTGCTAGCTCTTCTGTAAAGTCTATAAACATCAATTTAGCCAGTATAATCAGCAGCAATGAATTTTCTTGCTGTTCAGCTGTGTGTACTTTGAGGGTGTCCTACCTGTTTGCTGAAATGCTAAGTTCACACTAGACTATGTGGGTTTCCATCCATTCTCCTGCATACCCAATGCAGTAGCACTTTTTTAAAAAAAAAGTCCGCAGAAAAGCTTGATGTGTAGTCTGAATTTGGGGTTATATAATCAGATATTACAAAGAAACAACTTTATTTCACCCACACAAATATGTGATCACCATTACAGAAAAGGTATGGCCAGAGCGCTTCTGGGTAAAGCAGTCAGAAACCTAGAATCAAGTAACTCCAAATATCCAAATACCCAAATGCTTTTACATTGTTCTGGCAATAGAAGAGTGACACAGCAAGGGTGTAAATCAGGGAAAAGCGATTGCTGTGTATCATATACCTACACTAGCTGTTGTGGCTCACTATTTAATTATTTAAGATAAACACGCCATCACCAATCAAACCCAAAGAGGCTACATACTTGTGGAATGAAAGACTCAAAGCTATTTCCGACTCTCTGGACAAATAAAGTCCCACGCCTTGTTCAAAGAGAAGCAGCTGTCCTACCTTGTACAGTTCTTTTGAATTAAGCCTCCCAGCAAGAAGGAGAGACTATTTAATCACAGAGCCCTTAACACAGGCAAAATCTGCCTGGTGGAGTGAAATAAATTCTTGAGTCAGTTTTATGAAGAATAGAAACTTTGGGCAGAAACATGCTAAATTATGGGGAACAGTCCTGTGACATCTTAAAGGGTGTATATGAAACTAGCTTTTAGGACTAGAGCTTTCTGTAGGACTACATATGCTTTCCCTGTCAGAGAAAATGCACTGAAGTCAACAAAAGAGCATGTGGGTCCCGCCTGCAGAATTTGGCTCACAGAATATTGGTCCAATCAATTTTCAGGATTAAGTATAGACCTCGCCGATGCTGACAAGCAATGTCATGCAGTACATCCTGCCTGAACTGACCAGCCTATGTATCTTATGTTTGACAACAAAAGCTCATTATGGGTGGAGTTTATGGGAAAACATCAATTTTCTGCTTCATTTCACTGTAAGAATTTCTTTGAATCTGAACTTTGGAGCAAGGATCTAGGGGACTGAATTCTCAGCACATATGAAGCTGGGAATAAATGCCAGATTTAAAAGATCCCTATGAGTTTCACAGCAGCCCAAGCTACGTCCTGGCATTAGGACAAAGGAAACAGGGCACCCCAAAAGACAATGAAACTTGTTGAAGATACTTGTGAACAAGCAGTTCTGCCTCCAATAAATGAAAGAGTGACACCTCTTCCACCAATAAATAGGAATTATAATTTTTTTAAAAGATATTCATACATTAAAAAAAGAGCAGCAGCAGATACTGGAGATTCAGTCTTTTCCTCTAAGTGGCACGGGTGAAGAGCAAGTCCCTTGTATGGAGTTCAAGCATTCCTCTCTCCTGGGAGGCCCCCCAGTCTTTGGTGCAAGCACCCCCAAGGTGGGGGACTCTCCTCTTATTCAACCTTGCAGTGAAGAGCGTTAAAATCCCTTTCTGTCCCTGCACAGTAGCATAGAGCAACATTCTCTTAGTACAAGGTTCTCCCTCTCATGGTGACAGTGTTACCTACTTCAACCGTTGTGTTCCTCAAAAGCTGTGTAACACAGAAAAGAATTGCAAAAAGGAGCTGAATATAAATGCTGTCGACAACAGAAATGTGAGACCATGGCTTGCATTAGCCCTGTAGGTCTACTTGGTCAACGAGGAGATGGAAAACGAAAGTAATAATGAAAACCATATACTAGAATAAAGCTAATATTTGCACAGAGTCTTCCCTTGATGTTTATATCATTCAAGGAAAGTCTCCAATGCAAGAACCTATAAAACCAGTAACGCTAGTATCACCTTCTGTTTTCTCTCTCCTTAGAAAAGCAGAAAATATGCACATATGAAACGAGTTTCTTAGAACACCACAATTCTCAAGTAGTTCTTCAGAGAATGAAAAAGAAAGGATACATGTTCAAAAAAAGCAAGATTTCTGGATTCACAAATGACTGACTGTCTTTTATGTAAAAGATATGTTAAAATAGTGTTCACCAGCTGATTATTTTGTTAGTTTCACTTTCCCTTAGGCAATTGTATCTGTACACACTGCGTTCTAAAAGTACAATCTCTAGTGTGGATAATCTACCTGTTTGGTACCATCCTGTTTGTAAAACCACTTCTTAGCCTAAAAATATAATCTGTAAACTGTATAAGATGCAAAATGAACAGAGGTGTTTAAAAAAGCACTAGGAAAAATAAAAGGCAACAAAGAAGTTAAATCAAGAAACACATTAAACTAGTAATTATCCTAAATGAATTACTGAACCTTATAAAGGATTAGCAGGGGAAGCATGGAATGGGTACGCAGCCATTTAAATGATCAGGCATTCTCAGTGAAGTGAGAACACTCTCTACAAACATATGTACGATTCAGCATTCAGTCAAAGGAAAAGGCAAAGACCATGGTCAGAAAATGTGGACCACTGAATCAGCACTCTGTTGCAGCAGCTAACTGAAATTAATTTGGGAAATGGCACCTGTTTGGCTTAATGGGACAAAGCCCATCCTTTATGTAATAGGGTAATCCAGTTTTGTTACCTGCGTAATTAATATTGAGAGGATAGTCTCTTCCTTCCCTTACAAATGGGTATACAGAGAATAAAGAAAAGCCAGACTTGCAAATCACTGCTGGAAGACCATAACTTTTAAACTGCAAGTAGAAAGAAAAAGGATGTGGTACTGGCCTCCATGTAGGTGCAAATGGCAGATGACAGGAGTCTGTAAGGAATGCCAGCACTTGATGATTCCCACGCTTGAAGTTCTCATTTTATTATCCCAAGATGTGGCACAGGTAACTCTTTCCCTCTCTTGCCACTCCAAAATCACTTTTAAGTTTATTGATTTGCAGTGACACAGATTTCCTCATTCTCAGTGAAAGCATAGTTTGTAATTGGTGTGACCATCTCTCATTTCTTCCAGTCTTCACAGTTAGGAGAAATGAGATATAATGAATACCTCCTCCACAACCCTCATCCACTTGATTTTGCACATTTTCATTTAGGATTGATATGTTATCGACCAAAGGAATGAAGGTCAGCTGAGATGTACCCAAATTAGAAAAGCAAACATAAATTCCCATGCTCTCATATGTCTGCATCTAGACTTGCTGCCTGGGCCATCTGTTGCAAGATGAGAATACAGAAAGGGCACCCTAAGCCATAAGGCTTGGGTGTCGATCAGCTTCCTCTGGGCTATTTGGATCTAGATGTTGACATACCTTATTGACATTTTCTTCAGCAGCTCTGTGGTGACAATTAAAATCTAGTGAGACTGACCCAAAATTCAGCACCAACAACAATGTTGGTGTGAAGACGATAAAGGCAACACTCACCTTGGAAAACTTCTGAACTGAAACTCAAACTTGCAGACGTTGTTTTCATTTGAAAAAAGGGGGATCAAGTGGATAAGTAAAGATGCAATTGGAATATATTAACAGTGGTGGATGGAGGTATTTTTTATCCAATTCCTGGCAAAATCCACTGGCCACATTCAGGATAACTGTACAGAGAAAAGTACTTCTTCTACCCCACATTCCTGCGGAGGATAATTCTAGGAAATCTTAAAACTTTCAAGAAACAGAACTTGGAAAGAGTGAAAGACCACTTGCGGCATCTTTCTCCAATGCTAGGAATGGAAGAGGAAAGTCTGACATACACTTTTGCAAATGAAATTACAGGACATCTTAGAAGAGAGCTAATAGATAACCTTAATTATCTTGATTAATTGTTCTTCTGATATGAAAGGGTAGCAGGGAATGATCCCTAACTTTTTGTAGAGCCTAATACTGTTTTACCTTTTCTTAAAAAAAAATTACTTTCCTACATCTTGCTACATAGAGATTTTAAAAAGCCTGAAAAAAATACTTGTAAAGATGATAAAGAAGCCAATAATATGAAAAAGCACACTAGAGCTGTAATAATGATTGTTAAATGCAATGCTTCAAATAACTGCAGCAGTTGATTGGGTTGTGAATGATACATGTGAAAAATAATTTTTCTATGATCATAGGCAGATGCAAAAGTTAAATGATTATACTATGTATATATATTGATATAGAATTGCTATATATATTGTGTACTGTATGTTCTAGCTTTCAGAAATACTGTATTGTAGTGTACTGTACTTAACTAAGCAGATCTACATAGCAACTTGCCATTTTCCACAAAGTCACTAGTACTGTTAACAAAAACCAAAAAGTCTATTTTCTCCAGTAAAAGAAATACATACTGTTACAGTCACAGACATTTTGACTATAGAAAGACAATGTACATTTAACCAAAGAAAAACCCCAAATCAAAATAAAAACCTCATCCCAAAATCAACCCGCCGAAATTGTTGCATTTATCATCTTATTCAAAAGGGGAAGGGAAATGCCACCAATCTAAAAAGAGGAATAACATTTACTCAACTTTGTATGAGTGAAAATGAAAGAAAAAAAATCCCCCCCAAGTCTCCAATTACCCTTTCTAAGACAAGGAGAATCCCCCAATCAGGCAAAAGAGTTAAAAGAATAAAATGCTACTTTTAGGGCCAACATGATACCAAAATAGGCAGCTGTAGCTAAACATACTTATTCATCCCACTAACTAAATGGACACAAAATGAATTCTAGAAATCCTGCAGTTCTCATGGATTACATACTGAATACTCTCACTGACCAATTTCTACTCCTCCTGAAAATCTATTGGTCTTCTAGACACACTAACCATGTTCCTGAAAAGATTTTGGCAAAGACCCAGGGAGAGAAAGTTGTTAATTGTTAGCGACTGCACATTTGGAATGGATTACTCAGATTACTTGTAAAGATATTCATAGTCAACATGTACGTGAGGTGGGGAAAGAGCTGTTTGATATGGCGCTTTGGATATTGGAGACTCCAGACCTGGAGTAATTTAGAGCCTATCAATACACTGCGTTGCTAACTGTTTAAAGACTTGGTAATTTTTTACTGTTCTTTTTAAGGGGAGCAAACAGGCAAGTTAGATTATTTTGCTTGGATTTTATTCCTTTGTCAGGTGAACATGTTGAAATTCAATGGAAATGAGTGACTGAACTCAACAGTATCATTCCAGAGCTGTCACCTGCCATGGATGCCCATCTCTGCTAGGGACGCCTGCTGAGCTGGACTGTTTTATTTATTTTGTGGCTGAAAGACCACTCAAGGCTCTGAAAGGCACACTTCAGCCTTCCCTTCAGAATGGGTACTCACAAAAACACACTGGACCAAATCTGGGTGTCACGTTTTGAATGAGGGCAAACATCTTATTTGGGCAAAGATGCAGTTAAGAGCATTTGGCTGACAGAATGTGTTTTATGAATATATGTGTGCATATATAATGTATAAATAGTGTACTTATTTTTCATTAGATTCATATAGATTCATGCCAATGCTCCACAGTTAATTTTGTAACTGTTGTTTCATCTAAACCCTTTCCTGAACCATGCATGTCCACACACTCAATTAGCAACCTGACTGTAAAGCCAGAAAGAGATAGCTAGCTATCTACCTTTGCATGCACACATATACATCCATACTCACACATACATTTGCATGCACACACACACAGAGGCCATATAATTTGGTTTTATTCAAAGATCCCATAGGTACCAACAGACTGTGTGACAAATAAAAGTAAAGGGCTTCATAGGAAAAGTGAGAGGAAGAAAGTCGTGAAGTATTTCAGGGCAGTTGGGTGAATGTAATCCTGCTTCTTCAATGTGAGGGCCCTCTCTAGTCAAACAGTATATATTCAACATGGGGGTTGAACTTTTAGGGGACTTTCTAAGGTTCAACAAAGAACATGGCAATATCCAGGTGGCAAAACGAAAAGGAGCAAAGTGAAATAGAAAAGATGCCTAATTAAATGTATAGCTCTCAGAAAGATATCTGCCCGTTTGGTAGGTACAGGACACTGCAGAATCGGACAGTTGAGCACAACAGTAAGTATCTAACCAAGCTCTGCACTTTCCTCAAGTGTCATAGGACTGTGAACTTGGCAAAAAATCACCAAAAAGTTCTAAGTGTGCACACCATAGAATTCTGCAGTTCTGCCTGGAAAATACCCAAAGCAAGAAATGCTTTGCTAGACTGGTACCTGATTTTCCAGCAGGATAAGTCCCAGTGGGGACCTTACGAAAGCACATGGGCTACTGTAATACCTAAGCCCAGCCTGACTAAGAGCATTTATGGGATGCTTGGGGTGTGGCTGCAGGACTGTGCATGAAATTTCGCAGCACAAAGAGGGCTCAAGTGCTAATAAATCTTGCATGACGAGTGGAAACAAGAATGTCCCTGTGGGCTGAACTGGATAGAAGTTCTCGCACATGATGGGATATTGGCAGTTCTTTTGTTTGTATAATGATATTGCTGCAGCAAAAGGATATTGTTAGAATACATTTTTCTTAAAAGAAATCACAGCTAAACCAATCAAATGCCCTATATTTCATTTATCTCCAGTGACATGCATGCAATCCCAAAAGTGCCAATACAAGTTGCACTGACAGAAATTAAGAACAGAATTTGTCACTGGGAAGTAGCTTTTCACTGGATTTCTCTCTCATGAATTCCACGGGCATTGGCAAGACTGGAGTCAGCAGTCAAATCACACAGCTTTACCCCCATATTATTCATTTGATTTAGGAAGAGGATCTACCCTCCGGTGTAGCGGGAGCTGATGCCAACCAACCCGATCAAAAGGAGGAGATCACTTTGGAAGAGGACCAAAGCTGGAGTTGTAACTGAAGATAAGAAACAGCTGAGAAGCACCATCCAATATGAAGAGACCATTATGCCTCACTAATAGTTCTTTACCTCTTCCCTACCTACTCAAACAGGAAAACACAATACAACACATTTCGTATGAAGGGAATGTTTTAGATGAAACTTTGCTACAGATGCAAAACATAAGTACACTCCACACTGCTCAGATGCATTTCTGTTTTAAGGCAGCAATTGTATATGAGGCTGTAGTGTATTCAAGGCTGTAGCATATTTGCTTCCCGAAGAAGTATCTTACTGCTCTTTGCTTTTTGAAAAATAGTTGAAGACAAATGTGTAAATTGGGGGGTTAAAATACAGTTAACAGAGTGTTTGGAAGACCTTCTTGGTCTGCTTACCTCCATGTTACACTCCTTTTCCTAGGGGAAACATTAAGAGTTTGCCTTGGGCATATGTGTTTGTGCACAAAAATCTCAGTTCACTGACTGCGGGGAAAGGAAGTCAGTTAAGTAAAGTAGACTTAGTTCTGGTGGTGGAAACTGTGATCATGTATAACATGAAGAATCATGTTATAGAAGCAGAGTATCTTCAGTTGGCCTCTTACTATTTTCAAAGCTTTTAATGAACAATTCTTGGGGAAACTGGCATTTAAAAACCATGACTAATTCTTCTCCTGATGTGACTTTGCTAGAATTATGTTTAGAATACGTTTGACTCCTTGTATTTTAAAATAAACCCAGAAACTCTTTAGCTGAGTTACCAATTGCAACGTGAATAGTGATTTAAAGCACATTATGGGTCCAATTTACTTTTTTACCTTATTCACAGTAGATCAGTCATCTCTGCTTCTCCTACATTTGGACTGTCTTATAATGCCTGGGGATCAAGCACTACTGCAGACGCTAAAATGCAAAAAGAAGCCAGCACCATTGCTAAATATACAATGAAAAAATATCCATTAATATTTAATTTTGTATTTTTTTTACTAAAAGCATAAATTTTAAACCAAAATTATTTAACAGTACTACATTTCTTTTTGAGTCGCAAGTCTTCTTCAGCAGTGAGAGCTGGAGGATTTCCTTAGCATAAGACTGTCAGAAGGGTCACAGATCTACAGTCCTAGGCATACTGAAGGTCTGGTTATGTTTGAAATGGTTTGGGTGCTTCTGATTTTGGATTGGACTCAACACTCCTGCAAACAGTATGTTTTGTACCTTCTCCCTGTGGGCTTTGTTTTCATTACTAAGAGGCAGGACATGCTAGGATAATACTTGCTAAAGGCAAGAGATTTGTTCCTCCACCATGTGAATGATCCAGCATTAATCAAGTAGCTCAAGGTTGACTGAAATCAATCAGTTTGGGGTTGGTAAGAAGTGAGTGGGCTGATGGTATGTGGGTTATTACTCAACTCTCCTTTGGATGAAAAAGAAATCAAAAGAAGAAAAATGGGTACCACTTGGCCTCTTTGATCTTAGAGCAAAGGGAAATTTCATTCTCTTAGAAAGTCAATTAAATGCCACTCTTCCCTGTTAGCTTACTGCGAATTTGAGCTGGTTTTGAAAGTAACTAACAGCATGGGCCAAGAAGTGGGCCTAGTGGAAGCACGACAGTTGCTGAGAAAGTGCCCCCAGAGCAGCTCCTGCAAAATACCTGTACCTATTTCCCTTATGAGAGACTATTAATAGGGGTTTTGTGAGAGGAGGGACCAGATGGAAATATCATATTACAATTTCTAGACCGGTGTACTGTACTGGTATGTTCCCATTATGTACAAGTTGTACTTGCTAGTCCTCTGCAACAGGTCACTGTAGGAGAACCTCACTAATGCATACACCCCAGACATGCACACGTGCACACTCGGTAGCTGTTCTCTCCTTACTGACCAGCAGACACTGACTTTGTGGTCCTGCATTCCTTGTGGATTCAGATTTTCCAGAGAGAGGCAGACTTTGGCGGAACGGGCAAGAGAAGTTAAATTTTGGTTCTCTAATTTATGATTTCACATAATACAAGAACAAAGGTGTTTCAGTGAACAGCAACAAAATTAACCTGAAAAGGAATCGTTTCAACAAGGTGGTAATTAACCTGAGGAACTCACTTCCACAGGATAGCATTGGGGCCACCTAGCAAGTAATAAGCTAGATCTTTAAAGGATAATGAGAATTATCTGCCACAATATATAATTTTTATATGGGATAAAAAGTTAAGGCCATAAATTATTATGTCTTTAGGTTATAAGCAGATACAGAGCTAATGAGTATTATAATAAATCTTCTCTCTTAGGCTTATTACTTTGTAATTATCCAACATGGTCTTTCACCTTCATCCAAATCATCTGTAACTGGCCACGTGTCAGAGACAGAATACTGGGCAAGGTGGACCACAGGGCAGATCTGCGCTGGCCAATCCTACATTTTCAGTTGACTTCATCAGCCTCAGCAGCAGTAAGAGAAGGCATTTACCTCTCATTTACTCTAAGGCTTCCTTTATTGCACTTTCGCCTTGCAGAGAGGCCTTGATTTGCATGCTTGAATTTATGTCCTATTTAATGCCCTTTTCCATTGCCAAAGCAATATAAAGAGAGCTTTAGGGAAAGTGAGAATCAGGCTCAAGGAATGCAGGATATTGCATGCTCCACCAGAGGGATGTGTGCTACAGTCTGCTCTTTCTCATCATTTTATCAGTTGTTTTGAAGGAAGCCTTTCAAGCATACTGAGATGGATGTGCTCAAACACTGTCAACAGCAGTTTGTAGATCATTGTGACTGCTAGTGTACCACAGGTATTCTTTCTGCTAAGGAATATTGCAGCACTACATGAAGCTTGAAGATACCTGTAACATTCAGATATTGTAGTTGTTTCCAAGTAGTAAATAAATATTTCAACAGATGGGAGGAAGCAATATTGAAAAGAATTTAACATTTTAAAAGATAAAGGGGTCTATGTTTGAGCTCCTAAGTTCACAGAAGGACACTTAAATAAGTGACCTGATGAGCACTTTCAGCTACATTTGCAGTCATGCTGCAAGTTGCTCCATGTTTTACAAAATCAAGTCACTAATTTTTGAGCCTGGAAGTTCAGCAAAATCAGTTTGTATTTCAGGCAGCCATTTGTGAAGACCTTGGCCTAAACTCTTCGACAAGTGATTTCGCATTCAATCTAGTATGCCTTAGCTTTACTTTAAGAAGTTTGTTTATTTTTTTAATTGGCACCCTTCATTCATTCACTACTGATCTTTAATTAACTTCAAATTTATTAGGCCCCATAATAAATTTGCATTTCAAAGATGATGATGCTTTGATTTAGGGAAGGTTGAAAATTGAAGAATTAAAATTTAGATAGGATTTTTCTCTCTACACACTATAGTATTTGGATTTGGGTGGATGTAAACCCTGATTCTTATTTCCTGTGTACTGGCGTATCTCTTTTGGTATCAGAACCGTATTCCAGAATACACTACATCTTGACTATAGTTCACCAGGTTTAACAATGGCAAATTAAACAGCTTTTCCCCAGACCTCAGATGACAAATGAGCAGCTACAGATTTTTAAGCTGGGTAAAATTCTTCATTAATTCCTCATATGGGAGAACACCAAACTCTTTGATACTAAAGATCTTAGAAAAAACTCCTTTCCTCAGAGAAAGACCTTCAATCCTTTTGTACAGGTTCACCTTCCCCATTTTCTTCCACACCCTTGTCTCTAGAACCTTTATTTTCTGTACAGATTTAGTGTGTCTTTACTTGGCAGATATTAGTTCTCCCTCTCTGTGTCTTAGGCTTTGTCTTTTCACTTCTTGGTTTACATGCCAGCATTGCTTTTACCAGTGTAGTTATGAGAACAATATTTGTTAACTAACTTGTGCTCCTTCTCCAGTCCCCTTGAACTACCCAAACAAATTGGTAACAAAAAAAGACGTTACCGTATAAGAGACACATTTGCTCTGGCACTCGCCTGAAAGTCTCTTTATGCTGCTTACTGCAGCTGAGAATCAGGGCTTCAATGCTTAGGATCTGCTGAACAATACCTTGCAGGGTACAGAAAGATTCTGAGACTGAACCACCTGTCAGTTTTTTTTCCCAAAATAAATCAGTAATGGAACAGGCGTAGAACATAGCAATGAGGTTACCTGTGCTGAATCACAGACATCTGATACAGAAGCCACAGGTGTAAAGAACATGCAAAATTGTATGTGGAGATCTATCAAGTCAATAGTCAGAAAGTTGTCCAGCATAAAAGAATGTCTCATGTGAAATGCTCAGTGTTCACAAGCGAAGTTTTGTAAACTTAAGAAAGCTTAATTTAAATATAGACACAAGTAAAAGCTAATCTAGTAATTTTTCTTTTTTTTTCTTTTTGCATATTTTTATTAGGTGCTTCTTCTCTGCCTAAAATATAAAGTCCAGAGTGCAGCTGGTGCAAATCCTAGCTATGGATTTCAAGCAAGACAAAGATAGTGTCAGACACTGATCCAACTGAACTAAGGACCCATGTACTTTGGGAGTTGGCTTTGGGGGAAAAATTCTCACACAGATACACAGAAGACGACTATGGGGGAACACCAGCCCAAACACAATAAAACAAAGTACAAAACACCAACATATATATGCAGATCAGGAATCAATCTTTCACACTGATCCTACATTCCTTGCATAGCTTTGCATATGCAGAGAATGCGGGATGTGGCCCTTCAGTTAGACGTTTTTGCAAATGAAGAAGGGAAGATTATTTGCAATGGTAACATTTTCAGTTATTTTGGCATCAGCACAAATTACCAGGGGCAGGATCAGATTCCCACACATATATGGAAGCTCTCTAGCGAGCAAGGCAGGGATGAGAGAACAATACAGCAGATTAATTCTTGTCCAGTGACCAAAAAGAAGGGAAATCCTAGTTATTACACACTTCCAAAACTTTCATTACTTTTTCAAATAAGAAGGAAAGACTACAGATTCTAGCATCCCCAACAGCAAGGGAACATTGCTAGAAAAATCTCTTTCTCAAAAGGAACTGCCCTTCAGCAGAAATAAATTCTGAGATGGAACCAAAAAAAGAAACAACAGAACCTTGGTAAGAGCCAAAAAGAGACCCACGTAATTCAAAAACAAAGTAGCAGTTCAAATGATACTGCAGGATGCACAAACTCTAGCAGATAATCTCACAGATGACTTCACAGAGCCCCTCATCGACCCAGGTAATTCTTGATTCCATTAGAAAAGAGAGAGAGAGAATAATACTAGAAAAGAAAATTAAGAAACATCCGTCCTCTTTTTTAAAATAAAAATCAAGATCATCTCCCCTCCCCCCCTCTATCTGGAAGCAGGTTAGCTAACCTTAACAGTCTCAATTTAAAATAAAATATATATTTATATATATATTCATATATATAATAAAAGAGAAGATATTAGTGGCAGTGTACGCAAAACAAAAAAGAAAACAAAGAAAAATTACTTTTAACAATCTCACTTTTTTTGTTTTTTTTTACACAAATACTGTTGTAAATATATTAAAAAAATCAGCATTCTATCTGGTAAACGTCACTTTTGCCCCTCTATAAAATTTTGAATTAAAAAAGTCCCAAGAACTCTTTTTTTTTAATTATTATTCCCCTCCCCACCCACCCTCTATTCCTCTTTCTTCCACAAGAATAAATCCTGATGCAACTTTTTTTTTTTTTGCAAAGATTGTGGGAACTAACCCTTCTCTTGTACCTAGATCCATAGGTTGCAACCTCTGATATCTTTGATTTTCCTCTGTGTTTCTCTTTGCCTTCTGTGAAAGTCCCTCTTGATTGTGCTGAGGCCCTGGGCTCAGCGAAGACACTGAATAAATTACAAAAAAGCCACCGTTGCTCGTTGTCTGAATCTTCTTGGTTTCTGCTGTAAGGTGGTGGTGGTGGTGGTGGTATGGGAAAAGCAGCGGGGAGGGTGCGCCAGAGAGCGTGGGATGGAGCAGAATCCAGGTGAGGAATCTCTGATTCTTTTTCCTCACCCTGCAGGGACTCCACACTATCCAAGCCACACTGCCTTGTGCTCCCCTCAGCCCTTTCATGTGTTTGTGGATGTGTGTGTGTGTGAGAAAGCAGACACGTGGTGGAAACCAGCAGGGCCTTGTTTCCTCTGGTTGCTGCTCAACCAGAAGCAAAATATTCCACAGTTCTAACTGGATACTGTGAAGTCCAAAAGCGGTCAGCATTGTGAATTATGTCCATTGAAACACTGCGAGCGGTGTACTTATAACGACAGTAGGCCTTGTAGATTTGTAATATATTTTGTTTTGTTTCTTTTTTTTTTGTAGTGCTCTTCACAAGTGAGAAAAAAGAAATTGTTTTTTTTTGTTTTTTATTTTTTCTGTCTGTTTTTTGATTTTTTTTGTGGTTTTTTTTTTTGTTTTGTTTTTTGTAGTAAAGAAGGGTTGTATTTAGAGGCCAGTAGCTAGAGATCCAACCAGTGGAGCTCATGAAGCACTACCTGGCCTTAAGGCCACCATCCGAGGGAGGTTGGGAAAATTATTATTCACCCAGCCTCCGGAAATGTAATGTACCAGCAGGCAAAAAACAGTTCTTCATGTAGTACAAAAACAACAAAACGAAACGAACCCAAAAAAAGGAGGAAAATAAAGGTAAAAATGAAACAAAAATCATTTCTTAAATTCTAGTGCCATAGCTTTTTTTGTTGTTTCTATTTTTTTGTTCATAACAAAGAGAGAGAGAGAGATTCTACTTATCCGTCTGACACATGCATCCTCATGTGGTCGTTGAAATGCTCGATTTGGTCAAACTTAGCTGGACAGACAGAGCAGACGTACGTGGTCCCCTCCGTGCAGGCCACCACCCCGGCAGGGACAGCCCTCGCGCCGGTGCCGGTGGCTCCAGGCGTGCCGTTGGTGGCGCTGTGCAGAGCCACATGCCTCTCCAGCAGGGTCTTGTGGGAGAACTTCTTCTTGCAGATGTAGCACTCGTAGGACTTCTCACCGCGGTGGAGGCGCATGTGCACATTAAGGGAGCTCTTCTGGGTGAAGCGCTTGTTGCAGATACTGCACTGGTACGCCCTCACGCCAGTGTGTGTCACCATGTGTTTGATTAAGTAATCCTTTAAAGAGAAGGAGCGCCAACAGATGCTGCATTGGTGGGGTTTCTCACCTGCCCATTACCAACGAGAGAGAGAGAGAAAGAAAAACAGACAAAAAAAGATAATAAAATTAAACCAGCTCGGTATGACTCTTTGCAATAAACTAATGGTAAGTCTCACGGGGGTCTTTGAAGAGGTGCTCTGGCTAAGAAAGAGTAACTCCGTTAATAAGCGTGTTTTGATACACATTTTCTGCAACCAGAGGTTTCAAAACGCTTTACAAAGGGGGCTGTAGGTAGTCCCAATCCACATGCAGTAAAAAGGAGCTCAGGCGATTTCTTCAAGTTCACATAGTAGGCACTGACAAAGACAGGACTAGAGTTAAAAGGTCCTGGCGTCTACCCCAGCTTCAATGGCACAGTCTCTCCTGCCTATGCTCTTGCCTTGCTCCTCGCGCTCATTTCTAGACAGGTCTTAGTCAAGTTACTTTACCTTTCAGCACCTCCATCTCCCTACCTGGATGCAATAAAAGCATGGACAAAGCTAGCGATTACTAGATAGCTGACCTGTAACACACTCGTTTTTGTCAAATTGCTTTAAATTTCTCAGAAGAGAAATGCTAGAGTTGCCAAAGGAATCCGACGCTTTGTAAGAGGTTTACATTTGTTGCCCCTTTTTCTGGTCAGATCTCATAGCTGAAGCATGGATAAGAGTAACTGAAAAGGGAACCTCAGTACATAGAGTTGCCTAGGCCAGCCAGTATCATGCAAAGGGCAACTTAACAGATAAAGTTCCAGTGTAACAGACATGAAATTTAAATGATTTGACTGCCAATTAAATAAAACACTTTATCAGGTAAACCAGAGATACAAAATACTGATGTCATCTACCACATTGCCTTGTGCGCCCAGGGCTGTTGTAAAACTGATTCTGGCAACTCGTGTAAGTGAACTCTGATCATATCCAGACAAATCAGTGACTACAAGGATGAACTGAAAAAAATATTTAGCTGAGCACATACGATTGGTTTGTCCAGACTACTCCTAATTCCTCCTCATGCTCAGAGTTCTTCTGGGAGACAATTGCCACAGCCTCATGTTTCATGGTATCAGGCAACGTTTTCATGATATGTTGCTGTATTGATAATGTAGACAATACCCAACACCCTGAATGCCCCATTAAAAGCTGCTTTTTAATTTGTTTTCTGAATCACTTGTGGTGTATTTCAGGTGTGGTAATTCATCATCCTCAAAGCTGTCAGGGAGAGAGATGCTACCATAGCTCTGTAACAATCAAAATGATCCTCTGTTTCACTGACTGAAAAATTATTTTCCTTCGGTCATTCCACAATTTCCCCTCTAGCAGAGATCCTTTTTTTTTCACAGATATCCTGCTTCCTCCTTTTTACAATCTGTCTGGCACTGTTTTAAATCCTGAAGAGTCAATCTTCAGGGACCATCACACGCCTGCGGTAATATATCATTTACTCTTTGTATAGTGAGATTACAATACGCTACTTATATTCAATTTTAAGAGGAGAGAATTAATATGGATTGGATGGGAAGGACCTACTTTTTTATCTCCCCTGAGTCTTTGTTCCTTTTTATTTCACAGTTTGCACGTATGATGGTGACATCTGTGAATGAAATCCACATGCTGCTCTTCCTTGCACCAGTGATGAGTTTGTGCCTACTTGGTGAAAGATACTTGGTCAAAACACATTAAGTCCATACTTTCCTGCTGGCTTTGCCAAACATAGTAGTGTGTTGAGTGTAGACAGGCAAATATGCTTGACACGTGTTACGTGGAAAATGATAGTGTGTCAGATATAATAATGTCTGATTAACTTACAAGAGACTGATTATATTTACAATGCTCATTTTTGCCTTAGGCAATATATGTCCCAGAGTTTGTAATAAGTCAGTCTCCCCTGCTCTACACCCTGTTAAGACTAATGCTATAAAAACACCCTATTTTTTGCCTGCACACGTTTCTAAGATACACTGGGTTCTGGCTTTCTAATCTTCAAAACCTTCCTGGGATTTCTTCTCTCCTAAGAATCTCAAAAATTTTTAGGTTTTCTTTTTTGTATGCAAATGTATGTGCTTCCTAAGTGAGCATTGTAGATTCTTTTATTCCCATGATTCTTCATCTTGAAGTCAGAGAAAACTTTCCTCAGTGAAGTAAATGTGCATGTTCCTCCTTTTGGTTTTTTATTTCATCTTTGGCTATTTTAGACAGCAATGTGGGACAGTTATCAAATATTAATCACAGCGTGATATGTAGGGGAAGGCAATGATGGCTTACAAGGTACACAGACACTCCATGCATTCTAGCACTGTATTTCCACAACATTGTATGTCTTGGAGAACAACATTGTGGGATACATTAAAGGCAGTCTGCAGGGAACACGGAAAAATATCCATCCCTAGTATGTTCGTGTCCACGTGAAAGAAGAAAGGGAGGTAGGTTTCCACTGCATGGAAAGCTACATCAGAGTGTAGTTTTCGGAAGCATAAGAACATACAGAGATTGGGAGGCCTTTAGGTTGTTGAATTCTGGTTTATGATTAGACTCCTCCATGGCTTCTCTTGTGAGCCCTCCAAAGAGCAAGACTAATTCAAACATTCGCATCTCCCAAAACTTTCCCTTTTTCCGTGGATCTTTTCCAGAGTCACTTTGCCTAGCTTCTTTTAACAGGGCTGAGGAAAGTCACCCTGACAGTGGGAACAGCTGTCTTCTCCCAGTTTTCATAATGATCCTGTCCAGCACTAGACAAGGTAGCAGACATGCTTTCTCTGAGGCTGTACATATAAAAATTATTTTCAGAAGGGTTTTCTGAAGCCCTGCCCTCTGTTGGTTAAGGTGCAATTATTCTCCCAGACACTCCAGGAGCCAGTTTGTTCCTAAATGAACTTGAAATCATTTATCTACCCAAATCTCTCCTTGCCACCACAGTTGGGCATTCTCAGACCCACAGAAAAGAAGTATTAATTAATGATTGGAGATGCCTACCAATTTCCTTGGTTGACTTTATGTGTAGTAGCTAGGAATATTTTAGGTCAGGTCTTCCAATATTACTTTTTACCTGACTCCAAATACCCAATGCAATGCACAATTGGGGGTGGGGGAAATAAAGCACCTAATCTCAGTGAAGTTATTTGTGAAAAAGCCTTTCTAGCTTTTAGAACAAGGATGCAGGCAGATATATTTGACTGTTCTGAAGGGGGTATTTTTCTGAATAACACAACACTACCTACATAGTATTTTAGCTACTCATCCACAACAGAAAGATGGAGAACATAAACAGACACAAAGGGTAATCTTGGGATTCAGGATTCTTGATCCTTGCAATCATACATTTTGTACCAGTCCTGAGAAGTTGACCTTTTTGTATATGTACATGTACATGACTGCCTTAGATGTCTAGAGGAATTTTTCATTTAAGTGATAATTATAGGTAAATAGAAGTTAGAAGTTTACATATGCACATGGAAGTGAAATCTATTGGATACAATGGGGAGGCATGACTTACATTCCTCCCATACCTTGGGCAATTTCTCCAGGTTCCACTCCATGTATCACAAACCCAGCATTTATTTTAAGATCTGATGTTAACAAAACCCCTGCTTGGTGAGAGAAATATTTACTCTTTCTCTAAACTAGAATTTCTCTCCAATGTCAGAATAAGCGGACAGCTAAAGCAAGCAAAATTTAGTCCTGAGCCCAGGATAGCTTCTCCATGTAAGATACATATATCTCCTTGCTTTGAAGTCTCATAACTTGAGAAAGCTAAAAAAGGCAGTTCTGGCTCGGTGGTAAATATGGTTACCTATACAGTCTCAAAAGACCACATACTAAAACAGTTGCATTTTTAAACAAAAAGGGTGCTAATGTTGTGTTCTACATATATTATTTTAAATATTTCTCATTGAGCCCTACGTTTCTGTACTCACAGCTAGTGAAACATCTGACGTACCAGGAGACATGGGATTACAGCAATCAGCTTCAGTGAAGTACAGAAAAACTTCCTGAGAAAACTCCAGATTTACTTTCTTATAGGAATATGTGAGATTTAGAAAATATGTGGCAGTGTGTGTAACATCCAGACCTGGACCTACTGCTGCAACTCCACCAGGAATAAACTTGCCCTAAACTCAGGCCAGTTATCATCACTTAAGCTTAAACCCCCATAGCTGTAAAACTTACAGGGCGATGCCCTTTCTTCGTAGATACAGTTTTTCTTAAATGACTTACTACAGTTTCCTCATGCCACTTCTACTTAATGTTGCCTGGTCAGCTCGCAGAGGACAACAAATGCTTACCATTTCCTTGGATGGGTGCAGAACAGATTTTATTCCAAGTAAAATGACCTTGTTTCTGCACCATGCACAGTTAGGCCCCTGTAAGGGACCTATACCGTTTCTGCAGGGGCTCAAGTTCAATGCAGTAAGCTCGGAAAGTGTTCAGTGATACCAGCTCCCTGGATAACCTCTCCCTCCTGTGTGTGCTGGGGGCTGGCCAGGTTGGGAAACAGAATCTAAGTCCATATTTGTCAAGGACTTTCTCTGGCTTCGTGTATAAGCCAAAGGGATGTACTCTTACCTGTGTGTACAAACATGTGCTTGACGTAGTTCTGTTTGGCGGTGAAAGTCTTGTTACAGAGAGTGCACTCGTAAGGCTTTTTTTCGCCTTGCCCACCTGCTGTGCTGTGGCCCGCAGATGGGGCCAAGGGCTGTGGGGCTGGCAGCTGGGCAGTAAAGGTTGACAGGCCAGGCTGGGACACTGTCACAAACTGTGTCTGTTGGCCAGCTAAAGGCTGGGGCAGGCTGAAGAGAAAAGGCTTAGGGCCACTGCCAGCAGACTGTGTGGTGAAAAGGGCAGGCAGGTAGGTGTTGCCAGCTGTGCCAATGACCTGAGTGTTGCTGGTCAGAGTCAGTGGCATCCTCAGATTGCTGGTGAGGGTTTCTGTCTGGCGTAAGTAGATCTGTGTGGTTGGCAATGGTTGGGCAACAGTTGTGTTGACAGAAGGCTGCAAAGCCCCCTTTTCGGTGCTGTTATTGACTGTGAGCACTTTGCTGTCCATTTCAACGTCATTGCTTCTCTCTGGCGAGGAAGAGTTGGCATCTACATGCTGCTGCTGCTGCTGCGGCTGAGTGCCATCAGCAGGGACGTCATTTTGATCTGCTTGAGAAGGTTCTTGCTGCCCATCCCGGCCCAGACCAGCCATAAACTGCTGCTCCATGGAATCGGGCTCAGTGCCAATGGAGGAACTGACTCCCGAGTCAAAACTCTCCCCTTTGGGCTCACTCTCAGTGCCTTCTGCTTGGTCAGTGTCCTCAGTGCATTCCTCAGACTCATTGCGCTCAAGGATCTGCACCCTCTGTTGGCCATAGTAGTCATAGTCATCCTCCATCTCCTGCTTAATATGGATGTTGCCCATCAGGGTTTGAATTCGGACAGGACGTGGTTGCTTGCGGCAGTGTGTAGTCTCTGGAGTGGTGGAGAGGTACCGCTCCATCTGCTGCGACCGTTCGTGGATCCGGGTAATCCAGCTGGGGTCTTCCATGTGATGGTCCCTGGGGAGCCCCAGGGCTGTTTCATGGTGGCTGACCACAGCTCCACTGTAAAAGGAGCGCTCCCCGCTGCCATTTTGCATGGAACAGGCATAGAGGGCCGAATAGATCCTGTCCACACTGTGCTGCGAATGGCTCTGCAGGTAGCCAGACTCTGTGTCGGTGCTCTGCCCCGAGGTGCCTGATTCGGGTGTTCCCCTGGGTGTCTCCTGGCCAGAATCCTGAATCACCGGGTAGACATCTCCCACATTTTGCGAGACAATTCTTGTGCACTCATCAATCACAGTCTTGATCTGCAGGATGCTGGCAGCTGTGAGGATTTGGAGGGCCTCCGACTGTGAGACCCGCAGCACCCCACTGTACATGAAGTCAATGAGCTTTTGCACAGACTGGACTGACACCACTGAGGGGATCTCGATGTCGCTGTAGCCCAGCAGCAGCTTGTCCTGGAAGAAGGGGCTGCCAGCCGCCAGCACACAACGGTGGGCGCGTAGCATGCTCCCGTGGATGCGGACCGTCACGTCACAGAAGTGGCCACGGTTGCGCTGCTCGTTGAGGGTCTCGAGCACAGAATTGCTGAAGTTGTGAAGGTTGATGCTATGAATGCGCTCTGTCATCCCCTTGCAACTGATGTTACCTGTAGCAAAGCAGGTGACAAAAAAAAAAGAAAGAACAGATTGAGTCTTGTCCTCCGCAGAGCCACAGTCAGGGCACTGGCGCAGGTGACTGCCCACTGGGTAAACAAAGCAGATTATACTGTAAAAATCACATACAAAGGCACCGATAAGAAGACATCATCTTTGTAAGGCTAGAATTAAACTTCACGATCCATTTGCAAAAGCTCAAGTCCTGAATTTTTGGACAAAAGCAGACAAAGACAGGTGTAGCTGGGCCTAAATTCCAACCACATTCCTGGGCCTTGGATTTTCTATCAGTTTATCTGGCTTTAAGAAGCCTAGAGCCAGCCAATTGGAAACACTAAGTACATGTATTAAAGCTGGATTTTAGGCTGTTCGGATGTGGACCCATGCCAGAAAAGATCAGATTCTTACTTTAATGACCCTTTACACCAAGTTGTTAACGGAAAGACTCTATATGAAAATGTGATTTCTATCTAGATTGGGATTTTAAGGAATTTCGATTCTGTGTTTTACAGTACAGTTACTTGTATCAAAAAAACTGCAGCCATTTTGTAAAATCCAAATCTGGTTCAAGATTTAGGCTGTAAATGTTCCTAAAATCCCACGCACACTTTTGTCTGGGGTCGTGGTTTAGAACATTTGCTACCCAATAGTGACAAACAGTCCTCTCTAAGAACCCAAAGCAAAAAGTTAACATGAGCTGTTCCCTTCATTTTTAGCATATCCCAAGTTCTGACTGGCACCAGAATGCCATCATATAAAAACAAATGTTCTCCTGCTGTTATTTACTTGACAGAAATTGGAAAATTACAGACATTTACGCTAAGGAAGATTTTGTCTTAGTTTGGCTGAATAATCTAAACAGAGAACAGTTTAGAAAAGCACCTAACCAATTCGGGTACAGAGCCAACGTATCCTTCAAAATTAACTTTTACAAGTGACTAAAAAGTAACTTCTTAATCTCTCGATACACTTTTCCCTATCTCCATCTTGCTTGCTTTGGTTTTAATGCTTTTTCGTTTCCCTTCCTGTTCTTTACTCATTTTTCGTCTGTTTAGATTTTGATGGGCAGAAACTATGGTTTCACCTTTCAACTATGAAGAATTAACTGCCCTTTGAGTGGTAAACAAATAAAACATTATTAATAATTTCTTTCTCTTAGCATTTGTAGCACATGCATCACCTTGGTTCCCAGAAAAGTACGCAGAGAAAAGTAATGCAAAATCACCACTAGTATTACAGGCATTTTGTCTGGAATATTCCTACCAAAGCTACAACCCCTCTTGCCACAATTACTTGTTAATGTGTGAGAATGCAAAAGTGAAATTTGGTAGAGAAGCATGAGTAAATTAAACTAGCTTATTGTCACTGTCTGTTTAACAGAAATATACAGAGCAAATAAATGGCATTGAAAGTGGTTTCATATATATGCCTTTTAGCCTAACAATGTCCCTCTGCTCCAGCCTAAAGGGCACTTTACATCTCATACACAGCCAGTAGAACACTACTCACTGCAACCTGCAGGAAAATATGTGTCCCCCCTGCTCTGCCTTTTCCTTCTCATTTATCTACTCCTGACATCTCAAGCACTCTCTATTCTGGTGGTTCAAAGAGAAACCACCTTGGACACAGGTGGTTATTTTAATTATCTGAAGTAGCTGAATGATAAAAGCGAAGCACAAAGGTCAGGAACCAGAAATCCTGATGGGGCCAAACTGTCTGAAGAAGTCTGATATTAACAGATGTAAACCAGCCAGTATCAGAAGGGTACTAATTTCCATGTGAGATTAGAGCACTGGGGGGATGCTCACATAGCAGAAACAAGGAGGAAACCACTAACAGTATCACGGAGGTTGTGAATTACATCTGTCTTGTTCATAAGCTCTGCCTAGAGACCTGAGTTTCCTCCTCTGATGAGACTATCATAGGACTATGTGGATGATAGGAAAAACATCTTAGAAACTGGGAGACTTTCCTTCAAGGGCACTGCAACTACTATTACACAAAATAATGTCCCCCCTCCTTCCAAATAGAGTCATTCTCCAGAGGTCTTCAGGGCAGTTCCAGATGCTTCCCTTCCCAACATGCCAGAACACACAAGAATTCAAAATATATTTAGGTAAAAAGTCAGAATCCTTGATTGAAAGGAAGAGAACTTGGTAAAAGCTTTGTACTGGTGGGAAATAGAAGGGTGGAAAATTAATGATAAATAGATGACACCTCTTTTCAAGACCTACTGTAGGCCATGGAAAGTGATTGAATAGCTACCCATTTATCTGCATCTCTCTTGGAGTGGTCGCCTATCAGTATGCTAGAAATCTTTCCATCAATAAGTATCCATCACTACTTGGTTTGATCCTACGGCTCCCTTTTCACGCAAACATGTCTTTAAGATGTGCTTCTGGAAAAGTTTTATGTTCTGCTTTGTCAAACATGTCAAAGATAATGATGTCAAACGATAACAAGAAGAAATATGCAGCAGTCTAACTCAATAAACCAAAAATCCTGCCTTGCACATGCACAAGGTGGAATATTCCACACATACCAGAGATGCTACGGACAGGTCTCTTGACTTGAGCAGGTGCAAAGAAATCTACTTTGTTCCTACGCACCTTGGCAGATAAAATGAATTTTGTGAGTGGAACTCTGAAAAATGCATCCTCAGGAAACTCCTTTCCAAAAAGGTGTGATATGCACCACGAGACTGGATGACTTCTTGGGAAAGTGAATTCTGCCACTTATCCACAAATCATGTACAGAAAGGAGGAAGGGCAAGGTTCATCTGTAAGTTTCAGCAGCCTTTCTCAGGTCCTGGCTGTGGGAAGCAGAAGTTGTGTAGCCACAATGTATTTGGTCATTAGCTAACTTAATGAAAACAGCCAGCTAATGAAGGCTAAAGAAAAGAGGTTTGTATGCAATTATGAGAGCGATGTGAATAGCTCTCCTATAGGAACTGATCTAGGATGCACCTTGAGGTGTAGGAACTGGTCTGAAAGTCAATTGAGTCACTTCATAAAAGGCATGGAGTACATTTTGGTTGCTATTGGTATAACGGAGTTTTCCCTTAAAAAATCCTCTCCTCGTTTCTTTACTTATTCAAATGAAATTGGAAAATCTACCGCTTCTTCAACTTAGAAACAACTGAAATTCACTCCATAAGGATAAAACAAGAGGGGTGGGTGGAAGAGACACATAACAAATGGTAAAAAAAGCTAATACACATTCTGAGGATGTTTCTTCTAGGCCACCTTCCTTGACATTCAACACTGAAAACCATACCTATCCGAAGTACAGGCAACCGAATAATTTGCCATAGTATCAGAGACGCTACTACGCAAACCACAGCAGTATAAAAGAGCAGCTTTAACAAATTCCAGAGATTGGTCTGTAGCAAAACCCGCTGTCCCATGCAGCTCCTCTCCCTCTCTGCAGGAAACTGTGTCCAGATCCAAGTTTTGTGGTTGCCCTTTACTGTATGCTGTTCTAAGCTGAAAGACCAAAGGCAATGCTCCCCATAAAAGGTGGACTTGCCAATGCAGGTTTGATTCTAAAGTAAATGCCACATTCTGACGAAGACATTAGAGCCTTGGACAAGCCAGAAAGTGTGTCAGCACTTCACAAGACCCAGCTACAAACGCGCACACTCACCTACTCGTCACTGCACAGAATGCCTGGCTCAGGAAAAAGACTGCTGTCTCAGGCTCTTCTCGGGCCTGCCACTCTTTTAAACTCGAGACAGTGGGAACCTTTCTGTGAAATTCAAGTGGTCTTTGTTAAGTGCCCCCCCTCCCTTTTTTTGTCCAGTAAACATGATGCAGAGATCCCAATGGACTTACTCTAAGAAACTCCTGTAAAATGGTTTTGTCCCCTTTCTGTGAAGCAAGTTCTGATTGGAGGGGTATTCACAAACCATATAGGAAAGAATGGGTGTGAAAATGCAAAGGCCATTCTTACCCAGATGGGCAATGAATAGGCGTTTGCCAGTTCAAAAAAAAAAAAAAAGAAGAAAAAAGCAGGAAAAAAGAAAAGAAAAAAAGCCCAGACAACTGCACAGATTACGCACATTTGCAATCCTCCTGGGATGCAATTTGAAGCTGGCATGGCATAAAGGTGAAACATATTACTGTGCAACTTTGAAAAAAGCTCCGTTTGCCCATATGCAAATGTACCGATTAAACTGTCAGGCTATTCACAGAAACATGCATGGAATTCATCCTCAACTAGTAAGAAGGAGCACAACGTGGATGGGAAAGGGAAAAACTTTTGTTGTGTAATACATGACTGAGTGCTTAGATTAGTGTTTCCCTGAATCTCATCCACCCCTCCCGCTGACTTTTATGCTATAGACATTCAAAAGAAAGTAGATTTTACCATGACAATAACAATAACAACCTCTCCAAGTACAGTACCAAAGGGGAAGGCAATAGCAGAAGGAAACAGCAGGCAGTGGACTCCTGGAAGATGCTATAGAAAATGTGGAAGTGCAGCAGTAAGGTACATCAAGCGTGGCTTGAGGGCAGTTTTCTATTTCCCAAAGCCACCATACATAGAGCTATGTAAAGCTAGAAAGGTATGGCTCGCAAAAGTCATTTTTTTGTTTGCCAAAAACATAAAAAATGATCCCAGCAAACACATGATGTAGTAGAGCTACAAAGATGTATGGAATATTGAAGACTGCAGGCCACACACAAATGGCTACGTTGTACATTTTGAAACGTATTTAGTAAGGGTTTTTTTGTACAGCCACTAGATGTCCCTTTCTGCAAAGCCAATGCTTACAGCTTTAATGCTCATAACTGAAAGATATCACAGAATTTTATTTTCTCTAGTGTCCTTTAAAATCACAGTATCTCAAAGCTCATTGCACAGTAATGACTACCATTTCTAGAAACACAGTGATGATGAAACCACCACAGCTACTGTAACTCAGTGGTAGCTCAGTGCATAGCCTTCACCTGAAGCAAAACTGCCTAGGACGCTGGAATCCAAGCTCTTTTTGGAAACTTACTGTGTGGTCTTTCACAGGAATAACTACTAGAGTGAACCCCAAAGGCTCTGTCTTGCTTTCATACTTATGGGGCAAAGAGAATAATCATCTTATATCCTTGAGAATTGGTAGGCTCGCTGAGACAGATACAGATTGAGTTTTTGCCTCAATTTTCTGCAGTAGCATTTAGAAAATTGTTTGGGATCCCATCTCACTGCTACTTAGGCAAGATTAACCAGAACTAGCTTGATATTGTTGCCTAGTTTGTCTTCCTGACAAGCTTCTCAGGCCTTGCATTGAGAAGAATACACACTTTGAGAGACAGTAGAAAAGTTGGAGGCGTATCTCGTATAGAATACGGTATCTTTATATTCTTATCATCAAAATGACAGGTGCCTCCCTCGGTGGGAGAACTCCTTGGGCTAAGACAAAGATGTGGAAGTTAGGATTGGTAGGCTTTCTTCCTGCTTCTGGAGCTGTTTCTCTGTGCATCTGTAATCCAGCCACTAGTTCCTGGGAGTGCCACAAACCTAAGTAACCTGGTGCTGCTGGAGAGCATCTACTCCTTACTCTCTTCCTCTACCACGTGTAGTTTTGGAAATCACTGATCCTTGGTCTCCACACCAAGTGTTGGATGACCACAGCCTCCCAGCTGTATCAAAAGGATGCATTAGGTTCTTCAGACAGTCGTCTAGTCTACTCCTTTTCCTTGTGGTGGGAACAATTTACCTACACCGTCTCTTCAGAAATTTGTCTAACATGTTTGCAAAAAACAACAATGTGGGGGATTTGCACTCCCTCCCCAGACAGACTGTCTACTATCTTTACAGCAAGAAAGTTTTCCTAGTATCTAACTTTGAAACCAATTACTCATCCTTTCCTCCAGCAGACACGGAGAACTATTGACCACTTTCCTCTTTATAGCACTCTCTCATATATTGGAAGGTGCCTCACTTTTCTTCTTTAGACCTATCTTTTCTAGAAAATACAAACTCAGGACTCTCAATCACCCTCACTGGATATATGTACTCTCTTCATTCTTATCTTCTTCCGTCTTCTATCCAATTTGTCCTTCTTTCACTTAAAATGCAGTGCCCTAAAGTGGGTAAAGTACTCTAGCTGAGTGAGGTGAATGAAACAGTTGCCTAAGACACTTCATATATGATACTCTTTAAAGACCTTAGAGAATAAATAAAAACAAGCAAACAAAGTCCTGTTATCAAAATAAAACTCTACAGATTTTCCTTAAGAAAGGCATGTCTCAGTAAAGAATCCTTAATTTGGAACGAAAATCTCAACTCTTGCATAAACAGGACAGTTCAGTGGAAATACAGCATTTCCATCACAACATATGAAAGCTACTATAGCCCCACAATTTTCATAGGAAGTTTTCTTATTTCTATACATTAGTGTCTCCTGTTCCAAACTTAGCACCATTCTTCAGCTCCAATGACCTGATTTATCCCTAGTGATGAAGTTTTATTTTCTGTTGTTCTCAAGTTAGTTACTCTAAAATAAAACTGGATTAACAGAGCAAAAATTCATATCTAGTGTTTCCATACACAAAATTAGTCCTGCATCAGGTTCCAACTCTCTGGCACCAAATTTAGTGGAGCAACATTTTTTCCACTCAAGGAAGTGACTTGACTTCAAATCCTGAAAACCTGGTAGCGACTGACTTCTCAGTATATCTCAATGATGCTAGAGAGGCCGATTTAGCCAATCCTGCTCAGACTGATTCTCCTGAATATTTGCCTTCATTCTGAGCAAGGGGCCTGCAAGAGGAAAAGCTTGTATGGAGTTTCTGGAACACAGAAGAACATTTGTATCCTCAGCAGGAGATCTGACCAGGAGCAGCCCTTGCTTTCTGTTGCTTTAAAGGTTTGCTGGAGTTTTCACCCAATCATCTGCTTGAACATCTTGAAAATCAGTATCTCCTTCTATAATATCTATCCAAAACAAACACCAGATGACACTACACGAATTGCCCTAACCCTACCAGATTGTTGTTAGAATCAAAATATGTAGCAGTCTACATTTAACAGGAAGTACTGTATTTTTACCAGCACAACATCTATTAATGTGTCAGTAATATACTCTATGGAAGAAAGAATCACTGCGTTCTGAAAGCTGTCAAACTTCTCTAAATTTCATAGTCTAATAACTACGTTTATTTGAAAGACAGAAATGCACGCACACACAAACACAACCTTATTCTCCAAGGAGCAAACATATCGAGTAGACAGCTAATAAGAAAGAGTTTGCTTAAACTTTGTTCAGGAGACAGGCTTTTTCCGCAGACTAGAGAATGTTCAGCAAATTTCCTATGGATAATTTATTCAGTTAATTGCTCTGTCCTTTTTAGCATCTACCTAATGATGAGATATCCATTTTGCATAAAACTGAAGACTAAACCATAGGTCTTCCATACATAAAATTGCTTCTATATCCACTGGGCATAAATCCCCAATGTCAAGCATAAAAGCCTCTATTTCAGCCTACATGCTTGGGGAGCAGGCACTGAATCACCTTCCTATGCTTCACCTGAAAGACTGCGGGAGGAGTCTGTCAGTACTAATCCTGTTTGCTCTACAATCTACAGGTGGCAATGTCTGTGCCTCAGTTCGCTTCACATGTAGAACAAGGACAGCATCACACACCCAATTCTGCAGAAGGACTGCCCGCCTTAATTAATCTTAACAAATTGTTTTGCATTCCTTGGACAAAGAACACTACAGAAGGATCAAGAATTAACTCCATAGGTCTCTTCAAATTTTGTTCTCCAGGCTTACAAAAATGAAGCTTTCTTCTCACACTACTCTAGTACCTTGATTCCTTTATACCTGTTTATGATGAGCATTTACTTACAACTGTAAAACACCCGGTAAAAACCAGCTCCAATTCATAGCAGTCTGGTGACCAAGGGCTTTGAAGTGTAACAGCACATTCAGCTATTTTTAAGTTTAAGAAATACTCCATTTTTAGCTGGGGTATTTACTTTTCCCACTTTCACTCCAGTTTGTATTCTTGCTATTTTAGGAACTCCAAAGATATGTTAGAATAAAGAGGGTATATTCAGAAGCCATTTTTATTCCCAGGCACATATCTGGGGTCCAGTCCAATATACCTGCATTGTAAACACTAGCAGATGTATGCACACACTCTGTTTCTCTCAGTTCCTCTCTCAGCCCTTGTCTGCAGACCCTCTGCTGCTACAGCCATGCCATCATATCCCCCTAGCATAGACATGGAATACGTTGATGGGGGAATGCTTCTCCTGCAGGTACCTACAACACCTCCAAGCAACATATACTACGTTAACGGAAGAACCATCGAAGCTGTCATCACAGCTGCATTAACGGGGATTTCAACAGGCTGGCCATATCATTACAAGGGTGTTAATTCCTGTGCCCCGGCCAGCTGCAACCTATTTACATTAGCAAAAGATAGGATCACCAAATAGCATTTTAATGCTCTTTTTTAAAAACGGGAGAAAACTGTTTGTACAACTGCACTTTTGTAATTGGAAACGGAGAAAACAACGTGGCCACATGATGGCACCATTTCCTAGGAAGAGAAACGAGGCTGTGTTCATCCCTTCTTCAGTAGGGAACATTTTCATGTTCTACAGGAAAACTGTTTCAACCGTGCTCACTTGTTCCCCGCTTGAGAACCGTGTTCTCACTTGACCCAGGGGTCACGCATGATCCTGCCAAGCCCCAGAATGGCCCAACTGTTTTAACTGGCTATAAGTTTAAGGCAGTTTGGCTCTTTAAAAATCTAGGTGCATCTATTGCTAGTTTTCTTTCACAGTGCCAGGTGCCATTACTCAGAGGGCATGCTGCACTAGTGGACCTGCAGCAAGAGAGCCACTGAACAGGGAAGAGGTGAGATGGGCCAGCAATGCCAGTGAAGTTATTGGGGGGGGGTGTGTGTGGGGTGTGTGGGTGTGTGTGAAGGGGTGTGAACACTCCCCACTCAAACAAAGCATAGGGGGATGCTTCTTGGAAAAAAAAGAATAAACTTTTTGGAAAATGTAGGCAAACAAGGTGATTTATGTTGCTATTCTATGGATCTGATTAAAAGCTTACTGTAGTCATTAAGAATACCTTCACCTGCTTTAAGGGCTTTTGTTTAAATCCTAATAGAGTATTTCAGGCTGAATACCCGTAAGGAAAGTGAACAGGGATTGCTTTTGGTCACCTTGGTGTGGTGGACTGTATAAACTTATATCTTCTCTCAGAAGCATTGTTTAGGGAGGAGAAGGGGTTTGGGGCTGGAGGTGGGAGCTGAGTCTGGAGGAGGAATGAATTAGAAGGATAATAGGTGCAAATATATTAAAACATGTCTCCAAAAGAGACAATTGCTATTCCATGAGCTCTTTCACGTTTGCCCTGTATTGTTAGGTTTTTCCCCCAGGCAGAAAGACAAGGAGGAAAAGCTTATCAGTTTGAGTGTGGTTAAATACAGTAAGCCTGAAAGCCTGTGGGCTTTGGTTAAAAGGAAAATACAGATTAAAACCTCTTAAGATAATTACCTGTTTAGAAGGTTTCTATTCAACTGGAATCCTCTACAGGGAGTGTTTGTAGCAGTCTGTTAGGAAAAGGGTGCAGTCAGAAACAGTTGACTTTTGTGGGAGAGCTGCCACCTGTGGAAGAGCACTGCTTATACCCTCCATGTTTTCCGAGAAAGGCCTTTCAATGGAGAAGATTTTGTTCTGGTCAGAGAACTATTGGTTGATGTGAAAAACAATGAATGGATGAAAAACTGTAAATGCCAGTCCTCAGGGTTGGGAAAAGGATTCTTTTATCTCTTCCAGTGGCTGTGTCTCAGTCCTGAGCAGAGGAAAGCTATCACATGAAAATGCTAGATTTTATTTGGTTACTTTTTCCATTTATCTTTTTTATCTATTAGTGAAAGGGTAATTGTTAACTAGTACAACTGGGGGCTTTGGTGACTATTTCAACTTAGAAATATCGTGAGACAGATATTCATATTGTTTTGGACTATGGCTTCTTTATTTTGAGTTTATGGGATGAGTGTTCAGGCCTGCTTATAATTCAGATTTAAATATCAGTGGGAAACAGCACATGCTCACGACAATGACGCTGAAGGCCACAGAGAAAATTTCTGTTCTCAGTGAGACCTCTGCAATCCCTGAGAGCAGACTTATTTCCAAAATCACCTACTTAGTTTTGATAGGAAGAGAAATGCATGGCAGAACGCTTTGAAGGCAATAAACAAGAACACAGCATTCATGGGTGACTTGATATCATCAGATGGATCTGTAGTATTAAATGTACATTGTCAGTTCCAGTACTCCCCCCTCCCCGCCAACAGCAAAAAGGCCCTGGGATTACACGTATACACAAGCATACAGACACCAACAGGTGATACTAATACAGTGCATGAGAGTTATTTCTCAGGTCTGCCTTCAGGCACATTCTACCCTCTACTTAGCCAAAAACATTAGAGATAGCATCTGGGAGTTTTATTTTTGAATACAGGGAATATGCCCTGTTTTGAAACACTGCATAGGATCAAAGCACAAGGTATTTTTGTTCAAGTTGACGTGGCTGCACACACAGGCATGAAGCTGTGGGGAGCAGTCCCTTGCTCTGTTTTTATTTCCTCTATCATACCCCTTTTCCACACAAAAATTGCTACTTTGTGGTTTTTTCTCTATCTGTGTAACATCAATAAATTACACGTTATCACTCCTATCATCTAGTTATAAAGAGCCTTTCAAGATTTTTTAATAGATGCACAATATTGCTACACTTACATTTTCACTGGTTAAGAACTCAAAAATAGCTGTTGCGAGATTACTCTTAATTTATACTACTTCTCTCTTGTGGGCTTTCAAGAAGAAGCATTTCACCACATGTCACAGATTGATACAGAGTATGTATTGCGCATCCCAGCCAGGCAGAGATCCTTTCAGTGTTTAACAAAACAAAGCTGGGATGAGTAGGGGTTCTAGGATTTGTTTATCCTTTTTTCATAGGCGCGGTTAATTCCTCAAGGAGCTATTTGTGCTGACAGATTAACTAGAGATCTTGAATTCTCTTCGTATTCCAGTTTCTGAGTGGTAGATACATACGACTAGATCTCAATGGATATTTTAGCCTTGTAAATGACTCCATGGACAATGAAAACAGTCACAGAAAAGATAAATTAAAAGATGGCACAATGGCATTCCCTCTAGAAACAATAATAATTGGTGTCCTTGGGAACACAAACGCACAGTGCCAGCCAGAACATGTAGCTGTGGTCTGCCGTGCACCAGGCTGCGAGGCAAATACCCTGATGCAAATGAAGGAGTTTAGTGGCACTCTGATGGCTTACAACTGACTTTCACCTACGGAGTAGATCAAACACCACATTTCTTGTGGAAATACAATGATTTTCCCCTACAATATCCCCTAGCACACTTTATAAACATTAGTAGGTGCTATTAAACAGTACCTTGGTTTTACGTTTCAGGTTCTCTCCCAAAAAAAGTTTTGAATGAAAGAGCTCTCTTTGTTCAGCCGAGAACAATACAAGAATTGTTTTGGTTTTCTCTCATTCGAATACTGCTCTGGCCCTCCCTTGTTCTAAAGTTATTGAGTGGGATCACAGCACGAAGATTACACGGCTACTCTACTATAGGTAAACAACAGAAAAGAGAAGAAAGTGACTGTGGAAGCTGAGATGAAAAACGCAAAAAGCTCCAATGCTAGACAGACCACAGTGGTGACAAGGAACAGAAGGTGACCAAGTCTATTTTCACACCTGTAACTTTGGAGTTGCATAGTTGCAACCAACCAGGCAACTCATGCACCCGTCAATGTTTCTCAAAGCATGGAAGGTGTCTCCCTATAGCACGCAAAAGACTAACCAAGAGAGGTGTAAGCGTTGAGTTACGCAGTGTTTTAACAAAACACAGCAGGACGAAAAGAGATGTTGATGTAGACGCTTTAGTTTCCTTCAAGTCAGAGTCACCTGTCAAACACTGGAAAATCTTTTATGTTTGACTCTGCTACGTGAAGTGTCCCTCTGCAGACCATATTAGGGAAACGGTACACTTGGTTTAGTCTTCTCACCCAATTAGGGCAGAGGAGATGACAGCAGTAGCATGCATGGTTAAGACATGAAATAACGATGATTGGCCTGATTATGTTTGACATCCTTCAGGCAGATCATATAAAGTGGCAGTTTTGGTATGTGCAACTTCTGGAGGAACAACTATTAAAAGGAAAAAAAGAAGAGAAAGTTAGTCAGAAAGAGTCTGAAAAGAAAGGATAAGGAATTAAAATCCGTAAGATCAGCAGGGAGGTGGCCTTAATAATACTTTATTAAAGTCCATATGCATATTCGAAGATAACAACAAAAAAAATAAGGAAGTAGAAAACGCTACAATGGTTAAATAACAAGGTATAAGAGTTCATTAAAGCTGAAAATGTATCCTTCCAAACATGGAAATCATGCCCCAGTGACACTAATAGAACTGAGCATAAACTGTACCAGGCTAGATGTAAAACAAAGATTAGGGTGAAGAGGAAATTTAAAGGAAAAAACCACCAAAGGTATAAAGACAAATACTGTAATAAAACATTATTTAAACACATCAGACAGAGAAAGCTTACAGGGCAATGACTGGTACCTAAGAAGTGCTGTAGATTATGTGGATTGATAGATTAAGTAGGCAAGCAGTAGACTCAGTGGGTTAGCTAGATGACTGATCTGTGAAAGCAGTAAAGGTAATCAAACAGGTTACAGAAATTCTGCAGTGGAATTGACATTATTGCTTTAATTTTCAGAATGGAGGACGATGGAAGAAGGTAAGCTAGCTTAACGGGGAGAAGAGGAAACCACTGTTCTGGAGATTGTTATTGGGAAAAAAAACCCCACATACAAAAACGGACAAACAAAAAAATCCCAAACAACAGAAGAGTACTAGACCATCTCAATACATTGAACAGTGATAGATAGTTGCATAGTATTCATCAGTCACTCATTTCATGAAGCAGTTGAAACACTCATCTGATATATAAAGGAAGGATTTACTAGAAGACTCACAACTTAAAGAATGGTAATAAAAATCTGTGGGGGGCAGACCCTGAAGATAGGAACAGGTAAACTCAGGAACAGTCTGCAGATATCTTACTGGACAGTTACAGTATGTCTCAGTGGCTGCAGCATGACTTCCAAACAGAAATATTACAGTATTATCAACTCAGTCACCTCAAAACCTTAAGAATGGAAACTATGGAATTGCAAAGGGTAGTAAGACTTTTTATCCTTTTCCCTGGTACTTAGAAAGAATAGATACACTGGGGACTTATCTTCAAGTTCTCCCCTGAAATCATGAAAGCTAGAAACTTGCACGGCTGTTTTAAACCAAAGCTGAAATTATGCGTGTTATCACTGAGAGTTCTCTAAACGGAGAGCAGTAAGAAAAGCACTGAATACCACAAGAATTGACAACCTAGCACCAAGCCAGTATTACAGGGTCATCAAATAAGAGAATCAACATTTAGGATAATTAGACACATTTTCAAAAGCAGCTATGTGTTATAAATGTAAGGGATTTATGCATCAATGAAATTTAGGCTCCAAAGTCACACAGTTGCTTCTGAAAACATACTCACTGACTTCATAACTGAAGTACCATATGCTATTCGTCATTTCTCATGAGAAGAAAAGCCCGAGAGACCAACCTGACAAAACTCACTTAGTGTACTGATTAGGAATATAGAGACCAGATCCTATCATTAGTACAACATTTTACACCGCCAATTCTTCAGTGTATTCTGATGGCTTTTTCAACAGAGGTAGGGTGAGCTCAGCTTATAGTTTTACATACATTACAGTTTTACATACATAGCTTATAGTTTTACATACTTGTACTTCTGTCTCCACACAATTCAAGCAACATATATCTGCTTCTATGAAAACACAAGTAATTCCCGGCTGATATTTCTTTGATAATCTTACAAATATAAATATAAACCTACAGGACATAGAAACCACTTATGACTGTTAAAAAAAGAAGCATTTACTAAACAAAATTTCAAGTGTTCTGCAAGATGAAAGTATAATTAAGTGTTGTGACATCAGTGTTTGAGAACTATGGATGTCCTGCTTTCAGTTTAGCTTGCTACAGAAAAGGCCTGTATCATTATTATTATATCATTTAAAATAGATATCTAAACATACATCATTTCTTAGGTCACCAAAAACAACCTAAAAATATTCAGCATTAGCTAACACATACCATACATAGATTAGCAAAAATACAGATGAAATTACTATTGACATACTGCCTGCCTCTGAAAACAAGGAAACTGGTAGAATCAGGACCCCCCTCCTCCCCTCTGAGAGTGGAGATCATTTGAAAGCTCCAGAGCAGTTCCTAGGGAATCATAGCCACAAATTTCCAGAGGCAGAGGGAAGACCATAAGGGCATGTAACCATTCTCTTCCTGCCACAGAACCTCAAAGAGAAACACAGGAAACCTAAAACATAAAGATGAGGCCAAACCACCTTCAGATCCATCTAGCCTCTATATTAGCCCCAGGCAAATCAAACTTGTTGATTCATGGGAAGGGAATGGCGGGTCCCTTTGGCTGCTCAAGAAAATGAAAACCCAGAGTTTCCACATCCACTCTCCATGCTCTGTAGAGTTCAGGAACCTTGCCTCTCTGCCTTTCCCCGTTATGCTGGAAGGCTATCAAGCTACAAAAATCAGAACTTAGAAGGAGAAAAAGAAAACAGACTGCCTCAAAGTTCCCATCCTGTGAAAACTAAAAAATGCTGGAATCGGACCAAGTCAGCCACATCACTTGAGCATGTATGGACAAAGGGTTCAGATGTGGTCCATCACCGACAGTGTTTATAAAGTGCATTCTATTTAATGCATAAAAGCTCCCCGGTCCCTTGCTAAAACATAACTTTAGAAAGTCCTCCCCCATCTCAAGGTCTTGCCAATGATTGTTTCATGGATTTTTCAAAAATTATCCATGCTTTATTTTCTTTCTCAACTTTCATTCCCTACCAGAATCTCAGGTCTCTGCAAGAATTCTCTGTTCTCTAAAATCATAAAAATTGCTTCAGCAGTTTTTCCAATGACTGTCCAACCTGCTTCTCAGTCCCATGGAAACTCTTTGCAAAGATGTTGCTTTTCCCTTGTCTGGAACAAATTCCTTCACAGATGGACCATCCAATGTCTAAGAATAACTCTTTTAACTATCAATAGAGACAAAGAGATTCAGTTGCACTGTTCCCGTGGGATTCCTTTGAGTTTGGACACATCTGTTAAGATGCATACATCAGAGCTTGAATGAAGTTTTTGTCTGATTGTATCTCTGAGAACTCGTGAAAGTTTCTGCCAAAATGATCTTATCTCTTGGCACTTGCAAAACATACATAGTTATAGATGCTTTCTGAAGGGCTCCTGAAGTAAGTGGCCTATACAGACCAAATTAGTTTAAATACAGCCAAGTCCTGATGACTGACTTCCCTCTCAGCAAAATGCTTAGAAGCTTTACCTGAGGCAGTTCAGCCTTTGAACTAGGACCCTACCAACTTTATGCATTCTCTATCCATAAGCAAGAAAGTATGTGGAAAACTGCAAATAGCACCAATCTCATATGCTTTCCTTTGCTTCTTTGTAAGCTTTCCAGAACCTGTGCCTCCATGCTTGTCCTTGTAGCTTTTTGCACAAACACCTTTCTTCTGGGTAAGCAGCTACATCTGTTTGTGACAGCTGAGTAGCTAGAGGTATAACTCATTTGGAGCTCTATCAGCTCACTCTATGACTTAATTCCAAATTAATTCAAAGTGGTGCTTTTTATCTGCCAAGACCTACATGAAAACAGTTACCTCTGGAAGCACCTCTTCCTCTAACTTGTTTTTCCAATTGCATTGCGTGAGCTAGCATTTCCCAAGACTGAAAGAGATGGGAACTGGACACAATGCATCCTAGGTTCTGGATTTTGCTTCAAGGATTCATCTGCGCTGGAAATATATCATAATGTTCAAATCCAGAAATCTAGGACCCAGTCCTACAAGGGTCACAAGTAATACGATTTCATTGAGAATAAGTTGCACAAGAAACAGCATGCAGAATGTACTACACTATAGAGTTAAGCCCTAAATTAAGTTGTGCATCACATATGACTTTACACAGATTTTTTTGCTAAGTACTCATTTCAGTAAGACTGGTATTCAGACTATTGCTTAGGTTTTCTTCACCTCTGCCTTTTACAGCTGAGGAGCAGATGGCTATCATAGAGTTTTTATTTCCTATGCTTGGAAAAAGTATTTTGATCTGAATCATTCCAAAAGCACCCTGATTTTTTAAAGTAGATTGGCTTCTGAATATTTCTCATAATGAATATATGGTGGTGTTTTCTGCCAAGCACTAGTGACTATGCACGCAAAATGGTCAGTGAAGATTTCAAACTGATTTGAATAGGTGGCCCACAAAATCCAAGTCTTTTTTCCAGAAACATGAATGAGCTTATGGAACCATCTGTACATCGGTGCATTTTCCCAAGAATTGATATACCCTACCATGCTGACTGACTCTTTCTGGGTATTTCTGATATTTTCAACAAAAATTCCTCTCAAACTTCCTGTCTTATCCTAATTTTTAAGCATTTTTAAATTATTTACCATCCGCTAGAAAACTCCCCACCAGAATGAAGAATTTCCTTTGAAAATGAAATATCATCTGCCCAGATGCAGGGGTAGAGGCAGTATGGTAGTCTGGGCAAGGGAGGAGAAGCAATTGTTGTGGTGTCTAGAAGGTAGAGAGAAGGACAGGAAGTGCTGCTGGCCCAAAGAAGTAAAGCAGCACCACAGGTCTAAAAGTTGAGAGGAAAAAAGATGTGGCAATGTAGCTCTGAGAGGAGGGGAAGAGAAGGACAAAGGGAGGGATTCTAGGGTGAGGGGAAAGAATCAGTCCAAAAGGCAGGAAAGGCAAGAGGTAAGGAGAAGTAGTTTGTAATGACAGGGAAGTCCATTTTTAAATGTTGGGAGCCACAAATATTAACCTCTTGGGTCAATGAATGTATTCCAGCACTAAGGATTGAGGCAATATTAAAAAAAAACCCCACATAACACAGGAGATAGCTATAGTAAATATGTAGTAAATATTCATCATGCCTCATTTTTAGTTCATGTGAGAAATTGGCATTGCTATTTTGCCAGGGCATGCCAAACACTAATTGTGTGCATACCACGCCGAACAAATACAGCCTGATAAAGGTTATAACCCGTCATAAATAATGGGAGTTTTTCCATTGGTTTCAAAGCACATGGATTCAACTAACAGAGAACAACACCACAAGACATCTTACCATTTCTTGAATTTTTGCAGGACTCTAACTGTATTTTGGGAACTAAATTTCAACAGTTCCTGAGATAGGACAATATTAATACTGAAATTATTCTTAAACTTCTTTTCTGAAAAAAACAACTTCAGTGTAAAAGGAGCATCTAACCTGGGTTTGCTGTTTATTCATATTGGTATTGTGAATTTAGTAGGAATGGAAGGTGATTTGGGGACATTAAAAACTTTAGGGTCTAAAAGACTCTGTCTGTCCACAGAACAGGTAGAGCATGAAGAGCTGCAGGCTCCACCTCCCCCTACTGCCCTCTGCCAATATTCCTTACCCCTGAACTTGGCCACCTCAGAAAGCAAAAGCAGGAGTTCATTCTCCAAGTTCCTTACAATCCCTGCTGGCCTCTGTCCTAAGGTTGCTTTCATGGGTTTCCATTTGTACTGTCAAAAAACATCAGTGTGAGGTTTCAAATCCCATTTACTAATGAACTCTTTCATCTTTGTGAATGGGATAAAGAGATTCTTTATTTGAAAATAAGGATTATTTTTTCTTGTTGTTCTGCTCATTTTTTGCATCTTTTCACAAGCTTTTTGTTTTCAGAAAACATTACAAGACAAAACTGTACCCCAGTTTTAACAAAGAGCCTGACATCTCCAATTTCAAGAGAATTCTGGTATATAGTAAATTGCAGGTTGCCTGCTGCTCAATTGTTTCACATCTCTTTCTTCTCCCCCCATCACCAGGTGAGATTTAGGAAAGTCTCCCCAATGTTTACCAGCTCTATTAAAATCAAGATCTCTAGAAGCAGCTCATAATGAATAAAGTCAGAAGCCAACAAGAATGAATTGCAGCTAAAGTGATTTTGATAGTGATGATCTCTATAACCTGGCTGCTTCCAAGCTTGGCCCTGAGGCAGGATTTTTAAATTAAAAAAAGAAAAGGATATACATACTTTTTAATCTGATTTTTTATTGTCATGCCCTGATTTTTTTTTTTAATAGGCCTTTGCAAAGTCTGGTTGGCTTCTGAGCTCTTGAAACCTGATGTGATCATCTTTCTTTCTCCTTTTTTCCCCTTGTACATTTTACAACACCCTAAAACCACCGCAGAAGAGGTAAACTATGTGTTCTAAAACTAGTGAATGATGAGGTTCACATCACCCTGTACATTCTTGCCCAAGAGACTTCCAGGCAGGGACCACTGTGAAATGACAATGTTTTGAAGAGCTGACAGGGTAAGTTCTGACTTTCCAAAATCCAGTTTTAATCATTCCATCCCTTATTTTTGGGGTTTTTTTTTGGCAAAATGAAAAAGAACATTTTTAAAAGGCTAATTAACCCATGCTGAGTAATCTGAAAGTGAATGCACTCAAAACAGGGGCCTTAAACTGGTAAAACAACACAGGTCTACAAAGATTTTCCAGACTCTTACAGACTGATCTTCTCCACAAAACACTCCCCCCTTTCTTCGTGGAAATCCTTTACAATCCTGGGTGTCAAAGCCAGACACTTGTTTTCTCCCACTGCAATACAGCACAGGCCGAAAATCCCCATCAGTAGATATGCTTGGGTAACGAGAAGCATGTGACTACCTGGAGAGGAAAAACTGCAGCTCTAGTTGGAAAGAGACACGCTTGAGGGGTCTTCCCTTTTTAATTCGTAAGCAGCAGCAACCTGACCCAACAACATGCTCTCAGCTTCCGCTGGCTGACTGCATTATCACGACCTTAACGCAAAATGCTCTCTTTCAGTGGTAATTCCCAAAGAAGGCAAAAGGTAAGCCCTGAGGAAGTCCTGCTCATGCCATTATGGAAAGAGCATCCAACTGGAAAACCTGGAGCATGGAATAAGGAGCATGTTTTCAAGTACCCTGGCGCAACCCAGCAGCGTGTTGGTGTACTCACAATCAGATGACCCTGTGTGTGCGTACAGGTTTGTTGGTGAATGTGGTGAGTGGATGAGGGCCGGGCTCAGAGTCGGAACAGCTTCAAGGTTCAGGCAGGGAAGGCCCGGCTTGGCGCTGCATGCACCCGTCTGAGTAATCTCATTCTCCTCAGACGCCTTCTGGTTTTCAGCTGTCTTGGGTTTCTTCCTGAAAATAAACAAAGAGACCTTTGAAGGGACTGACTGCATATTTGGGAAAAGGCATTTTTAGAATCTGTTAAAGATAACTTTCTTCCCCCACACCCCCCACCTCTCTCCTCTCTTTTCCCTTACAGGGAAGGAGGCAGAGACGACTTTCTTCCATGCTTCTTGTTTGGAAACAAGCTGCTCCTTGTTTTGACTCTGATGCAATGGCCCTGAGACTGTGTTACAGCAAATAGGCCAAACATGAAGCTCCTCATTCTGCCCCTACTGATGACATATAAAATGAAACTCGTCCCAGTGGTTTAGACAGTCAGAGCTCCACTTGACAAATATTAACCAAGGCTGTAGCATTCTGAATAGAGAGTTATATAGAAATGTAATAGAATTGTCTGAAAAACAAACAAATATGCAAGTTTCCAGTTCAAAACGAATCAGCAGAGACTCATTTTGTAGGGAAAAGCACTGAAGTAATTTTGAGTTGCAGAGGTCATCTAAGTAAAGCATGAAGATTTGGAGCCTGAAACAACAAGCTACGAGCACAGTGTGTGTGAGCTCGCAATGCCTCCCTCCATCCAGGACCTCCGAGCATTTTGTAAACACAAGGAATTAAGCCTCAGAGGAACATTAAGCAGGTAGTTAATCACCACCTTCATTTCACAGTTGGAGAAACTGAGGCACAAAGAGAAGTGGCGGGTATCAAATCACGCAGCGAGCACTCTGTATAGGGAGGCAAGCACCAACACCTCACTGTCTCTTCTCTGTTTTACAGGTGAAGGTGCTCCCTCCTCTGCTCCCCGAGGCAGGTAGCCGCCCAGGCAGCTCGGGCCGCAGCCTCCAGCCGGGGACACCGCTGCCCTGACCCAGCATGTGGCCATGGCGCCTGGGTAAACATCCAGCAGCTCCCGCTGCGTGCCGGGGGGGCCGCGGCCACGCTTGTGAGAGAGCAGCAGGAGCCAGGGAGGCCGAAGCCGTCCAAATAAAACACCATTATCTCCTGCCAGCACCTGAGGCACGAGCAGTGGTGGGTCACCCTGGGAGCAGACCCTTCTCGAGGCAGCACCTCCCGCCGCCAGGCGACCGTGGTTTCGAGGCAGCATCTGGCCTGAGCAAGGGTCATCCCAGAGCATGGAGGTGCCGCTAGAGCCAAGGCGGCCCTGCCCTGCATCCACCCAGGCCCCATGCACGTGGTCCTGGCTCCCCGTCTGCTGGCGAAGGCCGTCTCGGCAGGGACGGACTCTCCTCCTGAAGGGCCAAGGCGGGAGCCCCTTCTCCCCACACGCCCTGCTCTCCTGCATCCCACCTAGGACGGTGTGCGGCTGACATGCCAAAACATGATTTTTGAGGACTGGACTGGCCCCTCAATTTTTACACAACTCGATCTTACAGCAAGAAAACTCCCATTCCCGAGGGATGCGGGGAACAAGGAGGAGAGGAGCGGAGCAGGGCAGCCCCCAGCCCCAGCCGGTTACATAAAGGCATTATATAAGGGCGGCACGCCCGGCCGGGGGCAGGGCCGGGACCCGGCGCCATTTCCCGACGGCCGCCGTCGGGGGGCAGCATGCGCCTGGGCCGGGCCCGGCCCGGCCGCCCACCCACCCCGCGCAGCGGCCCTGCCTGCCCTCCGCGCCCCGGCGAGGCTCCCCCTCGGCCGGAACGTGGAAGCTCCGGGTGAGGAGGGAAGAAAAATTGTAATAAAAAAATAAGTTAAACGGGCCAAAAAGAAATAAAACAAATCCTCCCCCCCGCAAAGGGCCCCCAGGAGGTGCTGGGCTCGGTCGACACCTGCCTTGGGCCAGCCGAAATGCAGAAAAAGGCGCTCGGTGCCAGAGGGACGGGACTTCGGGGTGCTGCAGGGGAGCTGAGCTCTGGGGGCGAACCGCCGCTGACTGAGGGTCACGCTGATAACCCCGCGGCTGCCGCCAGCTCTGCTGCGTTTTGGATTACTGGGGCTAAAAATCCCACCGCCACGGGACAGGGAGAGGGTATTGCCACTGCATCCTCCACGTATCTAATGAATAGGTTCAAAATATACCAGGCTGAAGTCTAATCTGATCTAAGTCAATAGGAGATGACTAAATGGACCTTACTTGATGTTGTAGCAGTATAGCAAAGGGCTGGACTGATTAACTCCGTTTTAAGTGCAAGGAAAATCAAACCATTTAAAAGCGTGTTTTTTTCCTGAAGAATAAACAGAGCATCTCGTCACTCCAAGCTCAGGCATCCTTCCGTCTGTTCCCCATGCTGTCACTGGGATCCATCTCTTGCTACACAGATGAGGATGCATGAGACGCAGATCTGGTACATGGGCACATGTATTTTAAAGTATATGGACTGCATATGTTTTGTTCCTAACAGTCTGCATCAATCCTTGGTGTACAAACTTTGACACACCTTCACACGCTTCATTTCCAGATCCCCAGCTAGCACACACTGGGGTCTGCGAGGAATCTGTGTATGAACCAGTGGTTTTTTACAGCATTGCTACCCAAGAAGCTATCAGATAGCATGGCTTTTTGTCTAGGCAGCAAAGGATGTATATAGGGTTAGACTCTGGATGTGCGGGATAATGAACTCCCTTGCGCCTGGAAGCTGAACTGCAGTATTTAAGGTCTGTTTTCAGCTCAGAGTTAGCCCAAGTTACACGCTCGGAGTACAGCCTCTGACTCCAGCTCTGTCCACACACAAAGCCACCTCCCCTGGGCAGGACGCTGTTGTTATTTGCAGGGTAGGGGCTCAGTCTGAATAAACACAACTTGTCGGCCACTAGAAGAGCCATAGTTGTTTTGTTAGACCAAGCACTGAGTGATGCTTCATCGTGTTGCTGATCCCGCGTGTGCCTCCCAGGCCTTCAAAACTCATTAGAGGGACAGGTTAAAATTAGCAACAGGTAGTGACACCAGTGAGACTGTGCACAGCAGCCCCTGTTTCTTCCTTTCCAAACCCATTTATTTTCTGCTTCGCTCTTAAGGCTGACACTATGTCAGCTCTTGCGTCATCGCTTTTCCACACCAAAATCCTGCAGCTTGGTGACTTGTGCTCACTAGGATGGGAAGAGAAGCAATGGTGCTGCCTGGCTCTAGAGGTGATACCTCTCCACAGCAGTTCTCCATTTCTGTCACACTGTTTAGACATGCCCTGCATCTCAATACCACCTGAAAGGAATGCAGGCTTCCACATGAGGAAGGCTGAGTAAGGGAAACAGCCAGGTCAGCTAAGGATCTAAAGAAAATTTTTCAGAAAAGAAAAATCCTGGGGACACTGTGATCAAAATTACCTATGAAGAAACCCAAACAAGGTTCTTCTCCAGTCTGCATTGCCAGGCTGATGTTGCCAGCAAAGGGGGAAAGCCAGAAAAATCCTCCTGTTGCTGTAAGTATATTGCTATCCTTTTGTTCTACCTTATCACCCATATAAAAAGCTCCTATTGCTGTGATCTTCACCTATATATTCTAATTAAATATTCTTACATTCACTTACATAGTCTACTTCTATTGCTATCTTATTGCTATAGTCTTCACAGGGAGAGTTGTTAAGCGCTGGATCAGGTTGTGGCATTTCCATCCTTGGAGATTTTCAAAACTTAATTGAACAAGGCCCTGAGTAACCTAATCCAACTTGGAAGTCAGCCCTGCTCTGAACAGGGAATTGGACTAGGGACCTCCAGAGGACCCTCCCAACCTAATTTTTTTTCTGATTGCACACGTCTTCTACGAACACTTCCATCAGCAAGCTCTCTAATATATCTCCATGTTCCAGAAGGTGAAAAGGCACACTAACTGTGGAAGAGTATGACTTATCTTAGCTATGTCAAAAACCCTGAAAGCACAGGGGTAGGAGTGAGAATGAAACAAGTAATAAATATTGTTTGTGGAACCTTCCCAAATTATACCGATTTATGTACCATCCCTGGACTTCATTGACTGACAGTCCTGTGTCACTATTTCAATTGTGAGGGTCAGGCTACCTTGCTACTTTAGTTCATATGATTATGTTCTTCTCTAGAGACTAATCCTGGAAACAAGAAGTTTGCTATTTACTTGTTGCTAAGGGCAATAAAAGTTGCAACTTATTTGCAATTGGCTTGGGAATGTGCCCTTGGAGCAAGGGGCTCCAGTCTGATCTCCAGTTATCTCTGAGCTCCTTCTCCACATACACTTGTGGTGTATTACAAGTCCTTCTAAATACTGCACTCATTCGTAAAATTATCAGACGGTCATCATCATCTTTGCTTCTCCTGAAGGACAGCAGAAGGCCAATATAGCAAAGAGATGTCACTTCTGTATAGGGACCTAATGCACAGACTCCCAGAAGTTGGGGGCAGAAAAGATGCTGACCTTTCTAAGCTAATCTAAGTCTTGAGGATCACTGCAGAATTCATATTTATCACTGATTTATAAAAGATTTATCCAGTTTGTTTCTAAACATCCTACCTACTCCATCTTTTAAGTTTTCTATCCGATGTCCAGGTACTTTTCTTTTGTACATACTCACTTTCAGCATTCCCTTATGTTTATTGTGTTACTTCTCACTATGTTCATTTACACCACTTAAAAGATACTCTCTCCTTTCTTGATTGTATGCTCTCCAGTACCTAATATCAGTCTATGCATCCACTGTCATCCCTGAACTGAACTATGCGTATCAGCACTTTCCAGCTTATGTGTAAAACAAGACCTACAATCACTGCCATCTTTTTATTTCTGTTTTCTGAAACTCCTCTGTCACTGTCTTCATTGCAGTGAGGCATTCCCTCCTTTCCACGTACCTTAATGCTATACTATCATACCAAAAGGTGGACAACACTCAGCGCTGCAGCTACTGCAATGATCTGCAAAACAGAATAGGCTCCCTTCTGTTTAATTTGAAGGCAGAACGGATAGTATTTTGGATGTCCTAACCTCAGAGCTAACTAGAAACTAAGCAGTATTAAAACCTCTGCTACACTTCCACCTTCTTGCTGCCACTCACACATACATCCTTCTCTCCCCTAACCTCCACCTGCCCTCCACACATGATTTCTTTGCATGTTCTCCCTTGCAACCATTACTTGAGTTTGGAATGAATTTCCCCTCAATGAATTAACATGTTCTTACAGCTGGGCCACCAAATCAAGTCTCTGTCAAAAATTGGCAATGTATGTTGTTGTACTTCTCACACAGCAGCTGTAACTAATGCTTGAACCTTCCCTTACACAGGGAACAGCTCTCCGTCCTGCGGAGACACCAGGTTAGCGATGAACAAATCAGCTCAGGTATAGTAACCAGTGTAGCTGCGCAGAACCCACAGTAGCATCCTGGCTCTCAGGGGAAGCTATGATAATGTGACTGTATGAGAATAATACTACATAATGAACAATAATGAGGCAGTTTTCAGCCTCTGAATACAGGGAGGGCTGGGTCACCAACCAGACCTTTGTTCATCGCATATTAAACAGCACGGAAGGAACACGCCACAGGGTTGCTGATGTTGTTACAAGTGCTGCTGCTGGCTGAGTCTGCCCACCCATGTTCTAGGCATTATTTCTCCTCTTCACAGATATGGCATCACCTTCTAATAACTGCCCTCAGGTCAGAAATGCCTGTAGTGCCCAAGCACTGCACTTAACTCACTGGTGTACAGTTTGTCTGTAACCTTAGTAATTCACAGAGACTGTATATAATTAAAAAAAAAAACAAACTGGCTTTTCAGATCCTAAAAATGTAAAAGGTGTGAAAATAGTTCATGTCTGATTTTAAGTGATATTTTTCCTGAGTGTTCTGCTGCCTGTGTACGACTAACACAGCTCCTGATATCAGTGCTTATCACTGCCAGTGTTGTGTCTCTTCCAGACATGACATTGACAATACATTTTTAGAAACTCACAAAGTGAAAGAGAGAGAGATATGAGTACAATCATTGAATATTAAAAAAAAAAGCCCGAAAGAACAGCGAAAAGCACTGAAATCTGCCCAGAGACCTCACCTCAAAATTCAGGGCACACTGAATGCCAGACCGGAGGGTGAAGATTCCTGAGACAAGCTCGCTTTAAACCACCTGAGCCATCCCAGTTTTCCTGCCAGAAGTGTTGCTTCAGTAGTTAAAAGTCCTGCACAGGCTGACTGGCTGAATATTCACACAGCTTCTCTGATGATTTTGCAGCCACATTGATCTTCATGCTGTTACAGCTACATGACTGGCAGTTTGTTTAAAATCTCTGATTGCAAGTTTGTGTCATACAATGGAAAACACAAACTCCTGAAAACATCGCCATAAAATGTAATACGAAAGAGAAATCCCAGCAGAACACTGCAGAGCAAGAATGGGAGGCATGGAGAACTGACAAGAGAGGCCCAATGTTCTAGTGCAATAAAAGCCTAGAAAATTTAATCAACACAGAAAAGTAAAATAACCTCCAAAATCCCTTACAGGAGACTGATTAACATAATTAAGTTAAACTCAGAGATTAAGTTAAACTAAGATTGAAATTTGCTGGGTCTGTTTCAGACCTGAAGTGAGGCTCATATGCCCCCAAATTTGTCCTTTTTTTCCATCTAAACCACAAGTCTCATGGAAGTTAGGCCCTGCCTACAAAGCTTGCCTGACTTACAACCTCAGAGCATCTCGGCTACAGCAATACTGCAACAATACTGGCAAGCACTGAAAATTGATCATAACATATCAAAGTTATGAGCTCTACAGGGGGGAAAAAAGTGCAAATAACACAACTGATAATTTCAGAGCATAATAAAACCACAACACAAAGTCAAAATTCTCTCAGGCAATTTTACCTATGTAATCCAGCCAAATCTACCAAATTGTAATGGCCTTAAATCATAAATGACGCAAGGCCCGGAAAGAACAGCGTAAACCTTTAAGGAGTTGCAGTAAATTCAATCTGTATTGCATGACACACCAACGAGAGGAAAGGTGTCTCATTAAAAAGTAATAAGAATAAAAAAGAAGATACACGCTCTGAAGACAAACATGGATGAACTAACTAGAACAGCATGAACTAGAGCAGTAAGCAGGGAGAACCTGCCAAACTAAAAGATACAAGTAGATCAAACCAGCCATTCCTGAATTATGCCGTGAGGCTACGACTTAAATATTTAACAGGTTTTTATTGACATTTTTTTTGCCCACATATTTCCTTGCAAATTTCAAAAGCAAAACTTAGCTTACCCTCATCAGTAATGCTCACAGGTGCTGCAGTTTGTTTTTGTTTTTTAAAGATTTTTTTTTTTCTGAAACAAGAAGTCTTTTATAAGAGATAAAATATACTTACAGTGGTTTCCAAATGGTATCACTCTTCAGGTAAATTACTCCAAGCCTTGGACCTAGTGCAGACGTTCATTGGGGCAGGGAACAGAGAGAGGCTGTGTCTGTACCAGAAAGAACCGAAAGGAAAGGTCAGGGGGAAATAATAATTATTTACTGAGAGCAAGAAAACTTGCTGCCACGCTAACTGGCATTCTCCGCTGTCAGTACAGCTGGCTGCAGCCTGGTAGGGCCGAATTCTTCCCGCTTCAGTCCCTCCAGCCTCGGCTGCAAACAACAACAGAGTCAGTCCCCGGTTACCTCAGTCTGCCCATGCCACCTATTCTGGTGAAGTGAGGAGGAGAGGGAGGATTAGCCAGCAAAACGCTATCAGTAGGATTTGAAAGGAAGCTGCATGTCTTTGTGACCTATAGATTTTTGTTTGCCTGACTATATGATTAACTAGGCATTGTTTTAGGTTAAAAACCAGGATATATAGGTTGTATTTAACCAAGGATTAACAGATGCCCAGGAATGTATAGCTGAGCAAAGAAGTGTTACAATGTTAGTACTAAGAAAATGCTTATGTAAGTAATTCTGCGCATGCACCTAAAGGACAAGTGATGAAGACTATGAAACGACCACCAGAGGAAGTAAACGACCACCCAGAAGATTGAAACTGCCATGAAAAAGCCCTAGATGGCAACAAAGACCCGGGAATAATAACTAATATGCTTATGTAATCATTTTTGGAAAAGGCGTGGTTATGCAAATAATTTCCAAAAAATATAATGAATATGTAATAGCCTTAAAGATAAAAGGCGATATGAACCACACATTCGGGGGAGCACTTATGGTGGAGAATCCCCAGTGCGACCCCAGTGCTGCAAATAAAGACTACCTGCTTAACAGTATCAATTGTTGCTGTTGAGTCAATTTTCTTTGTTTCAGATTCATTCTGAGAAGTTGCTCACTCTAGCGCCATGAGCATGGAGCAGTGATGGAGAGCTAGCACAAACTTGGCACTCAAGTGCATCTCATCAGAACAACAAGGCTAGTCCTGTTCAGAGCAGCAACAAACACTTCCTCAGGACTGAAAGGCAGGAAAAGGAAGGCAAAATCCTCCTTCACTTCTTTTGTTGTCTTTACATCACAAAAATGATGGCTCGTATCAAAGCAGAAACCCCACTGATCTCCCATCAGCCTACTCCTGTTAGCTCTACTGCAGCGAGACCAGTGAAATAACTTCTTCTCAGTCTTTCAGGAAAGATTCAGCGCGGCAGCAGTTTTATGTCTGAAATCTCCTGAGCTAAAGAAGGAGTTGGACTCAATGGACTAACACAGAAAGGGATTCAAAGAAAAACCTCAGCTCCAATATTTATTAGAGGGTGATTTCACCACCCAGACCTAAGTATTTTTGGGAGTATTTACATTTTGGGGGGACTTGATTCCCTCTCTAGACTAACAGAACTCCTCCTTTGCTAACTCCTTATGATCTTTGGGTGGCTCGTTGTGGATGTTGGAAGTACGTCTGAAGTTAACATCCAGGGACAGAATTAAATCCTGCTCACTTCACTTATGCAAAGAACTCCTGGGACATCAGCATATTCAGTCCTACCCACAGTGAAGCCAATGGTGCTATTTCCATGAAAAAATGATTTTGCCTACTCTGATCAGACAAGAAAAGCAAATATTTGCTTTATCAAAGAAATCAAGAAGGTGAACAAAAAATGATAAGAGATGTAATTGTTATTTCACAGGTAGTTAATGTCACTGTGCAAGTTGGAATTTATGTCTGTAAATGCAACACAATAAAAAAACCCCACTGTTCGTGCAGCAGGAACACTGGAATGAACACCAGCAGACACAATGAAGGATTTTAGATGACACTGTAATAATGTACTTCACAAAATATACATTCGGTTTTATGTTCAGTTTATGTAATGATGACGTTTATTGGTGACTGGGATATAGGCTACATATTGATTTCAACAGGCTACATGAAACCTGGCAGCTACACTTCACAGGGGCTCAAGCAAACATTTTCTTTGATTCCAGTTTTTGTGGGTTCTCCCATCTTGAAGTCTGCTTTGAATTGCAGATTGAGTAAATTTAGACACGAAAAAATAATCCTCAACTCAGCCTGAACCTTTGAGTTTCACCAGGGCTTGGGAGAAGAACCATATGCCAGCATCAGGTTAGCTCAAAAGAATTACATAAAACAGTGACACCTTTGACCACTACCAAGGGTTGAATTTCAAAGGTGCAATAACGCCCAAAGATTCTGCAGATTTAAGTCCTTGCTAACACTCAGCATGGCTTACTTTCAGGCTCTCCTTCCCACTTCCATATATGCCCCACCTGCTCTGTTAATGCTGACCTTGCTTCTTATATCCACTTTGCACACATCAATCTGTCTTTTATCTGGCTATCGCTCACCTTTTTAAAGCATAAATCCCGTGTGCCTTAAAGAGTGTCCAGTACTTCACTTAACATGCATTTTTAAGTTGTACTAGAAGCAGAAAAATCACAGGTCAGGTCTTCAGTCTTTACTTCGGCAGAACTTCTGCTCACTTCACTTCTAATTTCAGACAAGAGAAGCCTAAGAACTGAATGTACTAATCCTGCATATTTTGTCACCTCTCTTTTTGTGTCATTATTGCTCTTCCAATCTCTGGGATCCCAATCCAAGAGGCTCTCTAACATAGCACTGCCTAGCACTCAATCTGGCTTCACATCAAGGGTCAGGCAGACAAGTTGTTAGAGATGGGCTGTTCAAAGTCTTCTACAAAATCTGGGCACTAAAATCTCCGTGAAAGGCAACACTTAAAATATCTTCATTTTTCTCCATCATTTTTGCTATGGCCTGGGAAGACACATCTCTCTTCCTCCAGTGTGATGAGCATAAAGCAGTGAGATCATCAGCAGTTGATAGGTATATTTTAAGTACATAAAATCAACAAAGTTGGTGGTGCTTCAGAAGACATGGGGAGTACAACAGAGAAGGAAACACAATTCCAAATTTTATAAAAGTCTTAACCTAGCTAGGGAAAAAATAGAGGAAAAGGATTTTTGACCATGAGAAGATTGGGCAAAAAGAGAGACAAGCAGGACAACACAGGAATGGGATGTGTGACATTGGGTTAAGTCACTTCTTCCCTGTCTACGTGTGCTCCTCTATCCAGAAAAGGAAGGCATTAACATTTCTGCCCCGTGAGGTACTGTGTGCTTAATTAAGATTTTGGAGGATAAGTTTTCTGCATGAATGCATTCCAGAAATGCAGACTCTTGTTACTTAAATATTTCCACTAATGATAGTAACTTGGGCATTTTATATATTCCACCTTGCTCTTCCCAAGCTTTATCTGGTAATTTAGAGGGTGTAAGAAACATTAATCGTATTACTGTTTTTATTAAGGAAGGTCTGTTTTATGATAGCAGCGATGTACTACAGATTGTGATTTAAGATGTACATTTTAGGTCAATTCTATATTGGCTTCAGTGGAGTTGCAGTGGGCATAAAGTCAGGAGAAAATATGGTACTTTACATAATAATGCTGATGACTAATGGGATCCTGGACTGTAACTCCATATTCTGAGGCACTGATCCTCCTTCTCCTCCCTCCTGAAATTTGTGTCTTGACCCTTTAATCTCTTGCTAGCTACCTTTCTAGAGCTGTTCGTTAATCAGCACCATTGATGTGATGTGGTCTGTCATATCATATTACTTAAAACACACATAAGCATGCATTGGCCTGATTCTGCTCTTTACACAACACACCGTCACAATATTTCCTTTACAGATAACTTAAATATTATAAACATCAATTTCCTGCTGGTGCTTGGTCCTGAAATTTGCTTTTTCTAGGTTGGTTCCCCACAGGACATTTCTCTCTCTCCCCCTGGCTGTACTTTTTTCTGCTCAGAGACACCATCAAACACCTTCAGTATTCCCTGTTTGTTAGGGGCACTCATATGTCTGACCTGCAAGAGACAATCAGCAGAATAGCTCTTTCTTTTTGCTTGAGACCTGGTGCACAGTCTTCTGTTACTTTCTCTTAGTGAGTCCTGATCAAGGGGACTCAATTTTTTAGTTAATTGCTATTTATTTTATCCCCGCAATACTCTTTTCCCTGATATCTTCAGAAGTCTGCTTCCTTCTGCCTTTTGTGTGATCCCTAGTAATGAAAAAATTAAAAGATGAGCTTCTTGTGAGCTTATTTCTGATTATTCTTATTTGCTGTGCTGGCACAGTGCTGACTATCATAAAGCAATGGAAAATAAGAACTTGCTAGTGCCACAGAAGTTAGCATGTGTGATCTTAATCCACATACTGTACAGGTCTCTTGGGTAAGGTGGGGTCAGTTTTAATTGACGGTTTCACAATCATGATATATTTTCAGACTGAGCTGTCTAGGCTAAATGCAATTTTTCTGGTCACTTTTTCTCTCTGGGAGTAGCATCTTGGGTGAAATTCTTAAAGCAGCAATGAGAAGGAGAAGACGGGAACAGCAGCATTAGCCATCAACAAACGTGATTCAAGAGTCAACTTGCTGCATGAAGTGGGTTATTCCAGATGTATTTTACTGTTTCTTTTTCAAAAGAAGGTACATCCTCTGACTAGGGCAGACTGTGGCATTTATGTTACATGAACAAGGTTAGATAGATATCCAACCACAATGACTTAAACAGAGATCAAGATGGACTGTGATATAAAAAACACCTTTCCAATAGAGGCCAGAACTTGTGCCACAGAAAATACAAAAATTTAGCAGCACAGGACATGCTATCAGAAGGCCATAGCATGAGGTTTTTCACAACAGTCAGGGCTTCATCTAGGAGAGGAAACTGCTCATTTCTGTATTCTACTGGGAACACTGTATGTCCACTATCAGTAATTGGGCCTGAAATTCAGAAATTCATTTGTTAATGGATTAGACATTTGCAGAAAGACTGTTAAAGAAGCTGGACTGCTCTAGCTCGGTAAAGGCCAATTTCCCACAAGGACATCTTTGCAAAAGTACTAGAGAAAAAATCCCTGAAGTCCCAGGGGTACTTACTGAAATCTGGAATAGCAATATAGTTTGTAGTAAAGTCTACATCATGTTCCCACTTTTTGTCTCACAAACCCTCTATTACTTGTCTGTATCTGTTTCTTTTTCCCTTCACTCACTGTGTTTTATCGGATACTATAGAATTTCACTTCCCTTAAGCTGCAATTCTTTTCTGAAGTTTGAATTTGGCACTTGGAATAGGCATTTCCTAGGTCTTACTTTTGTCTGTTGATTCGTCTGATACTTCTTCCTATTTGCAAGCCGTATTCTCAATGCAACAGCCAACCATACCTAAGAGCTAAGATCCAAAATGATAACTCTTCTCCTACTGATTTTTCTTTCCACTCCCCATGCCAATGGCCCCTCCAGCCCTGGGCAGTGGTACAAGGCCTCAACCCTGAACTTTTGGAAAAGTTCTTTCTTATTTCAGATATAAATTGGGGTGCTGCCTATTTTCCATTAATGAAGATCTCATCATGCTTAGTGTGTTGGGTGTATAAACCCCACACTTGCAGAGAGACAGTTGCTCTCTTGGCTGCATCTCGCTGTGGGCAGAGCAGGGTAAGGCAATGTCAGGCAGTGTTAAGCATCTGTTTGGACTTTGCACACCTGATTTGAAATGGTGAAGATAACTGGTACCTGGAAGAGGCAACTACAAGTCAGTAGCTGGTAGGCTTAATCAGAGCAGAAGCAGATCACCAAAAGTCCTGATGTAACATTCAGCCAGACGTTCAAATGAATACAAAAATCTATGATGCCAGACTGAACCATGACAGCGTGTCAGACCGTCAGTTATCTTTTCAAAGTGGTAAAAAGAAGAAATAGTATTGTAGATATAGATAGATATTTACGTATATGGTAACCATATATATATATGTATGTGTGTATAGTTATATACACAATTATTATTTTAAAATTATCTTACTGTGACAAAATATTGCTGGGTGTAACAACACAGAATTCTCTATATTCCTACTATGGAGCATTCACAATCATACCTGAATGTTGAATGAAACCACATACTTTTCAAAGCGCTTTATTAAAGTGGAGTGTGACCGAGGCAAATACATGATTTTATTGATGCTGGTGTCAAATATGGGGTAAATCTTCCGTGCTCAGTGGAACTGCACCTACATAAGCTTTCCAGGGAACAGACTGATTTATGGGTAGTGCTTGTATACTGCTAGCGTTGTTGAGTCTGGAGTGCTAGTTTTCCACAGATACTTAGTATTAATAGAAGCAGTTCGAGAGTATAAACAGCCTCAGGCATTCATGTGCTGATGCTGTAGGTTACAAGGCATCAGCATTATGGTATGAAACTCAAAAGGTTGATGGGAGGGGAACAAGGTAAGAGGTTAAGGTTTTGAAGCCATGAACACTGAAGATGGCCGGTGCAATCAGAGTATTGCCTTGTTACCAAGAAGGCGGCACTTGGACAACATGACGCTGTCTTGCTACCTTAAGCAAGGTTCTCACAAAACCAAAGGTATAGTTGTGGCACAATTACTACCAATGTTTCTGCAACTGAAATATGAGTTGCCATCACTGCAATCACCAGAGACGAAGAAAATGTGTAGAAATTAAATTGTTACAGTAATACATCCGCCTAAGCTACTGCTTTGGCTAGATGAGCCAGATTAGCTCATGACAGATGAGCTTCATGAACATTTCATTGCCAAGGAACCCTGTCAAAATATTGGTGATTTCTCCAAATCTGTTCAACATCATGGAGATGTCAAACGAAATCTGAAAGGACATTATTTTTCAGGAAGAACAAAAACAATGAAAGCATATGAAGAGAATGAGCTGAGTTTTTTCCTCCTCCCCTACACATTGCTTTGGTTTCACTGAATGCTGTCCTTGCAAATACTTTGGCAACCCTTAGTCCCAAAGATTTCGGTGATTTGAAGAAAGTACTGAATGTCCTCAAAGAACAGATCTCCATGTTTCAGCAACCAGATTTGCAAACTGGTAACGTATTTTTACCTAGGTGCAGGGACTGTATAATCTCAACACATAACACAATTTAATGAAGATTTACACTATTGGCACTGGTTCTGCCATATGCCCCTCCCTCCTGGTCACAATGGTACCGTACTTGATGCATCAATGTCCAGCGACCGAATTTGTAGTTCTCATGCTGAAAGCTGATCTCAATCACAAGTCTGAAGTTCATTGTCATGGGTATGGAAGATGATACAAAATGGTAACTGAGAAAAGTAATAAAATCCTGTTTTTTTCATGGCTTGTTGCTTACAGAAACGATGAGATACTGTTTACATTCATTTAAAGTATAATTCCATGTAGAAGAATGGAATACCATTCTATAAATACCAGCTATAAATTTCAGTGGATTTGATCCATTTGTCACAGAACCACCTCCTCAAGGTAAACTAGGAAATAAAACCTTCATTCATATATCTGCTTTTCACAAGCACCAAGAGCCAGGTTATCGAATAGATAAACAGAAAAATTGAACACCCTCCTCCCCTCCAGAAAAACTTAGCATCATCTTGATGGAATTCTCCCCTCTCACTGAGCTTTTCTTATGTGACTTGTTTTATAAGGAGAGGAAGAAACTTGTAGGATTTTTACCTGCCTTTCCTAGAGGAAGATTTATATTAAGAGACATGGATTTGATGGATGGACCACTCGGTAGATAAGGAATTGGCTGGATGGTCACACTCAAAGAGTTGCGGTCAACGGCTCGATGTCCAAGTGGAGACCAGTGGTGAGTGGCATTCCTCAGGGGCTAGTATTGGGACTGGCGCTGTTTAACGTCTTTGTCGATGACATGGACAGTGGGGTTGAGTGCACCCTCAGCAAGTTTGCTGATGACACCAAGCTGTGTGGTGAGGTCGACACGCTGGAGGGCAAGGGTGCCATCCAGAGGGACCTTAACAAGCTTGAGAGGTGGGGCCTGTGCGAACCTCATGAAATTCAACAAGGCCAGGTGCAAGGTCCTGCACACGGGTCGGGGCAATCCCAAGCACACATACGGGCTGGGCAGAGAATGGATTGAGAGCAACCCTGAGGAGAAGGACTTGGGGATGTTGGTTGATGAGAAGCTCAACATGACCCAGCAATGCGCGCTCGCAGCCCAGAAGGCCAACCGTATCCTGGGCTGTATCAAAAGAAGCATGACCAGCAGGTCAAGGGAGGTGATTCTCCCCCTCTACTCCGCTCTCGTGAGATCCCACCTGGAGTATTGTATTCAGCGCTGGGGCCCCCAACATAAGAAGGACGTGGACCTGTTGGAGCGAGTCCAGAGGAGGGCCATGAAGATGCTCAGTGGCCTGGAGCACCTCTCCTATTAACACAGGCTGACAGAATTGGGGTTGTTGAGCCTGGAGAAGAGAAGGCTCCGAGGACACCTTACAGCAGCCTTCCAGTACCTGAAGGGGGTCTACAAGAAAGATGGAGAGGGACTTTTTACAAGGGCATGTAGTGATAGGACAAGGGGAATTGGCTTTAAACTGAAGGAGGGTAGATTTAGATTAGAGATAAGGATGAAATTTTTCACTATAAGGCTGGTGAGGCACTGGCACAGGTTGCCCAGAGAAGTTGTGGATGCCCCAGCCCTGGAAGTGTTCAAGGCCAGACCGGATGGGGCTTTGAGCAACCTGGTCTAGTGGAAGGTGTCCCTGCCCACGGCAGGGGGGTTGGAACTAGGTGATCTTTAAGGTCCCTTCCAACCCAAACTATTCTATGATTCTATGATTCTACGATTAAAAATCATGTTTGCATGCATTCTGAGGGGCAAGGTCTGAGACAAAGAATCTTTTCCTTAAGTTTTAAGATTCATAACACCACTGCCCAAATGCTGAGCTAAACAATGATGTTGCTGACAGTCAGAAAAACCACTCAAATGATTTTGAATTTTTTTGTTTGTTTGTTTTGGATGACTGTCTCCTGTCTCTGAAGATTTCCCTTGCAAGTCAATCATTGAAGAGTCAGTACCCAACACAGTGAAAAGACTAGGTAAAAAGCACCACGAACATGTTTTCCTGTACCATTCTTCCCGTGTGCTTGCTGCCTCTGACCTCAAACTGTACAAATGAAAGCTTGTTTGATTTATGTCAAAAACTATGTATAAAATATCACACAGGATCCACAGAGAAACAGAGTCACTCTGGGCTTTGGTTTCGTTATCCATTGAGGAATAACTGACTACAGCCTTGGAGTACGTAGAACTGATCAAAGCGTTTGCTTCCTCAAAAGCAAAGAGAAACCCACTGTAGATTTCCTGTTTCATGCTTCAGTGCCAAAACACAATGAAAAAAGTTCTAGATGAGCATGTGAATTATTCTAAAACATTGTTCAATCAAATCTGATGGTTATGCACATTTGTGAAACTCATCATTTGAAATGTCAAGTCACTGACAGCAATGTGTCCTGAGGTGTGATGTATGTTTGTGATAATTATTTGCTTTTTAAAGTTATGTATCATCTGCATCAAAACAGGATTTTTCTTAAGTGTGCCTGAAATGTAGAGATGTCAGTGCTGGCTGCGTTATTCAGATCTGGGTTTTAAATACCCTGTGCCAGGAAAGCATAGAGTCAGGATATGACTCCAATGCCATTTTTAAGGCACTCTGAGTTATTTTTCACTTTTCTCCTAAAACTGTATGCAGTGTGGCTGATGGAGAATGATTACTAACATTAATAGTAGCTGAAGTGATTTCTACTCCGTACACTATATACAGCATGATGCATTAAGGAAAACAACATAGCAATGATTGTTGTTATTCTTACTCCAGTATTAGCGAATGATAAACTCTTGGGATTTATTGGAATTCAGTATTCAGCTCTCTTCTGTGGCTCTTAGAGGCTATTTCTCTGGTCATTTCAAAATGTTCTTGAATGAAACTGAAGGCAGTTGGCTCTGTTGTTGGGTGAGTTCTGCTAACGTAGGAGGGCTGTCTCCTGAGTGCTAAAAAGACCATTTCCAAATCTTCAGCATTTTCTTCCTTGACAGCAGAAGTTACTATGCAGCACGGTTTAGATGATGGTGAAATGAAATTTTACAGGAGATCCACGGTCTTCCAAGAGGAGACATGGTAGGGAATGGCAGTGACTTGAGGGAACCAGATAGCAATTTCCCCACCTTTTATTTCTGGAAGGTGACACTCTGTAAATAAGCACCCCACTGGTGTTTGCTTTGGTATTCTGAACATAACCCTTTCTCCTATCAGGAAAGAAATTCTGCGAGGAGGAGATTGGATCTTTGACTGTAGACAATCTGCCAGCTACCTTACTCCTGCTACCTCCCAACAGAAATTGTTGTAAGAAAATGGCCCAGATGAACAAAATTATGAAGGCGCTTGCAGATATTCTGATCTCTGCTACGACCGGCAAGAAGTACCGTAGGAGATGGATCAGGAATCTTAGCTGTAGGGGAGCTCAGAGCTATTCTAGTTCAATCAGATTTCACAATTTGCTCTAATGAAGAGTGCTGGCAGAAGTTCAAAGCTACTCCAGGTCTCGACTCTCCCTCCACATTACTATAAAAATGACTGTAGAAGTGTTAACTGCAGAGGAGCCAAAAGTTGTTTTGGTTCCAGCCTTTCCCAGCAGGAGTAACTGAGAAAATAGAGTAGGAGTGCTAGTTCTGCTCACAGCTCCCTCAGCCTCCTGCAGAACATCAGAGACATTGCTGGGAACATGGCAAAGTGTGCCCAGCGTTGTGCCCCCTCGCAGCTCCTGCAGCCTCAGCCACTCCCTGCAAACGCCACCGATACAAGTGCACCGGCTCAGTAACTCCAGAAGTCTTCGGAATTAGCATTAACCGCTGCTGCTGATAACCCGACGGCTGTTTGAATGGCAGAAGGTATCAGGAGGATGGCGATGTTCAGCCAGCATTGATTTCTCCAGCCTTTTATCTGTGTCTGCTTTCTGTCTCGTTTGGAGGTGGTTACTGTTACTACAAGTAGCATGAATCATGTCTCTGTTAAAAAACAGAGCTTCAATTGTCTTACATAACCCCTGGTAACTGCATGTCTAATAATAGCAAGCCATTTCCAGGTAGGGAATCTGTCTGTGTCCCAGACCCAGACACCTGCACACACACACACATATTCATATTACTTTTTACACCTCGCTTCTGGGAAGGAGTGAGCTTTTAACATGCAATATGACAGTTCTGAGCTTCAGGACCTGGAAACTATTATTTTAAAATGCCATTTTTCACTTGTTGCCTTGAGAAGCCAGTCCAGTACATGCAATTTGCTTCTCAGCCCAAGCAGCAAGAGGGAGCGACAAGAAAACCCGACAGCACTGTTTGGTTCTGAGAGGGCATTGAATGGCAAAGGCCATGGTTGGATCCTGACCTGAAAGCTTGACTCTTTCTAGATGTGAACTCTCCTTCTCACCGCCTCTTAGAGAAGGCCCCCATTTTGACGAAGTTGGTACTTCTCATAGTTCTGACAAACCCTTATTTTTTCCACCCCTCAGTTTCCTGGAAAAGTAAAGGATAGTATGCGACTCCCTCATTACTGCAAGGCTAATAGATAATGCTGCAAATCAATAATGAGGTCTTCAAATGAAACTGCTTTATAAATTGAAAATATTATTCGTATTGTAACCCACGAGCGGTCCACAGAAAGAAGGGGTTTCTGAAGATTACTATGGTGTCACAAAAATTCTGAACTTTCATTTAGTAGGAGGTCAAGGAAGAAATTCTCGCCAGTAACATTGCTGCTGTTCTGTAGAGACATTAAACTGCCTGTCCTCTTGCCAAATGGGACAAAATTTTGCTGTAGAGAAACATGCTATCAGGTCCATCAACTTTAGTATCCTGATTCTGGTTAATAACAAACACAAGACTCTTCAAAGGGAGAGAATCATAGAATCATAGAATATCTCGAGTTGGAAGGGACCCATAAGGATCATCAAGTCCTCCTCGCAGGACTACCTAAAACTAAACCATATGACTAAGAGTGTTGTCCAGGCGCTCCTTGAACTCTGACAGGCTTGGTGCCGTGACCACTTTCCTGGGGAGCCTGTTCACAAACGGAGTGGTTCTAGACTGTTCCACAAAGAAACCGGTTCCTTCTGACCTCTCTTACCATCAATCAGCATACCTGGGCATCTAAGCTTGGATTATATGGTATTACCAACATAGGAGCCAGACTTCAGCCATTCCAAACTTCTACATTCTCTTGGGTTAAGAGATGGATTGGAGCCAGGGATTTGGAAAGTCAATTTGGGTTCTGGATTTGTTCAGCTTTGAGAGTTCAGTTTAGGTTCATCTCTTCACATTGCAGGAATGTAATAAACAGTTAAAAACTTAACTGATGACATAGTAAAAAATGTTCTCCTTCAGCTTTTATTTCTAAATCTATTATCTTTCCCAGCTCAGATAATCTTTCTTGAAAGTTTGTTGGAAGTATTTGAAAACAATAAAGTTGAGAGGATCAGATGTCAGACTCTGGTTCTATGCCTACTTCTGACCAAGGCGTACCGTATAACCAGGCAGTATCTTTGGAGGAATTGTTACTTGCCTGTTTCTCAGGATCTATGGACAATAACTGACAATTTGGTATTTTTATTATGGGATCAAGCATCTTACTTGTTATGAGTCCCTGGATCCACAAATCACCTTACAGTAAAGTCGGAACTGAACTAAACCTAAATTGTGTTTGAACTCACAAACTGACTGGTCTGGCCAACGATTGCAGCCCGGCTTTCATGGAGGCCCTCCCACTATGTCCGTAATACTCATATGACCTCAGACAGATTTCTGTGGATGCAACAGGGGAAAAATTGGACGGGTACTTTTATTTGTTATCAAATAAAAGCCTACGGTTCAGCAGCAATAAGCATACTGTGAAAAGTCCAAACACCCAAGCAAATGAAAAAAACAAATCAAACAAGAAACCTGCTGAGTTGTAAACTGTAGTTTATCAGTATCATGCAGTCATGATGAGCTGACTGTGTTACTGCCCTAGGGTAGGAAGTTCTTACCTTTTCTATAGGAAGTCAAATTAATTTCCCTTCACTATCTAGTAATCCCCTTGTCAAGCAGTAAGAAATTCAGATATTAGCTACTCTGTGTTACAACGTACTATTTAGAAAGTTGAAAGACAGAGAGAAACTAATGGAAACCACAGATCACGCATCAGTTGCTGAACTTGCAACATTCCTTCTAGAAAATATAAACATTTTAATTGCTGATCATAACACTATGTCCCAGATTCCGGCTAAGCATCTCAGAACACAACGGATCTTCTGCATTCAGGTTGTTTTTATCAGGACTGAAACTCCTGCAGGAAACACTTTCACTGGTGGCCCAGTAAAGGGTTAAACAAAAGTTGGACTCAAGTTGACAAAGCCATCTGAACTGGCTTCAAGTAGACATGAAACATCTATGCATCTGGAAAATGGAGCTTGCAATTGACTGTTCTGTACCATCTGCTCTCAAGAACATTTTCTGCTTGGGAGTTGCATAAGCAATGAAAAAAAGCACACAAACAACTTCCTGTACCATGTTTTCGGTCACTTGTAATGACGCATTACAAAGCAAACCAGCTAAATATGCACAACTGTGCCTCACTCCAGATGACAACATGTATTATATAAGAGCAATGCCTGACAGAAAGACACTTACTTTAAGATATCACGACACAAAGAGCACCCAAGGGGAAATATTCACTATATGTGAGAGTTGGGGGCAAGTGCCAGGGAGAGTTTTGCCTCCATCTCAAAAGGCCAAGTGCAGTTCTGAAGACAGAAAAATCAAAAAGAGGACTTTTTTCGGTTTACAAAGTAAAATGACAGAACTTGTTGCATCTCCTTCTGTGAAGGGCAGTTTAACTTCTAGTGAATGTAAGCTTTTTGTTGTTATTTAATGTCACTTTAATGCATTTTAGATTCAAAATTATTCTTATCCCAAAAGCTTTTGAAAATATCATTTGTTTAGACTCGCTTTGTTTGCCTGTTGGGAAGCCATGGCCTGATTTAATCTCGTATTGTGGCATAAATAAAACAGTATCCACAGGAATTAGAACAGTTTAACCAGAATAAAAAATATCTACCTCTCCAAACAGGTCCCAAGCCTTTAAAACTGTGTACGTACGTATGTGTTGGCCTCCTTCTCTTTCCAGTGACTGCACTAATGGAACTGAATGGAGACATATGGGGAAAGCCCAGTACCCATGCAAATGCAGGGAACTGCTGAAGGTGAGAGGTGATTGAAGCCTAGTCTGAAGCAGGGTGTGGAGCTAAAGGAAGGCAGTTTGCCTCTACTTCGGTGGATTTTTGACGCTGAAGTCGAGATGAGTTTCCCCGCTAATGAACAGACTCAGGCTATCAGTCCACAACTGTTACCTCGGGATCGCTCAGCAGTATAGATCTGACCTGGTTTGGGCACGGGCACATGATCACATTACTATCAAATTAGCAAGAGTTTATGTCGCTGCAAGAGAACAAACGATATATAATTTAGCCTGAAGTCAGAGTGGCGCAGACAGGTGGTATCTGATCTGGCATACAGCCTGCCATACAAAGTTAATCCATTTGTTCTGAAAACATTCAAACCAGTATGTGAATTTCTCCTAGATCAACACTTCGTGTTATATGGCTACAGTGTTTTTGATAGCATATTATGACCCAGATCCACAGTGCCATCAAACCACAGCTTCAGAAACTGTTTACCTCAGAGATTTTGCATGGAAACAACCAATTCTATCAATCTACAGGGTAAACCTGGGGGTGCAAAGAGCTCCAGGGGAGACAAACTCCCACCCACCTGAGCAGCAGACTGTCCTTGTAAAGACTAGCCACCTAAGAATAAAGGAGTTCACTTCCAAATCAGCATCTATTACTGCCCACAGGCCAAAAGGACTTAGACCACCGCATTTTATTCTTACCTTTAAAATACGGTGGCTTTGTTGTTAGTATGGGGTTTTCCTGGGCCCTGTAGGCGAGAATCTGCAGGCCTAGATTATTCTCAGGAGACCAGTCCATCTCCAAGAAAATATCTCAGCCTGTGGCAACAAAGTCTCAGGTTAATGAAAAATGTTTTAAGATTTCAGCTGAATTAAGCAGGTGCACAGATCACACAGGTCACCTCTGCATAGGAAGGAACATCAATATGTTTTCGGTAGCTACAATTCATTAATAACACCACCTGGTTCATATCCTCTTTGCTACAGCATCCTTCCTCTGCCTCCCTTTGCAACCTAGCCTCCTGCCTAATGCCTTACACCTCCAGCCACGGGAAGGACACCGTACGAAATTTTGTTCATAATTACACTGGCAAGTCTCCTCTGGTTTTCGTGGAAGTTACATCCTCACAAACAAGAGCAGAATTTGGCCCTCTGTCTTTTCCAAAGGAAGACTAATGATCAAATAATTTTCTCACATCTCTGTTTGCACTTTCACAGTCTGGTTACATTGATTTGTGTCTCATAAGTAGACATTTCCTTTGTTGGTTACAAATCAATGTTATAGACCTAGCCTGCCTGCACATTTTTCCCTTCCCTCTTACTGTGTGAAAAACAAAGTGCGGCTTCAATTCTTCTTGCTTTATAAATGTGAACTTCCTTGATGAAGCCTAAGAGAGAAAAGCAGATAAAATTCCAGCTCTCCCTCAAAAAACAGGAAACGTCTGTGCTTAATTTCTAATTACCAAGATGCTTTATGGTATGATAAACACCTTTATCATTCCAGTCCTGCCACAGCTTTGTTAACCTAGTTATAATCCTCTCCTTCAGATATCGCAAGATTTCCCATAGCAGCCCACTGTGATATCACAGACAGCTATGACTTCATGGCATGAGTAAGGAAAAAAGAGGCAAAGGTTTTAGTCTGCAGCAGGACTGAGCTGCCACACAAATCTCCTGGAAGAGATGGAAAAGAAAAGGGTTTGCAATTGGTGCCTGAGAGGCAATGAGCTTTTTGACCGGAGTATGAAAATACAACAGTGAAGATAGCTGGGTATTTTACTACAAATGGATAGGCGTGATAATAGAAAAGGGGTAGTAAGAAACAGAGCCACCAATCAGAATATGTCAAGTGAAAGAAGGTACAGGTGTAAACATGGAACATCTCAGTTTGATTTGCCTTTATTAAAAGAGAAAAAAAAAAAGTTAAAAAATAAAAGTAAAAGCAGCCTCAACTCAATCTCATCAATTTTAATACTATGAAGAAGTTTAGTAAGCGACAGTTCCACCAATTTGATGGAAAACTCATAGCTGCCAAAATAAAAATAGAAATAGATTAGAACTGGCATCAATAAAAATAATAATAATAAGGTTTAAAGGATGCGAGATCAAAAAGGAAAAGAAAAATTTTACAAATATGAAACAAGGCTTGCTACACTGCCGTCACCACCATCAAAGAGCATCTTCAGAATTCAAAAGGGAATTTTATTTATTTTAAAGAACAGCACTAGGAATCAGGAAATCTGGGTCCTACTTACACCTCTTCTGGGGAATCTATGCTTGGCCTTGGGAAAGATATTTCAGTGCTCCGTGCTTCAGCTTCTCTGTAAGGCCAATCGAGATAATAACAGATCGACTTCACAGGCATTTTATAAAGCTTAATTCATGAGTGTTGAGAAAACTCTTTGCGGTCTTTATGTAGAAACTATTATACGGAATGAAAGACAAGAAGGAATTTGAAGATTTGGGAAACACTTGAAAAAGAGATTCCACAACTTGACCATCTCCTGGAAATCACAGGAAAAGAACAAATCACTTCCTTTTTTGGATTTTATTTCCAAAGGAAGCTTGAAGCTTCTCGGCCAAATAGACAAAGAAGTTGCCCCTGCAAATAGCTGAAGAATCAGCGAGTAAGTAGTAACAGGGAGCCCTGGCTTTGCTGCGTGCTTGCTCAGCTTCACTCCCCGCTGGACTGCAACCTTGCAACACTGTATGCATGTGCCCATTCCCAGTGAGATAACACCATGCTGCTGGCCTGATGGGAAGAGAGGCGAGGAGAAGTTATGAGTACTTGGATAGCTGTCTATTTGCACAGCCTCTTGCCAGCAGCAGTTCAGGCAAGAAACCCTACCTGTTGCTATAGGACTTTGGGGACCACCCATTCGGCCTCTCTGTTCCACCAGTCCATGACCCTAGGCAACTACCTGCTTTGCTTGTTTTTAAAACGGGCCTGGCTTTCTAAAACTTCTAAGCATCGTAACAGTAGATATGGTGGAACAGTCTTTAATAGATTAAATCCATAAACTAGGTTAGAAAGAAAGAAAAAGAGATACAAAATAAGAATAATAATAAAGTGAATTATAAAAACAAAATGAAATTATTCTGATTTAATACAACTCTTCCAAACCATTTTACTTAGACGTCAGTGACAAAAAGAAGATACCAAGCTGCCACGAGTCAGACCTGCAGAATCAAATCTATTCATCGATGTTGTTTTGGTAGCACCCATCATGTCGTAATTCTTGTCTCTAGTAAGAGTTAATCCTAAAGAAAGAACTGTCCAAACCTGGGTTGTCTTACTGACTGAGAATATAATCTACCAAAAACCCCAAGCAGTGATATGTTACCAATTCAAAAGGACTACCACAACCACGTTCATCTATATGACAGAGAGAACCCAATATGCATTTCAACACAAATATATTTATAGCTGCTTGTTTACAGCATATGGTGCCTTCCACTGTATTCTGCATATTTTTCTTATCCGGCACTATCAAAGTTAGCAGACAGTGGAAAGGTATGTATCTTTTTCTTATCTTATCCTGAACAGCTTCACTAACAAGGACATAAATTCTGTCTTTTCAATACCAAGATGCAATTAGCACAGAGGTCATGACATTGCAGTTAGCACAAAGGTCACAGTAATGCAGCTACCCAGGGGGTTCCACACTAGAGCTAAGCATGAACCCAAAGCACTCTGGGCATAGGGAAATGTATAAGCTTTTTTTATGTCTGCACATATGCATGCCAGGAGAAAATATTTAAGGAATAAACAACATGATAACATGAGAATGAGAAAAACAAGATCGTAAGCGTAACAGTGATCAAAATTCTAATTGCCAGGTGGACAAAATAGATTTACCTAGTGGTGAGCACTGTGGAGGGAAACGAAGCCTTGCCTTTTACATTTCGTGCATTTTAAGAAGCTGCTCAGATTATTTGTTTACTTTAACCTGACAGCAGTTTTATTGACAGTAAGTGCTAGAGCAAAATTTGTACTGGAATACAAACATCTTGAAAAATTCCAAGGTATCTCAAGATGGCATTTCCTTTTGGTTCTTTCTATATAGTTGCATGTATAAACATCAAAAGGTGAAACAGCTGGGTTCAAGTCACCCAAAGACTGGGGAGAAGTGCTGAGCATTTTGCTGCAGGTTCATGTTACTTTAAAACCTTGTCTCATGAAGACTCATTACAGGACAATATGATTCACTCACCCTAACATTTTCAAAGAAGCCTTGGATGGACTTAGATAGCTAAAGGTGAGTGCCAGCATTTGCTACACATTGGAGCAAGTAGCCTCAAAATCTCATCCCACAGGACTGGCTCCGAAAGCAGGTGGAGCTGAGCTGTTAACTGCAGTATCCGAAACACACATACCATGAGAGGATTATACTGAGTTCTGTGACAACTACACTTTAGGAAAAAGGGGGAGCAAAGAGGCTGAAGAAGCCTGACAGGAAAATGAATAAATTCAGATCAATGGAACAGGCCTGGAGGCTGCTAAAGAGGCTCTTTTAAGAGCCACAGACGATGGTCACAGTCTAGACCGAACACACACAGAGAGAAAAGTCAAGACAAATCAGCACCATTAAAAGCTAAGTAATCACAGCACATAACAGCGAGATACAGCAATGGTCTCTTTGTCTCTGCTCTGAGGTGAAATCACCTGGAATGTGACATTTGTTTCTGGGCACCTCCTCATCAGAGTGACTGGAGAGAGTTCGGAGAAGAGCCACATAAACGACCAGGGTGGTGGAAAGACTGAGCTATTAGGAAAAGAAATGAAGAGCTACATCTGCATAGCCCAGTTACATGCCAATGACTAGCAGACGAAGGGAAAGGCATAAAAACAAGCTGCGTATAATTGGTAGGTGCAAATGCCAAAAAAAAAAGAAGAAAAAAAAAAACCGGGAAAGAAGAAAGGGTAGCTAATAATAGATAGGTGTATGATCAATCAAGAGCAGTAACATGAAGTTGAAATTCTAGGGAGCAAATAGTGTAAGCCTGAAGAGTAGTCTCGTTAGGGAAGGAACTGAAGATTGACTGTGTATTCAAAACTGCCCTTGACAAAACACTGGACATGTGATGCACACACCATCCTTCATTGGCCCTGGGGAGATGGGCTGAGCAGGTCTTGATTGTTTTTCCAGTTTGATGACTCCAAGGTACACTGTGTTTTTCTGGCCTAAAAACCATCCATAAAAATATGGAAACCCACAAAACACACTTTGGTAGGTTAGATGATGATTAACCAGAAGGAGATTAAATTCATGTTCAGTGGATAATCCTGTGAATTAGACAGAGTTGTATATGAAGAAAGGAGTAAAACAGCAAGGAGCAAAACCTAGCGGGTTGAGGAAATGGCTCTTTTAGCATCAGATGGTACAATGAGGAACAGCCACACGGCAGAGTGGATAATCCATTGCATAAAGAGAGAGCAGCATATATGGATCAAGCAACAAGATGTGACAATGGAGTTGGGGAAATGACTTTAAAGGATACGTGACCTCCTGAACCATGAGTTGGCCAGCTAGTCTATGGAAAGTTTAAATGCTTGCATCACAAATCCAGAAACCTGACTGTGCAAAAAGGGAGCTAGTCTCTCTCTATAAAACATCCTAAGAAGGTCAATGACAGACAGAGAAAGTGAGCCTTGCACTCTTCCATACTTTTGAACCGCAGATATAAGACTATAAAAGAAAAAATAATACTTCCCTTACTTGAGTATTAAAACACCGCAAAAAGCTGCAAACGCAGACAAAAAGTATCACAGAGCCATGCAGGGGGTGGCAGTGGAGGGAGTGCAAGCATCTGGAAATGATGAGATGAAACGCTACTGTTACTTCCCATCCATAACCCCCCAGCAGCAAGGAGTGCAGTCAGGAAAACCACCAGCTAAACCTGAAACATAAAAGTTATTACATAAAGCAAACCAGATCCTGACTGATTTCAGCCTGCACTGGAAATAATCCTTAGCTTTTTTAACTGGAAAGTAAAGAGCTTATGGGTGACAAGCAACGGGAAGATAGAGACAGAGGAATAAACTTGGTTTTGCTGATAGTTTTCAGCAAAGACAAACTCTGTCTTTCCAGCAGTGGTGTTGTCAAAGAGAAAAATTAGGTTAGTGGTATATTCATTTGAGTGGCATCTGTTATTCTTTTTATATTTTTTGGAACCAAGAAGAAAAAAGACAGCCTCCTTTGGTCCAAAGACAGTAACTGATTTCACTCCCCTGCAGCCTTACATAGGAGGGGCTACTTCAGATTCGGTGCTGCCATGTAGCCCGGACAATGCAGCACCTTCCTGACACTGCTAGCTCAGCCTGAGGTCTCATGAGTACAGCTCTGCTGATGGTGGGGTCCTTCCATGATGTGACGGAAAAACATCTCAGGAGGTTTCAGGTGACATTATACAAAGTTCATCTTTGCTTTGAGTTATTCTTCTGCTAACCTTCTTCATTGGTCAAGTATGACATCCAGAAGACTCTTTCCCTCTGCTCCACCTTCAGGAGCACGACTTCAGGTTCAGCATTAAAATACATCTTCGGAGAAGAGGAGCTATTTGTACCAGCAATGGTGCTTCCTGAACAAAATGATAAACATAACTGCAGTACTGATTCCTTTGCCAATCATGCCCTGAGGCTGAAGGTCCAATGGAACAGTGATTTCGGAAGCAATAGCAGATAAGGTATTCTCATTACTCCCCAGGCCATTGCAAAAAATGACTCCCCGATCCCTGCAAAAATCCATGATTTAGAGAAAGGTTGGATGTCTCCGTTCATAGCCCAACTCTACAAACAGCTGTGTTGGCATGAGCAGGGGAGTTGTGCAATGTGTTGGCAAATCCGAGCAGCCAAAGAGGGAAATCTGTTCAACTGGTTTGGTCCCTGAAGCCCATGTATCGACAAACCAGAGCCTGCGCACCTTATTAGCTTTCTGCAGTTCCCTCCTAACTAATGGTATGTACCTGTCCATCTGCAGAACCAAATACAGCTTCTTTTAAAAGAACAGAAAGGAATCCCTGCTGAGCCTGACAGAAGACAAGTCCACCATGTGTCTGCCTGGTGCTGTGGAGTCCTGCGACAAAGGTGGCTCGAGGCTGTGTGTTTATTATCCAGCTGATGCACACTGATAACTTGACCTCTACACTTCCAAGATCCATGCAATATTTCATTGCTTACCTCAGCTTCTACAGGCCCGTATCCTAAAACCCCATGTACGTCACAGAGGATCTTCCAAGCAGCTGACGGACAAAACACTTCTGACAGCCATTCTGGCTAGGATAACATTTAAATATGAGGGGGAAATACAATGCTGCTCCCTCCCCCAAGCGCAAGCTAATTTTAAAGTTAATACTGTAAGTCCTTATAGATAGGGTGTTTTAACTACCTTCAGCCTGTCCATACCAGCACTCCTAACCCTATGGGTACTGCTGATGTTACTGACAGCTGATAGCTTTTCTAAACACCAAGCACAGCATTGCAGTCACTAGCAACTCACTGTCTAAAATGGTGTGATTTTTATCACTTTGACAATACTTATGACAACTCTCTGTAAGCATAAAGGGATTTTAAAATTTGCTAAGATTTATAAAATAAGCCTACCTAAAAGTTTGATGGGTGTATGTACATTGATATTTAAAATGACATACAGAGAACAGTCTGACTTTGCCTTATACCAACATTAAAAAAGGTCTCTCAGCTCACAGAAACAAGCTTGGCCGTCCTTTCCTCAGTTTACATAGCCTCCCACTCGGTTCACTCTCACACTCTCCCTCTTCCCCAAAGCCTGGGAAAATAGATAGGGCTCACCCCCAAAATATAACAATCTTTGACTTCCTCTGTGGAAGGGTACATGAATGTGGTAACCAGTGAGACAAGGCATGCAAGAGAATCAATGGCTGAGCTGATCAAGCTAATTCAGCTGTTAAGAAAGAGACCAAAACCCATAAAGCACCTCAAAGGTCAAAAAGCAACTCCTAGTTTATGCCTGAGAGTGACCTGGAAGTCGGTGTCATCAAGAGAGTGCGAATATATTAAATTCCATGGCAGAAAAAAAACTATGCAAGCAAGAACTTGCTCTGTATATGAGCTGAAGTTTTTAAACTGTCCCCCACAGAGATAATCATAGTAAGATCCACAACAAGAAAGATCTTGTTACAATTCCCCACCAAATACTAATGCAAACAACACCACGCTTCTATATTCAGAAAGCATCTACATCTCTGACAAGTCTTCTAAGATTTCTGAGACCAGAGCAACAAAAGCCAGTCAAATGCAAGTAGGTCTTAATTTCCACATACAGGTATCTTAACATCCAAAGGGTGCATTAGGATTTTTTTCTGGCTCATAAAGTATTAGGTACTAGAATACCTAATCTCTAATTTATGTCTGAATCAGATCCTGCTAAAATAAGACAGGCTGGTGGATCCAAACGGGAGGCAAGGACATTTCAAGAAACTCGTTAGCCATTATCAGGCCTGGCTGGCTATGATACATAAAGATACTTTTTCAGGCAGAAGCAATGAGCACGGCTCCACCCAACGCAAACTGTGGTCCTGCTAGAACGGTCCCTTTAGTAGAGACCTCCACACCCTCCCCTGTGTATCTGACCTTCTGTACACTGTCGGCATAGGTGCACCTACTGCTGGTGCAACAGATGTTAAAGCAGGAAAACCTGACTCCAAGAGTGGAAGGATTAATGGGGCATTAACATTAAGGCCCCAGTTGTAGCCGTTTAAATGCTAACAGCCTTAAGTAAGTTATCCAAAACACAAGCTTGCCGTGTGAGCCACTAGAACTTAATTATAGAACATTTGGGGCCAAAATTTGTCCCAGGATATGCATGAAGTCATCCCGATGATGCTAATGGAAACCCATGTGCTATATATTAGAAAAGCAACTGGTTCTAAAAAGCGCTATTTTAAAGCAGAATGTAACAGGTTAGCTTTTACTGAACAGTCCTTTTACTACATGCATTTACAAAAATTAATCACGTCACAGATGCCCGGACTCATCAGCTAGGCTCCGATTTACGTTCTTCACTAACGTTCCCAGAAAATCAGTTAAAGAAAAGCTTGATTTTAAAGCCTAGCATGTTGAATTAATGTTCTGTTAAATCTGGCAGATTTTGTCCATGGTTCTTTATTGACCCTTGTTCTAATTCTCCTTTTGATACTCTTCTGATGCACCTTTTCCCATTCGAAGTATATTTCATGGTCCAGAGATGTTTTTTTGACTGAGCAGAGTGTATTTTCACCTCTTCTTCACCTCCCAGAGCAGTATTTCAGGGCCCATCATGAGGTGTGCCATTAAACCTAAAGCATGCACATGGCTCCTCTCACGTGGCAGCTAACAGATCTGTTAGACTTCAAATCTGCTGGGCAGCAGCAGGTAAACACAGCTTTTGTTTTAGCAGCTCAGTTACAGCTAAGTGAGCATCTGCCCTGCTGTACACAATAAACCTATTTCAGAGGAGTATAATTGTCATTGCATTTCATTGTCCTTTGAAACTTGGAGCAAGAGGCTTCAACCTGAGGGTCCACTGCAGTCTTTAGGACATAAAAAACCCCCATCCTTCACTGCTTGCTACCATAGGCTATTATTGATATCTATGTAAAATGAAAGGGAGATGTCTCACTACCTAAAGCCTCAAATGAGCCACTTGGCATGGGATTCATACAGAAGAGGCAAGGCAGTAGAAATTCAGTATTGTTACTGAATGGTTATGGTACTTGCTATATGCAATATACTGAGCAAAACTCTGCTGTCACTTTAAAGATTTTCCTATTCATGTTGACAGGGTAGGGGGCTCAAGAGAAGTGTGTGATCGGACTCTGCTTTTCAGCTCTAATGAACCTTTCTGCAAAGTGGGAGCTGAGTTGGCTCCATTGCCACTTCTCTTGTAAGAATTTCACTTGTGGAAGTTATGGGTCTGTTCACTCGCATCCAGCCCCTCGTTTCCCCCCAAAAAGACTTTTCTATCACCATTTCTTCAGGGAATGCATTAATACTTCTGTTTTATGTCTCCATGAATGGCACAAATGCAACTTTGAAAACAAATCTGTGGTGAAATTCAAGACAGGAATGTGGCATGTATGCGTTCAGTTTCCAGCATGAAGACTGCAAAGTAATCAGCAACTGAACCAAAATCTTAGAATGGGCAATTTCAGGCAACTTCATCTATGTAAAGTTATCTATAGCATATAGGGAACACATGCATACATGCTTTTGAGAAAAAATACCCAGCCTTTCAGTACACACTGACATTGCATAGTATATGCATTACTGTTTAATGAAGTGTTTGAGGCCCATGCTAAACTTTGATTTGTAGGGCTTTAAGTCATGCAGCTCATGCTAATGTTACTGTATGCTGTTATGAATACAGAGAAAAATTTTTAAGACCAGCTCAGTGTGTTACACTCACAACTCTCATTTTATTTCAATGTAAATTGTGTGTTTAATCTCTTTTGAAGGTGTCAAAGATCCTATCCACATCTTCTGGGTAGAGAGTCTCATGAAAGGAGGCAACGTAAATTATACCTACTCATTCCCTTGCGTTCCTCCTTTTTCCACACTTTTCTTTCTGGCTGTCCCTTTATCTGCCTTTTTTGGTCTCTCTTTACTCATTTCTAGTCATTCTCTTAGCCTGCCACTTGTTTTCTGCTTTCAGGTATATATTTTGTAATACCCTTTAATATACATCTTTTTCCTGCTGTTCCTACTCACCTCTCCTGGCACCGTCAATGTCACATGCCACCACGGTACCTGGACTGTAATTTGTGTGTTTACCTTTACCTTGCATTTATTATGATAAACTCTCAGTCTCACATCCTCACCTTTCATTAACTCTGATTTCCTATCCTACCACTCCAGAAAAGGCAGGAGGGGGGAATGAAGTGCTTGCAGAGGCAGGGCTGGCTGTCACAGACTGATTGACAATGAGCACGGTGCCTGCCAGTGCCAAGATGCTGCAGTTTGTAGAGTGAAGTGAGACCTCGGTGGCCAGTACGCCCTCCTTGATTGAACAGACATTTTAGTGTGGCTGCCGATCACTTTTAGCCCAGTGACTCCCTGCATTCTCCTCACTTCCTTCTCTCAAGCTGTCAGACTGGCAAGGCTCAGGAGAAATCACAGGTTTCCTAATTGCATTTGTGCCTGCACAGAGAGAAAACTTAAATACAGACTGGTCAGATCTGTACGGATGATGGAGAATGTTTTGCTCCGTTCTGCGCTAGAGTGGGCTCTTCGATTTCTGTCTGGCAGCTTCCTTGTTCCTGAGGACAGAAAGATAAACTGTGGCTTTGTATGGTTGGGGAAGATGACAAAGAGAAAGGAGAGAAAAGAATATTCATTACATTTATCGGTGCAAACACTTTCTCAAATGATTCCTGCAATTTCAGGAATCCCCTCCATGGGCGCATCTATCCTGGATGGCTGTATCTTGGATTTATAGAAAAAGCTTGTTGCTTTATCTACACAGTCAGGTTGGAGCCCTTTATTAGTGCTGTTCAGTCTGTTCAGACTCTTCTGACTGCTCCTTGCTCAGAGGCAAGGCAATGTGCACTGCTTTTGATAGCTATTTAAGTGGCAAGTAGGCTTTGGCAGCCAGGTAATCCAGAGAAAACGCGCAGCAGCAGCCAGTCTGGACTGTGAATCCGACTCAAAAGTGGTTAAGTTTTCCTTCGACTTGTCTTTTAACAGGTCACTTTCTAGTCAAACCAAACATAAAAGTTGACTAAATCAAGATGGCCCAGCAGCTCCTGGGAATCCCAGAGCTTTAATGATCTGAGAGAAAGCAGGAGCCATGGACAGTCCTTCTCCCAGGTTACGGGTGGCTCTACGGGCAGCCTTAGTTTACATAGCTCAGTGGCTCACAATTACTGAAATAACAACAAGTTGCCTTCTTCTTTTTTATCGCAAAGTCTCACGGGAAGCTTATTTTGCATACAGTGACTCAGAAAGCTGCCTGCTAATCTGCACGTACTGTATGTCTCCCTGGAACAAGTCAGAGTAATTTGTCCTCTTGTTTACAGCAGTCTATTTATAACGGTACAGAGATGACCCAAGGATACACCAAGTCTCCCCTCCGAACACCCAGAAAGGGGCTTTTCACACTCATCACAAAGCCACGAAAACTATAGCTCCCTCAGCTCCTCCTTCCAGTGAAGATGATCTCCAAGGGCAACAGGGAGCAGAGCCGGTTAGAGCAGGCTTTGGTGAAATACATCGCAAGAACATTTGTTGTGTCATGATCACAGCAAGAACCCACCTGCTCCAGGATGATACGAGGCCCAAAAGATGGAGGACAATTGTCCTTGAATACCTAAGGATTATGGTATCCACTGTTACTGTTTTCCCCAGAAATAAGTTGTCTGCAAAGGGCAGTGTCCTGAGGGATGCAGACAGGGGATCTGCATCTTTCAGGATTTTTGTTTAATGACGTTCAAAGCTCATAACTGCTAGAATGAAATCTATAAAGCCACAACCTTTCCCCGTCAGACAATTTCATCTCTTAGTAATATCTGTTTCAGAAAGCACCATATGTCATGCATGTAGAAGCCATAGGCATGTAATGAATCATACATGTGTATTCTAAATTAATTTTTCACAGGAGTAACTTTAAGGGTCCTACATTAGCATCTCCTGCTAATGGCTAACCTTTCCCCCCAAGAATTAGACTAACAATTCTCCAACCTGTGCACCTTCAAACAACTGCTTCTTCCCAGAAAAGGAAACAGGTTTTTCATCTCTGTTACAGATATAATATTCCTCCTTAGAACCGCAGAAGCCTAAGGTCCAGTCTTTATCCAAAATTTTGTCTTTATATTCATGCGCAATTTCTCTTTTGCTTTAGAAGAAGGGCAACGTCACTGCTCTGGAAAAGAGAGCAGGTTTCTTAATCAGACATGTCATCCTCATTTTTGACCCTGTTACTAGACTGAAATTAGTGACTATATGAATACATTTCCCATATTTCATATATAAACATATATGTCTGCACAGACACACACCCCCCGAACTCCAAGAATGTTATACATATTCATGTACGCATATGTGTAAACAACTATTCAATCTTTTTTTTTTACATATATACTTTTTTTTACGGGCATGTTTGTATATATACTTATACATACACATACATACATAACTTGTAAGCATTTTACACTCGTTAAATACTTTCTTCTTAAGCTTTGTGCTGTCTCTTTTGTGATAGCTGAAGCACCTGACTGAAGATGAAGGGATAAGATGAATTACCCCTGTACTTAACAGAAGAGAGACCCATTACGCCTAAAGCTTACCTAAAATATTTTTCTGTAATATATGTATCATTAAAGAACACAAAACCTTCCTGCAACCTCCTTTATTTGGGGGCTGAGCAGCACTACTTGGAAATGGAGATTACGAATGTCCGAAGCTCATGTCAATAAAACTATCTGTATCACATCAGGAATTCACGTCTGCCATTTCTACCGTAGCACTTTTCATAGGAGGAGTGCAGCAGTTACTGATTCTTCTGCCTTTGCTCACAAGCTTCTCCTCCACAGTGCAATTTCTAGCATCTCAAACTTCTTAACACTTACAGAGAAAACAACCTCTTCCCCTGCTCCCTAATTCCTTTTTCTTCTTTCTTTCTTTCCCTTTTTAGATCTTAACAATAGCATGGATTTTTTTCTTTCCCCAAGTGTGGAATATCTGACCATAAATTAAAATGGTCCAAAGTTCTTGAATGGCAATTTTGATTCCTGAAGCAATGACAAATACAAAATGTGAATTTTGCAATTCATGATGACGGCGAATAAGAGAGTTCTGTATCTAAGCAAGACAATTCCTTCCACTTTCAAAGACGATACGTAGAACAGGGTCAGAGGCGGCTTGTAAAGTCCCGAGAGATCAGCAACACTATTTATAGCAACACTATGTACAGAAAAGCCATATATGTAATTTTCAAATTATTCTAAAATATGTTTACAGCTATTCCCTATCTCTAGGGTTGGTCATGAAGGCTTGGTAGAGTTGATTGAACGACTGATTCAGAATGGAAAAATGTACCCCCTTTTTATTTTTGGCAGCCAAGTCTTAATTTTTCAAGTGATATTCAGCTGCATGAGCTGAACAGCCTGGATAAATGGTATATATCCCTTTGGCAATATCTGAAGGATTAATTTTTTTACCATTTGTTATTTATACCATGCGTCTGGTCATCTAAGTCATATATTTCCTGTCTTTAACTGAATGACAAACTTTTCAAACAGGAGGATATATTCCAAATGATGCATAAGTACTCATAACCACAAAAGTCTTCACCCGAACATTTCTGAAATATTCATTAGGAGAGAAATATGGCAGAATAAAATAGAACCTGGACAAATATGCGCAGACGCCATTTTGTGGTGTTTTGCCAGGCCTAAGATTAAAGACTCAAAATACAAATAGTTGAAATAAGGAACTCTAACATTTTTGTTAGGTTTTAGTTTACGAAGAATTGCATGTCATGAATTACAGAGTGATATAGAGTGGGATTAAGGCTTTACGACATTCATATGGGAAGATTTACATTACTAACTTATCATAGACTTTTCTGCTTTCCAGGAAAGTGATCCTCCCAAACTTTAAAGAAGTTATGCCAGGTGTCAAACATTCTCTAGCCACATCACAGCAGAGAAAACAGAAACCTTCCTACTAATTACTCAGTTTAGCCTGCGGCTGCATTTTGTTGTTTCCTGGCGATCCCACTTCAGGTCCTTGAGCCTTCTCCATCCAGAAGGAGTGGGAGAGAAGTGGAGGTAACAAATCTGACTATTGGTTGCGAACAACATACAGCTCTCTCTTCCCAGAGAAAAGATTTCTACAGTGGTACGAGATGGTAGTGGCAGCAGGGAAGCACACCTTGGAGTGCAGGGAGATTAAATGATTATTCCTTGGCCTTATAAGAAGCAGCCTGGGGGCTCAGTTGTGCTACCTCAGCATTTCAAGAACAGGGCTGGCAAACAGCAGCTTTCCCCCAAAAGACCTTAGCGCGACGCACAAGAGCGGCTCACCAGGGGAAGACGGAGCGGGCACGGGAGGGGTGGGCAGCGGCGGCTGGCTCCCAGTACCACGGACAGAGCAGTCAGGCAAGGGTTTCCGCCTGGAGGAACACCACCAGATCATCCCTCATCAACGTGAACTTGTTTCGTCTTAGTTATACAGAGCCATCGGACTATTTTCTTGCACCCACTAACGTGTTGCCTTGCATTCTCGACAGCGGCTATCCTAGCCACTGTGGCTTGAAGGGAGAATAATGGAGAAAAATGTAGAAGATAAATTCCAAGCTGTCAACAATGATTTCTTCTGATTATGAGAGGTGCTGAGATCATATACCACTGACATCAGGAGAAGTTTGTGCGTACCTCAATACCATCATATTCCAACACTCAGTTGTGTGATTAATGCATTCTGATATGAGTCACAAAACTAACTTCCTTTGCACAATCCTTTGAAAATTATACTCAAGACTGGGAGAAGAGCTGGACCTCACCATACATCTTATCATCATCCTGTTATGAGGGAAGGCCATTTGGTACAACCAAAACTACACTCCACTGCTCTCAAATTAGGTCTCACTCCATAGATCTGCATTCCCGACATTTCTTTCTTTTCTAGATACTTATGCAAATCATACAGCTGTAGCATCAGCTCATCGCAAGACCTTCAAAATATTTTGTCTCATACAATCCTTGTAGATTACTGAAGTGCTAGCATTCCTATCTTACAGGGCTAGAAACTAAGGCTTGGAGATGTTAAGTTACTTGCCAAGGTCACAGAAGAAAGTAATAAGCAGAAATCTGAAAATCAGACTTTAGGATCCCAAAACAGTGATTTAACTATTGGAATAGTCATGCTGTCCACTTCAGGATTAAAGACCCTCAAGACCCTTTTCCTCCTGCCCTCCCACATCATTAAATTGGATCTTGAAGCTTTGTCATTTCTCATTAGGTTTTGTCCTGTGCTTTTACTCACCAAGTACTTTGTTTTGAATACTTTTTTCCCTTCCAGCCACTTCCACTATTCCTGTTTTCCCCCCACTTTTCCCATTTCTCTTACTCTCCTCTGTTTCTTTCCCAGTTCTTAGTTTCCACCAGGTTCTCAAATTCAACCTTCTCCCTCCTTCTAGGCCCTTTTAATCTTCGCTTTCATTTTCCCCTTGTTCTCCTCTAATATCCCCTGCTACAATTCTCAGAAGGATTGATAATGCTCAGAGAAGTAATTTTTGATGCTCAGGTAGTCTTCTAAAGGAAAAAAACCAAGCACACTAACCCCTCAACTTCTGGAAGTCAAAAGGAAGGTGAAGAAATTATAAGTTTCAGGTAAATTTCCCTTTGTATCCTGCAATATACATGTATATTTTGGGGGTGAAATTCATGATACACAGCACATGGCTTTGGAACTCAGCTACCTGAAACTGCTTTTCCTTCTGTGACCACTTGTTGCAACTGAGATCAGCAGAAGCTGCTGTGCTAGAAGTCCCAAGAGTCAGGAAAACCCCACGCAGGATTTTTAAACTTTTGAGCCTACCTTCTCCCTTTGCTTCATTGAATTGCTTAAAATTCCATGCATTGTGCAAAGCTTAAGTCTAGTTTCTCTGTGGGCAGCATAGGTTATAATTTGTTATGGCAACATTTTCTGGGGATGTTACGGAGAGATGCACGCTTATTCCTATTGAATTGTGTATTTCTGATTTCCATTCCGGATGCTCAGCAAGCACTGGTTATTTATTGAGTCTTTCATAAACCTGAAATCCTTGCCTACATCAAGATTCACTTTCACAGACCAGTTAGGAGCATGGCTGTTCCCCAGTCCCATATCTCCTTTCCTCTTCTCTCTGCCAGTATGTTCTACTGCTCCATTCAGTCTTTAAGAGGTCTCAGGATGGTGAGTTTTCCCCTCAACTCTACTGCCTTGTGCTCGGTGACTGTCAGATGCAGCTGAGATCACTCAAACCCCATAACTGAGCGATCTTGTATGCCAGCAGCAACAGTAGACTGAGAATATCTCAGTCAGGTGTCGTAAAAGGTAAAGTGCATCCGGCAGCCACAAACTTCATTACATCCCTAGCAAAGGCCTTATACAAAATGATGCTCCCTTGGTGCAGGAACCTTGTCTTTCCGTATTTCTTTACAACTTCAAGTACAGTCCTAGAGCCAAATTGATAGCAAGTGAGAAGTAGGCTGAAGGCTCTTTTCCTGATGGAGACAAATAGTGAATGCTAGCTACTTTAAATACCATGCTCACTGTGCTTTGGCATTTGGAGACATCCTTAAGCATGGATTTCTTCGCTTCTATTGTTTGTATGTTCTGGCCCAATGCTATTTCAGTGTACATTTTAATGAGTGAATTTATTATATAGCTCACTGCACAAAAATTTCAGTTACATTATAAAAAACTCCCTCGTACTGATTTTTGGATCAGATATTTTCTGCATGTATTTTGAATCCACTGTCGGTTAGTGAGTAGCTTTTCTCCATTTTTTTTTTGTTCTTGGTCCTGTCTGAGAATAAAGCTTAATGTGAGTCTGCCCTCAGTACTACTACCTTTTTTTCTTCCCCTGTATCCCAGACTACAGCATAGACCTCTCTTAAACCCAGTGAGACAAGATAAGCCTTTTCTGCCTGGCAGCATTTCAGAGACATTAAGTGTAAGAGAGAAGGTAAGTAATTCACCATGCCTCCCCATTTCTGTAATGGGGGAGGACATCTTGATACATTTACAATACTCCTCTGGGGATATTTCATCAGTTATACCTAACTCTAATGGACAAGAATTGATCTGAAGTTTCTACTTAGCACAGAGCTGTAAACAGCTTCACTCCAGGTTGCAGCAATGAACTGGTGTTTTGTAAAATGGAGAGAAATTTGGAAAACTTCTGCGTTAGTCTATTAAGTAACCTAGCAGCTGAATGGTCCAGGGGTAAACTAACTTAAAAAATTTTAATCACAGAGAGAGCAATTATTAACCTAGATGATATATTTTTTTGTTCTAACATCTCTCCTCCATTTTTGTCAGGGGTTGGCATTTCAGCTATTTCATTTACTTTCAGTCGAGATTTGTCAAATCAGGATACAGTTTGAGAAGGTATTTTTATTGCTTTATTTCATGTCAGATGCTTATTTTTGTAGTTCTCAGTGCAAAAAGTCCAGAGGAGTCTTTCTCGTGCTGTAGTCATTAGATAATACTTGCTAATGTCTAAAGTCTATCAAAAAATAGCATCTGAGGCTTTTGGGGTATTCCCCCCACCATCAAATTTTCTATTGGTTGGTACCTTAGGCTGTTTTATTCCTGGGCATGAAAGCAAAATTCCATCATTTTTGAAAATTTGGCATATACAGCATTATATCTTTGCCAAGGTTTGCAAAGCGAAAATACAGAGTTCTTCGTAGCTTGCTAGGGAGTAACTAAGCAGCTCCTGTTATCACATGCTGTATTTTTTAATGCCTGTTGCATTAGAGATTATCTAGAAAGGTTGCAACTGGGGCAAATGATCACATCAGTAATCCATATTTTAGGATCTCTTCTTCCAACATACTGATCATCGTGGTGAGCTATGAAAACACTTTTGTAAGGCGTTAATGATTCTTTACAGGTAATACCAACAGTCACAGAAAGCAGATAAGCAAAGGAGTTATGTATTATGTTAATGCTAAGGTTAGAAATCACGTAAGCATAAGCAAGAAAAGCCAAAACGACCTTCCCAGTTCAGCCTTTCGTTCCTCCGAATGGCAGACGTCATTCTTGCAAGACTGTGTTTCTGTACTGTTTTCTTGCGTTGAGGACAGAGAGAATTGTCTTTCTGTTTTTGGATTATAATCTGGGACTGATGATGGAACAAGATACTGGCCTTGAAAACTTTGCTATGGGGCCACAGAAGTGCCTCTAACACAGGCAGGGCAGAAGATGTCAGGTTACAAAATCAAGCAGCTCTAGCTGTCACCACTGTCTGACAATGTGAACGGGATCCCAACCTATTTTCAGTTGCTGTGAACACCAAGAGCCTAATCCTCACAGGCCTTTCTTATTTTGGTAGTCTTAATGACATCAGTGACACCGGCCCTCTGAGCAGGATCAGGCCTTTCATTTCCAATTTTTCTACCTCGCAAGAGACGACTGAAGATGTACTGAACCAAAACGGCAAAAGGCAAGATGGCCACCAGACTAATGGAACTCTAATACTGTGAATAATTGGGATGAATAATGAAAAACAGCCTATGTGCCTTCAGAAAGTTGAGAACCACAGTCTTGCCTATGCAGCTTCTATAGCTCTGGTATTTTAAGAGAGAAAAGCTGTTAATTTCCTGCTGCTCCCTTGTTCGAGCAGAGTTTTTGGCGTGCATCCAGGACCAATTTAAGGAGTTAGTAGCAAACACTAGGTGCAAGTCTAAATTTTACTCTCTGGTTTGTACCAGTGCTACAAACATGGCAATAGGGAAACTGGACTACTGCCGTTAGCAGGCTGTGTTCTCTTCTGCAGTTTGTAAATAACTGATTAAATTGTCTATTTCCATATAATGAGGGTCAGGTGAACCAATGTTGAATGCCAATATGTTTCTGCTTATTACTTTGGTGCTTTTGTTCTCTTATAATTTTTTTTGTAGTTCAGTTTAATTTGATTTTATAACAAGAGGCACAGCTGTATTTTAAGTGTTTTCTAATCAGTTACTCTAAGGAACACACTTCTTGACCCAATACCTCAATTTAGCATCTTTCTTGAGACAAATTTGCAATTTGCGAATGGCAGAAGATGAAGAGAGAGAGGTGCTAGCACAAAGGATTTCATCTGAACACTTCACATTCCAGCACATTTCAGAGAGAAACTGCTAAAAGGAACTGGCTCTTCTAATACAGCCCGTATCGTGAAACCACAAAGACAGACTGGACTGAATTATTAACTTCTGTAGTGATAACATTTGCCCCGTCTCTTCTACCCTCATGGATATCCTAGGAAATGGATCCTGGATGCAATACGCAATGCTAGCTGCCGATTACTGCTTCACAGACCAGCACCTAGCTGGTAGCGGGAAGCGGCAGAACCTCCTGGCATGCAGTGCTTTGAAAGGTGCCCTTCTGCAGAGACGACACCTGGGAACAGAGGGATGGCCTCTTCAGGACAGGAGGCATTAGGCATCGAAGCACTCAGGCACGGACAGATTCTTCCAAGCAAGTGGAAAGAGCCAGTGAAGACTACAAAAAACTGTTATGGTTTTAACTAGAGTGGTAAACAATTTACAAACTACTGAAGCAAGGTTTGCTAAAATCATTCATAAGATGACCGCTTGGTCTTTCAAAGCAATACAGCAACCTTTGAATCTCCTTGTTTCTCCAGCTAATTTTAAGAACAGACTGCATTGTTTTTTGGCTAGGAGCACCAACACCTTCTTCTCAGCTCCCTGAATGCTCTAGGATTCATATGTCACATGATCCTAGATGATATGTCACTACTTATGTTTTCTTCTTTTTCTATACACCCTCTGTGAAAGTGGTCTAAAGGGGATCTTACACAGCTGAAAACCGTAAAGGGCTCCTCCAATATATACAATGATGACCAATGAAAATAAATTCTTCACAACGTTGCGGTATTCCTATCCTTAAATGTTTCCTCTCTTCTTTCATAGTGGCGCTATCCATTCTCCCCCTCAGACTCTCAAGCTCAAGTAAAGAAGCCGTGTCTTTCTATGGGTTTGCTCTTTGCTTTTCCAACCACTGTTGCATCCTTTTTTCTGTAACTTTTATCCGAGATTTATAAACCTTTCTTATGGCTCTCTTTGGCCTAGACTTGTGCTCAGTGAAAAGTATTTGTTTGGCTTGAACAACCTCTTACACCTTTGCCCATTTAGGCACACTCACCTTCCTGCTTCCCTTCTTGTGCTTTGCAATACCATGTCTCCATGACTTCTCTAGTATGCTTAAGAAGCCTTTGTGAAGCTTTCATTTTTGTCACCTGAATTTTAGAGTCTTCCTTGAATTTTCTTTTTTTTCTCTCCCTCCCCCCCTTCCCCCACTTTCTTTTCTTTAAACCAAAATAAAATAGGCCTCCATTATGTATCTGTTCAGGTATTCAGCAGCATCAGAAGTGTTTCCGAAGCAATTCCTAAAGACTACAGTATGGCCTGGGCCAAAGAACAGTTCTTTAAAGACATGTTATAAATGAAAACGGTCTCTACAATAAATGCTATTTGCAACACACCAGAACCGCTTGACTTTTTCCTTCTAGCCATTCACTAATGTAAATGTTAATATCTCTAATTTACCAAAAGAAATAAATATAGGTGCAACTTCTAGTTTCTGGCAATATTCTCATTCTTACTAAATCATATTAAAGGAATGTACTGAAATGCAGTGTGATGAATTTATTTTCATGAAAACAGGGAAGAAGACAATGGATCTAGTAAGACAAGACGCCAAGATCTTTATACACAACATCCTTGAAAACCTATCTCTTCCCATTCAGAAATAAATTCTGTGTTGAACTGGCTTAACCCAAGGTGCTATAAACTTTGGAATTCAAACTAGACGATTACATTTTCAAATAATTCTTAGATACAAAAGAATCTTACATATGGTTCCTAATCATGGATTCCAATATGATATTGATAAAGGAAGGTATAATTTTTATTGCTCACCTCTCCAAAACTTTCCCAAGTGGCAGCCCACACATCTGATCCTGGTATTTTTCACTTGTGATTCTGCATACACGCAACAATTGTCTGGGAAATACTGCAAGGCCCCTTTTACACAGGGTGAATTGGGTAAAGACTCCAAATAAGTGGTGCCAATCCTTTATCCATCTGGTTTATGACTGTTCCAGATGGAAGGAAGCTATTAGAACACCACTCTTAACTCCCAGCAAAGGCAGAATATAGTCTCCAAATTAATGATTTACCATATGAGCGACCTAAGCTTAGTCAGAAGGCCAAGAAAGTACTTGGCCCACTCGAAAATGCTCAGATCCGTCTCGAAACGGAAAAGACCAGATTAATAGTTCCTGAAGTCTACCAGCTTGACAACGCCTGACAGAAGCAGGACGGAAGTCAGCCCTTCCACTCTTGCGCAAGTTAAAAATACAGGTCTTCTGCCCACGGCATATTTTAGGACAACTGTGCTCTCCTGCGGCATAGTTTCCAATCCAGTAACGCAGGTGCAGCCTTTGACATCCAACTTTGCTTAAAATGAGAAAAGCTACCCAAATGAATTACTTTCCTTTCTTCAATGCTATTTAAACACCGAACTGCAACGACACGCAGCTAGCGCAGCCAACCGCTGCAATCAAGAAAGGAGGGAGGCAGTAGCTGGGGGGTGACCAGTGGGCCCCCAAGCTGCTGGGGCAGCTGAATGGCAGGGCAGGGCTCAGCACAAAAAGGGCCGGATGAACAGGAGGAACCCAAAGCTTCGAGTGACACCTAAAGGCAGCTGGGATAATAGAGACCTTTAAAGAGATCTTTGAAAGAGGAATGTGGAGCGGGGATAGCAGGGGGACAGGAAAGGCATCGCTGAGGATTTTTCTCTTCGTTAAGGGAAGTAAAATACAGCCCTCGCTCATTATGGAGGCAGGCAGCCTTGCCAAGCTGATACATCTCATCAGCCTATTAATAAAGCTCTGCTCGAATCTAGTTTCACAAGGCAACCCATCGGAGTCTGTGCTTCCAATGCGTGGTACAGACACAGGGCTATGGAAAATCTCACCCTCCGGAGAGACCTGAGTGAGGCAGTCTTTTTCATTAATACCAAGTCTGCACAATGAATCAACAACAGATTCAATAAGGCCAGGAAGAGCAAAAATAGAGCTTCTGACCAAATAAAAGACATGTAATGAGATCAGAGTGAATTTAATGGGAACCTCTATTCCACTGAATAGACAAGGTCCCAGACATCCTCCTTCCTGGGTCTCAGAAGCTAAAGCCAATAGACTTCGAGTTGCATCATTAAGTTCAAAATCAGACGAACTGTAATTGAAATAAAAGTCTTATTTTTGGCTTGTTGATCAAAATGGAGCTCAGATGTGCCTGAAGGCATGATTTTCATCAGGACCTCAATGCAATCCTTGATTTCCCAAGCACTGCATCTGCAATGAATCATGGGCTCAACTAGTAGCATATTAATACCCAGTTACCTGGTGTGCAGGTGAAAATAGAAAATGCAATATTTAAATGCTTTAAAAGCACCTGCCATTTATAATGAACACAATTCTTTCCAGGCACAAAATTGCATCTTAACACACATATGCCATTATTGAAAATCATGCCCGATGATTTTGAAATAGTATATTCACATTTGTGCCTACATCCTGATAGCCTTTCACGTCCCCCCTCCAATAATTAGTCTAAAAGACCCTCTTCCTGACTAAGGAAGCTAGTAAAGTAGAATCTCCTTATAGTGATCATAGCAGATCCATTAACCTTGTGGGAGAGTATCACAAAGCACACATCAACCGAGAGCCAAGCAGCGATCCTACACTGTAACTTGTAGTCAAAGATCACTAGTCAAATCCACTAAAACCAGTATGTGGTCCCTCCTTTAATATGTAGTACAGCAGGTGATGGAGAACTGAGAGAAATGAGAAATCTTATTCTCATGGGTGAAGGGACAGCCTGTCATCTGTCAATTTTCCCCACGCATGAGTAGGTAATAAATACAAATTGGCATCCATTGTCCTAATGTCTTGAAGCTTGGCCTCTAACTTAGTGTCACACACAGATTCAGCAAATCCTGCGGGATACTCTGGTACCTAGGCAGAAGAGAAGGTAATTTGGGGTTTGGTGATCTGGGGCAGACAAATGAAAGAAATAAATGGCTGCTTCATTTCACTTGTTTCCTGCAGAAGAAAGCATCTGCATCAAAATGAGTTTAAACATAAGGGAATACATTTTCAATGTGTTGCACAGGGATTTAGCCACATGACTCCCATTGATGTTCATGGGAAATGAGTGGCTAAATCCCCATGTAATAGGTTGAAATTTTAGCCCAAGGAGACTGACTGTGGAGGAACTCGTCAAGGTCTTTGCTTACAAAAATTGTGAGCGTATCAACCATTCTCAAATACCATCTCTCTTTACTGGTATATAATCAAGTGGACCCCTTGAAAGGGACCAGTGAAATTACTTCTATTAAAAGGTTGCTGAAAACCTTTAAACTGCTCTACTAGCGAGTGCGTGAACATGATCTGTGGGTGAAAGGGCGTGCCAGAGGCTGACTTTTGTGTTGATCATGTCACTTTTTACAAGCTGACGCTCTCCTGGAAGACAAAAATAAGGAGTTATTGAATGATTTAATGCTTCAGACTTCAGCAACAAAAGGTTTCTAGCAGCATGGACATCCTGCTATAAAATGCATCAAGAAGAGCTTCTAACCATAGTTAGGCTCAGTAGGTTGCAAGAAAAGAAGGAAGATGCTAAATCCCTTGGCTTTTCTCCTGCCTTAAGGAGGATGGAGATAAGCGTCAGATTAAAGTGAAAGAATCTCTTCTGTTTTCCAATTACACAGATACAGGCCTACCGCAAGCCAGAAAATTTTCAGTAGCCAAAATTTATGACCAAATCGGCTATATGAATATCAGATTAGAGGTTTAACCAGGAAATACAAGTCTAATTCTTTCCTCAACCGTATGACAGTTACTTCTCAGGGTAAATTAGCAAAGGACTAGCCTATTTCTGACTAAAATACGTAGTCGGGGTTTCTGTGAGACCCACACCCCTTCTGCAGCGATGCCAATGGAATTCTGCAGCCATTTCCCTTCCCTCCCCTCCCCAAAGAGGGTGTTATGGAGCTAGTATGGACAAAAATGAAATGTTTTAACGTAGATAAAACATTTAGATAAAAATATAATCTAATGATTATATTCTATCATCCTAGTGCAGGTTTAAAGGAAGTCTAGTTTAAGGATGGTGATTATAGAAAGCAGGTTCTTTACACAAGTCCAGCCAGCAAAAAGATTGTTGCATTTCTGTAATTTTTTTTATATAGCCGCTGAAAAAAACCCCTTCCTGTACAGGTTAGTATTCATGATTATTATATAGACTTGAGAAACCTTTGAAGGTTTTGATTACAGCAGAAGATTTTTTTTTTTACAATTATAAACCATCAGTCAGTGGCGTTCCATGAAGTTAGAGCAATGCACACCTATTTTTCTTCGGCCATCACACTACAATTTCAAAATATAAACCGCAGTCCTCTGTGTGTTTCAACTCTGAAATACCGTATACGCGAAAATTAATCTGGCACACTCTTCTGAAATCGCAGGCTTCTGGGATGAGCAAATGGGTACAGTTTTCTTTTAACTGTTTTTTGAACCCCATGTGTTGAGAGAAAACAACAGAATGGAAATTGCTCATCAAAATGTTAACTTGTGGCACGGCAGAGCCCCAAAGCAGGTGTGTGGCGTGCCGTTCCCTTCGCTGACATGCCTACCACATGGCACCCAGTTCTGCCACCTCCATCCCTTCCTTTTGGAATCTCTCCTCCTGCGAACACCAAAATGTGGCTTGACACCGAGTCTAGCACAGAAGCGACGTGACCTTTCAGAGAGCAGGCAGTTTGGGAAAACCTTCATTTAGGATAATCCGTCACAGAATAATCCTTTGGATTAACTGTAGCAACCACGGTTCTTCCAGCCCAAACACAACTGTGTTTCAGCTAATACTTTTGCTATTAGGAGCGTATCTAGTCAGAAGAACAATACGATCTCGCTAATTCAAGCTAACAGCTAGGATGCTGACCTATCAGAAATAACTGAATTTTTCAAATTAACAAACACTTGAATGGACAATACAAAATATAAATAAATAAAGGATAAAGCACCACAGAGCATACTTTGTTCATGTATTTTGACAACTGCTTAGGTTTAATTTGTGAAAATACTTTACAGTGTACAAGTAAATGTGCTGCGATGAACCTTCTAAAAATAATGAAGGCTTCATCATCTTTGAATGAATGTCTATCCCTGTAGCTTGTAGCTGGAACTGAAAGCTAGTCGTGGAGAAGTTACCCTATAGAGGTGACTGAGATTTTCAGAGAAAAGATGGGAGAAGAAATGTCCTTTTTGACTTGTTCTTTATTCTTCACAGTGTTCTGTGTACTTGGACATCACAAACTGCAAGAAACCAAAAACTGTTGTATGTCTCCTGGATCCTTTAGCCCTCTGCTAAACCCCGGTGAAGGATCACTCAGATTTCCCCAAAATGTCTAATGACAAACACAATATTGTGTCCTGGTCTCCGGTATCCATTCCCCATTTGCCTTGGGTAGGGCCTTGCCAGACTTTCACAGGGGTCTCAATCTGATATGCTAAATTTCAGATACCTGCTCACAACCAGGTTTCAGATAAAGAGATGGATTTGAAATGAAACTGCCCATGGGCCTAGAATAAAATTTCACTTGCTTCAAAATCCCACATTTCTAAAGATACTACCCGGAATTTTAGAAGTCACTTTTGAAATATGAGCTTAAGGATATAAAATGTTTATCTTCACAACCTTTTTTCCCGCCTCCTAAAATGCAAGAAAACGTTCTGTTTTTCTAAGGCATAAAGACAAATATTGCTCCATAAACTAGAGAGCAATACTCTTCTTCCAGCCGCATCGTTGTCTTTCTCTCCCACAAAATACAATGAAAGCATAGGATACCTTATTAATGTTATTTGAAGAGAAGCTATCAAGCCTGTGCTACGTGGGTACTTGTCTCAGGGCTTAATCTATTACTCCCTTCCTGTGCAAAGCATCGAACTAACAGTTCACCAGTTTTGTTATTGCATTTGCTCACCGTGGCCCGGAGGTGCCAGAGATCACCCTGTTGCTCTCTTCTGGAAGAGCACATGAAGACCTAACACACTTCTCTGCAGGATCCAAGGGCCTCTGCATCCCCACCCAGGGAATGCATCCTCCCTTTGCTTCCGCTTTCATGCAACAGTGTTTCCTTTTCCCAGCTAGAGAGAGAGTACAATAATCACTTGAAATGGGGAACTTTTGAGGTTTCAGAACAGAAGGAAATCTCTCTGTGAAAAGGTAATGGCACAAAGGAAGTTTAAGAAAATCCTGATAATACCATCAGGCTGCAGGAAAGTCTGTGGGCTAGAGCAGCCCTTCTTCGGTGGCCCTGGTATATTTGCTGAATTCAAGTTTTCTCTTAAAACGGCAGTATGAACAACTACTGTTTCAGGTGGTGAAGAAGAGTTACCACGCCAGAGCATGCGTGCGTGGCGCACTTTCCAAATTTTTAAAAAAAAAAAGATTGGAGCAAAAATCCTCACAGATTCTGTTCTTAAAGAAATGTGAACTCTCAACTATTTCGGCCGCTGGGTTCCAGCAGCTGCTGTTTATTCCTTTCACCCACGGAGCGAAAGCTGAAGAACAAAAGACTGAGGAGAGAGTATTGCGAGTGAGCTGGCGCGAATCAAAGAATTACACTGAATGTAAATAGACTAGCGATGAAGAGGGAAGTTGGTAGTAGTACACGTTATGCTGATGGCACATTTATTTACCACGCTACAGGGCTGACTGAACAGGCAACAGTCAGGGGAAGCATCCATTGACTGGACTGGGCTGGAGGAGGGTGGAGGGCTTGACCAAAATGGTTGCACAAAGCATTCCTAGTAAAATATAATGCAGCAGTAACCATCGTTACCATATTTATTACAGAGTTAATGTAGTTTACTACTCAGGTGTGACATAGTATTCAGAGGTGAAGAAGGGGCAGCTCTGGCTATGTGGACAGCATTGATGGGATTTTCAGGCTTGCCATTTTCCTGCGGCCAGAGAGGGAAATAACTCACAGATGTAGTTTGATTTCAGCCATGGGATGGCAAAGGGAGAACCAAGTCATAGCTCCGCAGATACTCAGTTGCTCCACTGGCAGCCTCAGTCTTTCCTTTCTTCTCAGGATGGAATTTATTATCATAGCTCTGAGCTCTGACTTCATTCTTAGTGGCTGAATTTGTGTCCAAATGTCTCTTTGCTGGTTGCTTAGACTAGGTGGGGGGTATTGCCCTAGAGGATCATGCTGTTTGAGGACAATAAACAGCTCTAAAAATTCATTATTTTTCTTTAACCCCCACCTCCTCATTATCATTTTGCAGTGGTAAATACAAAGTGCAGATAAGCAGTGAAAACACAGGACATGAAGTACCCATGACAAAATACAGAAGCATTAAAGTGACATTTCCTGCCTTCTTTACTTGGAGCTGAAGTTAGCTGACATGCTAGAAATCACAAAACTGAAAAGCAAAAGTATTTTCAGCAAAAAAGTGTTCTGATCCTTTTTTAAGATTATTCATAGCCTACATTGCACTGGAGAACATAAGTCCCCTGGAGTTGTTGGGATACGTGCTGTGTGGCTTTCGAGATGGATACCAAACTCACACTATCAGCTGAGCTGCATTAAGAGCCATCTGATGCCCTGTGGTCTAACAGCATGAGTTCTCAGGGTATGCAATGTGGATCAACCCATCCCTGAGTTTTGGTGGGCACGGCCTTCCCAGTGCAAAGCTCGCTCACACCTCAGCATTATCGAGGCAAAGCTCAAGAATCTCTTCTTCCCTATGACTGTTTTAACAGAGAGATGTGTCCTTAGAGGAAATGCTGGGGTGAAAATGTCTGAGCATTATTCAGAAATTTTCCTGAAATTTTCCAGGGCTGCTCTTATTCAGGATTAAGTTCTACTTTATTTTGTTGTACCAACAAACAAACAACAAATCCAACCCCAAAGCATTTAGTCTAAATCCACTGGAGTTTTATTGCCCTACTGCTTAAGTGGGAACAGACCTCAAATGCTACTTCTCCTTTTCTGAAAGCAGAAGACCTTAGCACTTGAGCTCAGAAGCTTGACCATTAATTGTTTGTATTGCAGAGCCTATGACATACTTAAGTAGCTGAGCACAACAATACACACAATAGCCAGTTCATTAAATCATTCTTTGTTAAGACTTTCCAAAGCTTTGGGCTTAAGCCTCTTAAAATTGAAATCATTATGCTATTTTCTTAAACAAATGAGCAAACGTAACTCACACGAAAAGGGGAAAGCACAACAGCGTCTTTGATGTATGCATCATCACTGTGATGCCTCACTGAGATTAAACTATATGTCTAACACCGCTAAGAGGTTTCAGCAGCTCTTTCCAAGGAGAAGCTGAAATCAGGAAGGGCTATAAAGTGCTGCCATTGCTGTCACCTCTCCTGCAACAGCTTTCCTTGGCCTGTCACATCACGGGAGAGGCTATCAATAAACTTTGTAGAGTGGTGTTTGCGGTCCTTCTTGTGCCTGTAAGATCCTGTCAAAACCTTGACTTGTTGACACACCCTGCCAGGCTCTGAGGATGACTGGAGATGACAAAAGGTGGAAGTAGGAACGGAGGATTGCTGCCTTGGGCGAGTTTATTCTTTTAACACAATGTGCTAATATTCCAACTTAGAAAAATGGAACCAAACTATTCACAGCCTTGCAGGTATTAGCCAGGCACTTTACACAAGGCTATTTAGATAAGGCTAAAATACCTTAATAAAATGCTAGTGTGATGAGCGCACCGAATTATGCTCCCTTTTAAATACAATCACAATCCTCACCCTTTCTTCTGCCACACAGCTCTGGCTGCCTACAGCTCGTTTCTCCTCTCTGGGCCAACATTGCAGCCACACTGCAAAAGGACTTTGTTTCTCCCTAAAACAATCCTGCACCTTTTCTCACATCATATGTCACGGGCAGAACCTCTGCCTTTCCCTTCCTGTAAATACCTTCAGTATGTGAATTCACACACTATTAGCATGAGAACATGTTCTAAGGAAAGCAGAAGAGATAGGCAGAGCTGAGCAAAAGACTTAAAAGAAGAAATTGCCATCTTTTTTTTCCCACTGTTGCTACTATCTGCTTTTTCCCTTCCCTCAGCTGGGCTGGTTATGATGTTTGGTGTCACGGCCATGTCGGACTAAGAGCCAGCTTCTGGTGGGTGCCGAGTGCTCCCTGTTGACGATTGCGTTAATGAAAGCCGCCAGCGCTCGGTTTCATTTCTAGAGTTGTCCCCTAGACTATACGCAGTTTAGGGCTGAGGAGTGTTGCTTATGGGCTTGTGAAGTGGCATGTTGCTCTTTGGGAGTAACAAATACAAACAATAATGGGTATGTTCAACGTCCTACTCTATCAGATCATTAAATCGCTTTCTTGCGGTTTTTACCATTTCTTACAATTGCTGCCACCATGAATTTTAAGACAAAGCTCGCGCTGATAAGGAAGTTACAGAATCGTGGCTCGGCAGAGGACTCCTGCGCTGTGGCATACCAACCTCCAAGGCAGTTCTTCCTGAGAGGAGGAGGGTGAAAATAAAAAGGTGGTGGAGGGAGAAGGAGGCAAAGCCCGATTTCCTTTTCCCCACCTAAGGTACCTCAGCCTGAGCAGAGGGCTTGCAAACTACCTGCCTAGGACAGTTGTGGCCTCAGATCTAAGACTAGGCTCGCCTTTCTGTGCAGACACAAAGCACATAAAGCTTTAAAAAAAATGCATAAATGAATTGAGAGTTAAAAACTACTAGAGAATACTCCCCGGGATTATCTGTACTATCAAGACAGGAAAACTTTGCAGATGCTACTGTCTCTCTAGAGGAATAAATGCTTGCATTTTAATATTCTCAGCAGCTGGTTCCTGTTGAATGCCATCAGGATGATTCAGCCACCCACCAGGAACACCAGTAGCAAGTGCACACACACAGAGATCTGCAAAACTTTCTGCTCCTGATGCCAATGCTGTTACTTTGGCAGAGTCTGAGCTGTATTAGCTTCTTCATTACTACCAGTAGCAGGTTTAACTTCATCCCGGGATGGTGAAAGAAAACAACTAGTCCCTGGTGCTGCCCTAATCAATCCAACCGTCTGCCTCCTATCAGTAGTGCTTCCCACAATCCACATCCTTAGCAGCTTACTCTGTGGTTACCTCATTCACCTTCAGCCTCGCCACAAGTAACATATCTCTCCCGTGAGCTCGTCTCTTCAAAGTGATGGTTCAGGCAGTCTGATGTCCTTCCCCTTACAGTGGTCAACATCTGATGAAAGGGACATCACCTTATAATATACTTGGTTTCTACATGAGACTCAAATGCGATAGATTACTTCCTCACCCCAGCCAATGATCGATTTATGTCTAAAAATATGAGGTCTGCTATCTCTCCCCATTTGTAAAAAAATCAACTTCAGTGACGTTTTGTCTGTGGTCTGTGAACCACTTCCAGGTGTTTTATGGAGGTACATCTGTCTAGCAGCAATAATGAAGCATTTACTTTTCCTCAAGCGGCAATGCTTCCTGACAGTTGTTGACCAGATCAAATCACTCAAGGTTTCCTCTAATCCTACTGGGACAAATTTCTGCCTCTCTTTTGTCTGGCATTTCTTGGAAGCAGACTAAAGTGTGATGCCAATCTGCAGAACCCTACCTGGAGAGGACAGAAACTACAGAAGACAGAACTAAACAGCATATTCACTCAGAGAGACTGGGGGACCCGTGACTATAGATCCCATAGTAGGGAAAGAGTCTTTCAACTCTAATTCATGTGATGACTGACAGCCAGACAGTGAAAATAAACAGCTCAAATGCAAAATGGTGGGAATGTAACAAAGCAGCTGCACCCATCTGGTCAATAATGACCACTTAAATTTTCCTCCTTAATACTGCTGCCATTTCATTCGGCTCAATACAAAAGGTGCTACAGGTGGACAGCAACGCAGTACCAACATCTATTCTAAAATTATGGGGTTTAATTCCATCATCACAGAGCATCCTAATTTCACCATTATTCAATGTTTTGGAAAAAAAGCATGCCTTCAACATGGAGATAAATGTTAGCTCAGACCAAGCCAGCAGCATTGGCTTTTCAACAGGAACAACCCCAAATACTGGTGCCATACATATAGGTAACTCCTCAAGTAATCTCTCAAACAAATGAAAGAAATTTAAGTTTATTACCTGTGCCAAGTTGTCCTAATGTGGAAACCAAGCCCAAATAGAGAAGTCAGAGACTGTGTGTTGAATAAGTGACAGAAACATTATGAACACAAGTGTTCTCATGTCAGATTCCTGATGTAGCCATATAGCTTGTGACACCTACTGCTGACTGCAATGATATTCAGCCTGATTAGAAGTGATGCTATCATATTCCTTACTTGCTTCGCAAAGAATATCTTCAAGAAGCTGTGTCATTTCCAGAATCCAGAGTGGTCCCTACCATGATCTCACCTTAAATCAACAAAGTTACGGAGCTGCCACTTGCTCATTCTAATGAGTGAAACAGGTAAGTGCCATTCAGAGTCAGCCAGGAGTCTGCATGAATATGGAAAAGAGAGGCAGGAGGGTAGCAGAAAGTGAGAGAATAATCTTTTATACTGAATTAAAAATGAAAAAAAAAAATTAATGAAAATTTTAACTGCTTTCACATTTTTCTGGTATTTCATCTCATGTAAAAAAGGAGAATTAAAATTCACAGAAATTAAAGTAACTGAATAACAGGGGGTTATTTTTAATTAAACAATAAAAACATTTCCCCATTTGCTTTTTTTTCTGCCTTGAAAAAAAAATGAGAGGAAGGAAAAGAGAACATTTTCAGTTCTTTTACTTTTCTTTTTTTGCAATCAATAATGAGCGTTTTTTGACCAATTCTTCCAGTAAGCTATCTCATTGGATGCGATGTGGCAACAAAGATCTGTTACCCATTGTGGTTTCAGGGCTGAGAATGGATTGGATCGTCTTCTCTGTTATTTTAGCCCCAAAGTATATTTTAAATAGCCTTAAAGAGAATGAAAATTCTTCTCATACCAGCGACAGGCAGAATGACTTTCATGTTTCCAACAGTTTTTGCTTTTTTCTCCTTCCGAGTAATTTTTTTTCTCCTTTGCTTGCACAAATGCAAGGGGATAGCCTGGTTTGAAAGATGTCAGAATACGACACTCAGTGATTCATCAATCAACAAGAATACCCAGACATGGGTTTTTAGTAAGCAGTGAGTGCCATGGAGTTTACTTCCACGTACTTCATTCAAATCGGAGACAAATCAGCCATACAAAGCCAGTTTGAAGGGCTAGCTTTTTTTTTACATCTTCTTAAAAGCACGTATCTTCTTAAAAGCTAGTCTGACTGGTCCAGACTGGCATCATTTCAGTGCTTGGCCTTCAACGGCAACTCAGAAATTATCTTTTGTCTCACTCTATCTTCCCAGATTGGTTAGGACTAGGCATGTGTTTTGAAAAGAAAATCAAAGTCCTTTAGAAAAATGTTTTTTCTTTCTTAATAGAAACCAACCAGAATTTTACCTTGGCCAAAGGATTTTATCAAGATTCAAGAGAACACTAATACCTTCAAAGTGCGAAGAACTCATTACACTCACACTCAGTGCTCTTGTAGCATCAGTAACAAGCATTATCAGAGTTATTTCACAGGTAAAAGAAGACAGAGAAATGACACAACATTTGAGATGAAGATGCAAGAATTCTTCATACTGAACTGCGTGAAACCCAAAGATAAAGGCAACCTTGCCACTTGCGCCTAATGATTTTGTAGTGTTTTACAGGTCCCGTTAATCCCATCTTCTCAGCTGCCCCTGAGATAGGAAACCATCGGCTGGTTTTAAAGTTGTTTGGAATAATTTGAAGCAAGGGGGTTAAGTGACCATTTCCAGGCTGCACCATGAGCAGGCAGTGGGTGAGGAACATGTCCAAATCGCGATGTTCCAGCCACCAGAGCAAAGAGAGGTACCGCTCCGGAGAGGGCTGGAAGAGAAACAACTTGAGAAAACTAACAGTACACTTACCCTAAGAAAGTTTTACCCTTCTCTTTGTTCTTTTGTCGGTAGAAAAAAAAATAGCTATGTGTGTCAGAAGAGCTTTCTCTCGCCTAATTAGGCCTCCCTTTCGTTATGCCCTGAACACTGGAGTTTTAATCCTGAGCACAGAGGGGCCTTGGGCAGAAAATTTGGCCAGCCTTTTTCACAAAGTCTGAATGTGTTCAGACCTTTCAAAACTGTACCAGCCCCCCTCTAACCTGAAGATTAAGCAGTACATTTTCAAAGCCATAATGAGCTAAGCCCACTGGCCTCCTGTGAGATAGGAAACTACCCACTGCTTGAGAAGCCACAGTCCATACTACACAAGGTGAATTACTGCTACTCTTTGTGTTACATTCTTAACATAATCTGGTATTTCCCCATTTGTCCTGACCTTATGGACCATTGCAGACTACATTTGTTTCTCTTTTCTGTCCTTTAATAGCTTTATGATGCTTCTCTTTTCACACTACTTTCTGTGTCTCTTCTCAAGACCTTTTCTCCTATATTCCCATCTCTTTCCCTCTTTGTAACTGGATCTTCACCTTTACCCACATATTTCTTTCACTTCTGTCTCATCTACTCGGGAAGAAAAAGAAATCCACTGTCTCTGCATACTGCTTCTCCTCTCTATTCACCCATTTCTTCTGCCACCATTAATTCCTCACATCTCACTTCAAATTCCACTACTCACCTTCCCATACCTTCAAACTGTACTCTGGGTGTCAAAAATTCACCATCGATCAGCAAAGTTTATTAATACCAAGCATGGGGAGAAGATTTCTGACAGTAGAGGGCTCCTTAATACATCAGACAAAGGCATAGCTGATGTTAGACAAATTCAGATTCAAAAGAAGTGAAATGGACTTTAAAACCTTCAGAATAATTGACTTAAATATGTGGTCATTCCCTTACTTAAGGACTTTCAGATTACCTGTCTTTCTGAAAGATATGTTCTAGCTCACCAGAAGATAAGAGCTTTAAGAAATTCAGTAGGCTTTATCATGTGAAGGAAACCAGATGGGATTATCAGAAGGGCCCTTGCTGCTTGACCATCTTCAGAGATGAAAAGGCACCAGTGTCCAATCTGTCTCGGACTCTGCTTGGCAGTCTCATCTCTTGTTCCCACCTGCTAGTAGATGTTGGATAGTTTGGGACAACTCCTCCCCTCTTCAGCTACAAGGATATTTCTCCCTGTTTGTGGGGGTTACCCTTTCCCAAGCTGGGGCTTCATGGCTGCCTTAAAAATGGTGATTGTGTGGATCTAAACAAATGCATTCCCCTACCATCCATCTGTACAAAGAGAGAAAAACAGAGCAGCTTCTACTTTTCAAGAGCCTTTTCTCATTTTACAGCTCCAGTCCCTGCCCCAGCTTCTGCTCAGGGCTTTTCCAGATTGCCTCCAATAAAACTGACCTAGTTCTCCTTGGCTCACTGAGGTCCCCAGAAGCATCACTAAGAGCTCCAGATTAATACATTTTTTCTACTACATGTTCGAAGGATCTTAGCAGCCACAGAGCTGTTAGGCCCAAGACACATGAAATTATCAATGACTCAATTTACATTAAATTACCATTTGGAAATTTATCTTCTTAATCATATCTATGAGAATATACAGTCATGTCTTAACTACGGTACAACTGATAGATATGGAACCAAACAGCATCGAATACGTGGACTTTTCAAGGTCTGTTTAAATTCATTCTAAACTGTGGGTTTATGGCATCGCAAAAATTTACTGAAAAAACATGAGTTAATATTTGTCCAGTTCTTTCACATGAGAAGTGCCGTTACCGTTGTCAAAAAGTCTACTGTGGGTTTAAGTAGCTGTGAGAATGCAAAACAGTTTAAAATGTGAATAGCTTTCGTAACTAATAGCAAGTAGGCAATATAACAGATGGCAACTCACATGGAAGATAAACCACATCTTAATAACAATAACTTACATTCAGAGGGGTAGCGTTTCCTAGCGGTTAGAGCACGGGACTGGGATCCTGGATCCCCAGGTTATCCTCCTGGCTCTGCCACTGACTCGTGTGTGAACTTAGAAAGTCACTCAAAAATCTCTGTGCCTCAGTTTCCTCATCTGCAAAATGGAGATAGTTCTTACAAATAGCACCAGACCACCCAGGAGGAGGCTCAAGTTGTTAGTTTTTGTAATAAGCATCATTTTGAGACAAATGAAGGTACAGAAGAGCAGTGTTTGCTGATGCCATTATTCAGCCCTTGATCAAATTGCAAAGCGGTTACTTTGCTCAACACTGAGCGACTACAGCCATCCCCGGAGTGAGAGGTGGCTTAACTATGCTCCATACCCTTATGGTACGGTTCAGGCCAGGAAGTGAATATTGCCCTGCCCAAGTGACTCTTCAGAGGGCATTCAAGCAGGCCAAATATAATTACCTTCGTTGAAAGGTAATTCAACCTTTGGACATTACCAGGACATTATGCAATCTTTAACGGCGGTCTGAATCTCTATTTTATATCTCCAAGAAAAGGGAGCACCTACAGCTCTTCAGGTTTCTGTCATCATTAGTTGGCACATTATTTAGTTTTGATGAGAAACAAGATTGCTTCTCTCTCTCTGACTCTGCTTTGTGCAGCTCTACAGAGTTTCACAAAGGTCCTCCAAAGCAAGCACCAGAAGTCTTATGCTGTCTGACATGAGCATAATACAAAATGAATAGGCTGCAAAATAAATGTTCCCCTTTGCTTTCCACTATATATCAACTTTTACTTTTTTTTTTTTTTGGTATGAGTGATGGATTGAATTTTTAACTGTATGAGTAGTAGAGACTCTACTCGGAAAGGGTCCATTTTTGCCATGCTTTCCAGACAGAGATTTCCCCCTGACTTTGGTGAGAATTTCATGAAAACAGAAGTTAGAGAATTGGACCAGGAGGGAAAAAATGGCTGGTTACAGAGAGGAAGATTCTTTGCAGGGTACACCCTGGTGCTTCAGCAACGCGCAGGCAATGGCACAAACTAAAGCTCAAAACCAGCTTGCTGGCTTGTCTCATTAGTGGGAAAGCTGCCTCAGATCAGCTCTGTCTTGCTCTCTCCAGCTGTATAGGGTTATTGTGGCACTGATAATTTTCTGTGGCTTCTGAAGATTGTTGGGATATATTTCAACAAGCCAAAAAAAAAAGGTCACAAACAAAATCTCTCTCTCTATATATATATATAAAAAGAACAGCTGATCTCACTGAAGAAGACTCTGGCTCTTCCTACACAGAGTTTTCAGTGGTATTTCCTGATTCTCCAGCCAAAGAAATCATCACTAAACCCTTTTTTCTGGGAGGAGGGAACAAAAATTATTTCTCACGCTAGCTCTGTAGGCTTTATGGGATATGTAGTTGAGATTAACAGGTCAAAGAGTTTGAGGAGTCCTATTTAAAAGACTGCCTAAAGAATATTCTATGTAACTAACTTAACTGCTCTCCAGATGGTCAAAACTGAAAAGGGCATCTGAGCAAAAATCAAGTTTTGGAAAGTGCCATGAGAAATTTTACCCAGAGGATGTGGATTCTGCTTCTGCTGGCTTCAGTGGAAACAGAATTACTCTGATTTATTAATTATTTTTTAAAAAAACCCTGAAGTTCATACAAAGAAATGTCTGGAAGTTCCATGTTGTTATTTTCAAAAGAGATGAGCTCCAATCACAAAATCTGGATCTGGATGCCTAACAGCGCCAGAAGTTCAGGAGAGTTTGGACCGACAAGGCTGGCTCAGGCAAGTGTTGAGTGTTTTCCCAGGATTTTTTGAAGGCCAATAGAAAGGTTTCAAAGAGGAGAGAGGCATGTGCAACATGGCAGAGTTACAAAAAAACATCGCTTGGAATTTCCTGGGTTTTGCGAGATTAAAATTGTAAGTCTAATTAGTTTAAGGAAATTAGCTCTTTGTAATTTTCATTTGTATTGGAGAAACACGAAAAATTAAAAATAGAATGAGAATGGAAAAATTAATGGGTTTCGGTAATTAGTTAATCAAAAAATGCTCCTGTCTTAGTGTGACTGCCCAACACACATTAAAAAAGAAAAAAAAAGAAAAAAGTAACCATGACTCTCCTCATACTTTCCAAAATAATATAAGCTTCACCTCCGAGCTTGGAACAAGTACTTGACATTTCAACTCAGCTCATTTTTTAGCGGTAAGCCACTGAAATCGGTGTTTAGGTTGAAATATCATCTCACCATAACATTAATACAGACATAGAATAAATACCTGCATCCCGGCAAAAATAAACCCAAATTTGTTCCTCCTACTGGCCACATCACATTTACATGAGTTGCACGCACTAACGAAATGTTAAATGGAAGGGAAACCTCTTCTGAGAGCAGACCTTTTCACCAAGTGCTGAACGGGGGATCTCTGACATCTGAAAGCAGCAGGACAACTTATTACACTGTAGGAAAATGCATTTCTCTTGACAGTGGTGATCCAGTCAGGCCCCACAAGCCACACACTGGTGCACTAAAGAGACATGTGTTAGACAAGCTGTTTTGTCCCTTGGCTATCACCCTCCCGAGCGCTGAATAGATCCGGATTGGGCTGGCTTAGAAAAAAAGTCAGATGAAAGCAGTGAAGTTAAGCCAAGTCAAAACACAACTTTGGTGCAATTCGAGTCCAAGTTATGCTAACAAAACTTTAGCAGCAACGAGCCTGGCCTTCTCTGCCCAGCCCAGGGCCACACTTTCAGACGTTAGCTGCAGCGCTTGGCTTTCAGCTTTCCGCAGCTCTTATTTAATGAGGTAGCTAAATACGTATTTTATCATTATTTGAACTTAGAATAACTTTGAAATAGAATAATCTACTCTGCAGACATGAAGTTGAAGAAGCTTGAGGAGAACAGTTTTTCCTTTAAATAAAGATACTGAGCAACAATCCGCTGAAATGGCCAAAAACTTGAAAGAAGCCTTCTACCTCGCACTTAACATAGCTCTCGAACTTCAGCCTTACGGTTGAGCTGTTTACTGATTGTCAAGTCAACTAAATTCACAGGCGGCTACCAGAACGAGCTCACAAATAAATACCCACAGCGAGGACTGCTCAGAGCACTGGAGCATGCGTAGAGTAACAGGGAACATCATGTACCGTGCATGAACAGCACACAGTTTTTAAACATTTGTAACACTTATTTCAAAACCAAATTTCTTCCAACGAAGTCTGTAATTCCTTCCTCAGGACCATGAATATGCCTAAGCACAAAACGTTAAAACAGAGCTGGTTTCAAGTTGCTAGAGGAAGAGAGAAAAGGAAAGAAGCCTCAAAATGTTCTCTCTGGTCAAAGACTCTCTTACTTCTCGTTGAGATGACTGGCAAAAACGAAATAAAAAGAAACGGTCTGCTGTTGAGAGCGAAGAAGAGATATTCATAATTTTCTGGAACTGGAGGCATATACAAATAAAGTTTCGGACTGCAGGAGTCATCTCAACTCAGCTCTCACGTCTCCACTACCATGAGCGCGCCCTGCCTGCTACAGAGGGATGCTGCGCTGTGCAAGAACACGTTCTGGGGTGTCTGCTTTCCAACACTGATTCAAAGGGATCACCCTAAATCCTGATGTTCTAGCTCTGTTTTTCATTAACCCCTTCTCAGGAAAACCTGCACTGACTTCAGTGGGAAGGTGAGTTCAGTTAGATGAGAAATAAGAAACACCACCACCTAGCAGGGAGACCTCGATGTGGTTCAACACACCTACAGGATGGCTGAAACACAGTTGTTTCTGGATTTGCGACAAAAAAATCTCTAATCTGTATTTGCCTCACTTACAAGACTGCTTTTGTACGCTGGCCCAAGTATACACCAGAAAGGAAATGCTAAAACTTATAGATCCTCAGCGATGCTAATGGGAATATCAGCACAAAATGCATATAAATCGCGTACACAAAACTCGCCCGTACTTTCCCCTGGAGTGTGGCGATCGGCCGGCGCACAGCCGGCTGCTGAACAGTGCAAGTTGGTGGAAGGACTGGCCGGCCAAAGCATCTACCTCTGACGGAAAGTGTCAGTAACTCCTTTGTGTCTCTACAGTGCAAACAGGATTTCGGCTTTGATGATCTTACCAAATTCAGATGAAAAAACCACCGAGTTCCACAAAAATACAGCAGTAATTACAGAGGGAGCAAAGTTGTGTAAAAAGCTCATTTTCTGGTTTGCTTGCCAAAGTATATTACAATTCAGGTTGCACAAAACTGAAGCAAACAAACAAAAAACCAAACACTCTAAATTCCTTCCAAACAACCTAAATGTCCCCCCTTCAAACCCTCTCGTTTTGGAATGTTTTTAAGGATTTTCCCCCCTTTTCCTTTAGAAATCAGTTCTTAACAATTGTCAAAATAAATCCTTAGTTCAAAAACACAAATGAAAACATTGCATAGGAAAGTATCAAACCAAAACACTACCTCTCTTTTAGAAAGACAGTCCTTTTTTCTTGCAATGATTTAACACATTTGATAGCCATTCATTGTTTCTGTTGACGTGACTTCGCATTGTCAGGCAAAAAGTTTTGCGGCGGTGTTTATCTAAATAAGGTATTGCTAAAGACAGCACAAATAGGGAAAAAAGTCATCTCCCTTCACTACAATGCGACTCTCTATCAGAAATATTGCTGCCATAAGGCTTGTCTACTTGGCTGTACACCTCCGATTGCTAGCTGCTGGCTGGCTCCCTCCGTCCTATTATTAGGCACCAGCGTTCTGGTACAGGAAACTTTTATGGGTGCCGTACACAAAGCACGTCTAATTTCTACCTCGCACTTCATCCTCTATTCCTTCAGCACGGTATTTCATTTTCTTACAGCCTTAACTTCCCCCGTTTGCTCACCCAAATGCTGAAAAGCCCAGCATATCGCTGGGATCGCTACCTGACAGCTTTTCAAACTTGGTGTGGAGAAGGTGCCCAAATGAAATAAATAAGGAGAGGAAAGTTTATGAAAGTGAAACAAACGGCGCGGAGTGGCAGGAGCGGCAGTAGGCAGCTCTCTACTCCTCCTTAGGCTGACACAGGTGTATCCCAACTTCACCCGCTCAGGCAGGAGAGACGGAGGGACATACACGAGTGTGTACGGACACGGCGAGTAGGGACGGAAAGGGCGAAGGAAGAGAGAAATAAAACTGAAAGGTGTTATTTATTTTTACAACTCGACAACGAACTTCGATTTTGGCAGAGGATTAAAAACAGCCCTGGGAAATGATTAAGGTTTTTTTTTTCCTGTTCTATAAAACTTCAGCACAAAAAGAGAGATTATAAAAGGGATACGCTCTCACGGGCACACATAAAACGGGGGGAACTGGGGAGAAGGAAATGAAAGGAAAAGAAAACAAACAGCCTCCTAACAGGCCCATACTGCTAACGGGAGTCCAAATAAAGAGTCATATGATATCTGATAGTGCAGGACACGTCGCCAGGAGCTGGAGCGGATTGCCTGCAGGAAGAAAGAGCCAGTGTGTTACTGCTCAAAGAGCTTTTCTTTCCCCTTTTTTTATTTTTTTTGCCCTCTCTCTCTTTTCTCCCGTACTGTGAATGTGCTACTCTCAGGTCAGGTCCGTGAAGAGTCCCCGAAAGACAGCTATCGTCTTTCTCCCTACTTCTGGAAGCAGTGACAGCCGCTGGAAGATGCCTTCGAGTTGAGATTGAGGGGGCCCAAATCTAGGTTTCAGCTCTGTTATGTCCTCCCTCTTCTGTCACCATCTCCACGGTTGCAGATACAAAATGCTCACAAAAGCATGTTAGATTTAAAAAAAAAATTAAAGGGGGTGGGGGGGGGAGAAAAAAGATTCAGTCAGAAAAAAAACGAGACTGCTTATCCTATGGAAAACTTCAAAGACCAAGTCCCATTTCTGTGCTCTTTTGTTTACTTTTCCTGTGATTTTTTTTTTCTTTTTGGAGAGTGAGAGAGCAAGAGAGAAAAGTCACAGAAAACATTCAGCCGATGAAAAACATCAGGAGTTGGGAAAACTCTCCGGAGGAACAAGGAAAGCAAGGATTTAAAATAAAAGAAAGGCATTTGTAATTTGCCAAAAGTTCCTCTATTCGTTATGTTTGCCAACAGAGGCGACTAGCTCTTTTTGGTGGTCCATCCCTCTCTGTCAAGCATTTCGCATTAAACTGGGGAGCCGCAAAGTACTTTCGACTCGACAACGCCATTGCTGCTACCCATGGAAATGCAGAGGACCTGGGTTACCTGCAGTGAAGGTACCTGCGCTCAGAGCAGGGGACTTGAGCCCATCACGACCCCCCAACTTCTGCTGGGGAAGCTGTGCCCACCACAGCTTTGGAGAGGGAAGAGCCCCGGCTAATGGAGCTGGAGGGCTGCAAGTCCCCAGTCTAGATACTGGTACGAAAACAAAACTATGTTTTAACTGGCGGTTTCACTTGTCGTGGACGGTTTCCCTTCACTTTTGCAAGGGACGGGCTGTATCCTGCAGGACTTTTTGCCGCTGTAGGGTAGTGGCGTTCCTAAAGTGGCGCAGGCAGAGCCCAAGGATGGATTTTCCCCCCTTCATCATATCAGGATACGTAAACGGACTAATTCTCTGCGTACACTTACACAATGCATAGATGTTGCTTAAAAACAGTGCCACAGATACATATGCGATACCTATGTAGCTGTAACAGATGACCTCTTCTGAGGGAAGCCTGCAGCATGAATATAAAAATCAAGGTATTGTAGCAATAATGCCCTGCATCCAGAAACAATTGTTGTAACTCTATAATGATTTGATCTAGTTCTGCATATTGTGCGCCTATGATTTTAGGGGGGTATAATATACAGCTTCCTCTCTTGTTTTCTGTACCACTGCTACATGATGCAGTTTTTAGATCGGTAATTTGTCAAAGCCAGGAAAATACAAATCAATAAAGGAAGGAAGGCAGAATTTGGCTAAAGAAAGCACTTCCTTAAGCTACTGAATTTGCAACAGTATATATTCTCAAACATCCTAACCATTGTACAGGAGACACTGTAGAGAAGATATCCTGTATGTTATACAGGATACTGTATACTATATGCGATATACTGTACACTATATGCAATAAAATTCCAATCTAAACATCTCCTTAAATGTGATGCATTATTCCCTTCTATATTACGTTTGCCTTTTCCACGTACAAACAGACAAAGAGTGTATCTATAAGAAATACATTCAGAAGAACAAAAAATCTACAGTGCAAGGAGGTCTATCCCGAAATCCTCAATCTGGGGCTCGATTAAAGAACTAAACTCAGAAGGTGAAATGGAGCCATTTGAGAGAGGGTCCCACCGAACAGGAGGAACAAGCACACAAACAAACAAACAAACAAAAAAATCCCTGAGCTCCGACTAATCATTTGAGCTGCCAATGAGAGGTGACTTTTAGACAGATGGTCAGGGAAAAGCTGGGTCCGTGGACACAGACGTTAGTGCCCCATCTGTATTTTAGGATCCTAGCTTCAACAAGCCATTACCAACTTTTTTTCTAAGTGACAGAAAGTGAAAGATTTCTGTTCCCACTCATTTCTTTCTTTTCCACTGAAACCACCCCATTTCCCTCTTTTTTTTCCCCCCACTAAGAATTTGTTGTTTGATTTTTTTAAGTAAACAGAAACTGTTTGCAGTATAACTTTTATGCCAAAAAAAGAAAAAAAAGAGGCTAGGTAAGTTGGCAAAACAGCAATTGGATTTAAAGAGAGAGTTTTTTAAAAGGGAGAAAAGAACGACACATCAAACTCACTTGGTCTTGTCCCCCTTCCATTCCTGTTCTTATTAAATCCAAATTATAATTTGGAGGTAAGGGAACTGCATTTCCTTTCAATCTATTTTGTTGCTGCCACGCATTCTGTGCTTTGCTTCTCTCTCTTTCTTTTTAGGAGGGGGGGAAAGAAAAAAAAATTCCCTAATAAAAATAGAAAAACATATCTCGGGCGTTAAGCTCGCTCTCCCCCTTCCTTTGTAAAGAACTCTTTGTTCTCTAGTGAAAATGCTGAAAAAAATCCCCGGGCTCCCTGAAACAAGTGCAAAACACTTAGAGGCTTTTGGGCTGGCGAGGAGCCAGAAACCCTCCCGCTGTCTGGTTAGGAAGAGAGGAAAGAGAGAGAGAGAGAGAGAGAGAGGAGAGAGAGGGAAAAAATTGGAGCTTCCTTTAATAGACATAGGAAGCAGGTCCTTTTTTTTTTTCCTTCCCTTTTTTCCGTTTTTTCAAAACTGGCGGTCAAGCGTTAAGTAACTCCCTGTCTAAATCCACCTGCTGGAAATGAACTTGGGTAACCCCCCCAGGGGTGCACAAAGAGGAGACACAGTAACACACTCCGGCTCTTCTCCCACCCGCCCCCTCCCCGCTGCCCTGCTTCCATTCTCCCTGCTCCCCGCACGCCGATGCCCACGGCTCGCGCTCCCCCTGCCACCACCACCACACGTACCAAAATAAACGCTCGCTCCGTCTCCTTAAAGAGCGGGGGGGGGAGAAAAAAAAAGAAAAAAGGGGGGAGAGGAAAAAAAAGCTTTTTTCCATCTCGGTTGCGACAGTGATAAGGGGTAGGGAACATCTCATACCTGGTGTGAATGCTAATCAGCCAGGAGTTCTCCTTTTTTCCCAAGACAGGGAACTGTTTCCTTCCAAATTTATTAGAACCTCCTCCACTGCCTCTTTGAAAAACCTTCTTTGTCACCCTCTTCCCAAGTCCTGATACTTCTTTAAAAAAAAAAAAAAAATGGCTTCGGAGCTCCTTCTATTCTTGATATTGATTCTCTCTCTCTCTCTCTCTCTTTCTCCCTCTCTCTTTCTCTCTCCCCCCCACCCCCCCACCCCTCCTCCTTTCTCCTGTCTCTGTCTCTTCTGAGTGGTCTATTGATAAGTCCCTAGAGGCACTGGGTCAGCCTGCCCGTAGGAAACCAGACACAATGCACAAATCTCCGAGTGCCATTCTGCCATCAGCAAGCAGACCACGTTTAGGAGAGAGGAAAAAAAAACCACACACACACACAGTAGAGCAAAAGACAGAGAGAGAGAGAGGGAGAGTGTGAGAAAAAGACTGATTGGAACAGGAGGGAGGGAGGGAGGGAGGGAGCGAGAGAGCGAGGGAGAGAGAGCGACACTGCCAGTCAGGTTAATCATCCCTACTTTAATTAGCTGTTCGGCTTAGACATAAAACAATTGAATTTGAATGATCTGTCAGTGGGCTCGGCTGAACCAAAGGGGAAATGCGAATATTACAAAAAAGACTGTTGGTGTATTCAGATAAGCTCGCCGGGAAAATCCTCAAAGGATAACTATTAAAACTTACCACCGAACAAAAAGTACAGATTCAAATGGCATTCTAGAGAGGCCCTCTCCAAAAAGCTGGGAGATCCCTTCCCTCTCTTTTTTACGCACCACCGCAGCTCTCGCCGAAATAAACATCCGCGCCTTCCCGCAGCCTTCAAACACTCACTACCTGTCCTGCGGGGTGGGGAAGGCAGGGCAGGTTTGCCTGCTACTGCGGTTCGGTTCAAGCCAGACCGTGCTGCCCTTCAGTTGAATTTTCCTGCTGGATCACTGGAATGTTACGATTCTGGAACTACACAGGCTCCGAGAGCACATCCTTGCCATGGATGTCTGCACAGACACAGACAAATCGAGTACCTGCCGGATACAGACGGAGATGCTGTGAAAAGGCAATGCCGGGTATTGGGAATGGACAAGTCCCAGGCACTGTCGGGGGAGAAGTTATACCCCAAAATAGCTGGCAAAGCAATCTACTCCTTCTACCCTGGGTTGCAAAACGAAGTGCAGTTCAAATGGATGAATCCTGGCGATAACCAGCGCAGCGGCAGCGCTGCGTGGCGGGCACGGCAGAGATTTATGACACTTCTGCAAAGTCTGCTTCTAAAAAGGTGTGGGGCAGGCGGCCTCTCCCCCCGAGAGGGAAGGCGGCAGGTAACACGCTGCTGTGAGAGGGAGCTGCCGGCATGTTTAGCCCCAGACATCAGCCCCCTGCCCCGCCAGAACTTCCCCTTGTCAGACGCTGGGGACCTGCGTTGGGTTTCAGGGCACACGGGCTCTGTTGTCCCCTCCTGAGTGAACGGCAGCAAGGGGGGTGCGTGTGAATTTATTGTGCGAGGCAGGCATATTCTCCGCGTTTTAAATACGTTCTCTGTATTTCATATAAGGGTTGCAGCTCCAGCAGGAAATCCCTAATTCCTGATCAGCTCTGTGAACATCTGCCGTATATAAACTTTTAAATGGGCAGGCTAACCTGCAAGCGTCGCTCAAAAGCATGGGAAGAAAGTAGAGAAGGAATTCACAACTCGGCTGACTGCTGGCCTTTCAGAGGGAGCGCTGGGATTCCCCCCTCACTTTGCATTTTGGGTACAAATGCTTAAAGAAGCAGCGAAAACCAGACAGAAGCTCTACCAACTTCTCTACATTAATTTCATCATCTTTTCTACATACATCTCCAGGCAAAGCTATCACCAGTTTTTATGTATTTCGCCGTTAATGGAGAGGTGATGGCAGGTATCAATATTATTAATTCCTTCTATCACCCTCTGCCATAGGAAAAGCTGGGTTCCTGCCCTTTTCCACTTTTAAAAAGCCATGTGCTGGGTGGCTCTGTCCCATCTCCCCACCAGCCCGTTGGGGTCCGTTGACTCAGCACAGATGACAGGAAGAACTAACCAGGGTCAATAGGAGAGGGATGCATTGCAGAAGCAAATGGGACATTGGACTTAATGAGGTCTGCTAAATGCTATTTATGAGGCGTCTTCCCAGCCTCCCCAAAATACAAATTGCTCCCATTTGAAATATTACGGGATTATGGGAGGTAAGGCGCTACTGAAGAACAGAAAAGGAGATTTCCAAGAAATACAGTGCCATCAAAGGCCTCAACTCCTTTCCAGATGAGAAGATTTTGTAGAGCGCAGTGACACAGACAAGTAGTTTTCTCTTCCCTGGGTCAGTACCAAACTAATAATCCAGCAGGGTGCAAAACAGCTCTGGGCTGTGTTTCTAATGAAATATGCAGGGGACCTGACCACTTGATGCAGGGGTTCAGTGGAAGAAACAGTGTGCAGCCATGTAATTACAGGCTACGGTAACGGCACAAGGGGCCCTCGGTAAGGTTGCACAGACAACATTAACTGTGGCATTTCCTAACTTTTAAGTGCTTGACTTCGTAACATTAACATTATAGTAATGCATTTTCAATACAATTTCGCAGGGTTTTCTTTTAAAGCCAACTTAAAAATGGAATGCCATTCCGTGTTGCTGCTGATGCTGAGGTGGGTTAGCACCTGCGGAGCTGTAATACAGAACTTCACCACTTCAGCCAGCAGTGTCATCGGCAGCACGAGTAAAACGGTACTTACGAGGTGATCAACCACTGGAAGAGCATGAGGATACTTCATTCAGGGGTTTGACGGTGTCTTCCTGACAATGGAAATGCTGAGAGTCAGGAGCCCTAGGCTGACTTCCAAAGAGCAGAGCAAAGTGCACTGCCATGGGAAGGGACCCTTTGGTGCCTGGACCCCCAAACCTGCATCTCTTCTGTCACTGTCGGTTTTGCTTCCATCCCCTCCATTCAGTTGACTGCTGTTCCTCCTGTTTTCTAGCTTCCTCTCTCTCATGCTATTTCTCCTTCCCTGTACTACTCCTTGACACAGTCTGTTCCTCATCACACTGCCCTAAAATGAGCATTCCCTCAAATGCCTCTTCACGTCTCCTCCACCCCAGGCATGGATGGACCCTGGGCGCACAGGAAAGCAAGCTGCTTAGCATGGTAAATTAGGCCACGTGGCATTCCAGGCTGCCTTAACTAGACCACTTCTTGCAAGACTGTTTAAAACTAACTCGGGTATCATAATTTGCAATCCACAGTGTAGACATATCAAAATGTCCTTGTTCTCATTTCCAGTGCTTGCTGCCATAGCAACCCCTGGTCAAAAGGAAATTTCCATTGATATCAGAAGGAGCAGCATTTCACCCAGGTGAGTTTTTACTATGTGGCACATATTTTATTAGCATGTGTTCCTGATATGGTGATCCACAAATCTCCTATAGTGCTTAATGTAGAATGCGCTACTGTTAAGTCCTGCTCTCAGTAGGTCCCCTTCTGCTAGAAGCTGCACAAGTCAAAGACCTCCTGATTTCTATCTGAGTATCAACCAAGAGCAGACCTGGAGTCTAAAGGCAAAAGGCCAAGAGCAGCTCCAAAAAACATACAACATCTTCCCCTCCTAAGATTTTATCACAGATTTTAATTTGGATACATGATGGTGATAATCTCTCTCTTTGTGTCGCACCCTCTTGCTTGCTCTTCCTTCATACAAATCATTGCATGTATCAGGGAGGTTTAGCCAAAGAAGCGAGAACTGAAAGCTCAGTCTGATCAGTTGAAGGAAGTTTGCGGTTTGCTGTGGAAAAGGCAACCAGTGCTGCAGCAAGCTTTCAAGCTCTCACGTATGGTACCCACTCCACAAGAAGAAAATGTGGCTACAGAATTGGAACAGATCTTTAACTATGAGAACTGTACCTGGATTTGCCACTGGCAAATGGCAGGATTTATGAAAGGAAAAGCCACCACAACCGCTCCTCACTTTCTGACCTCTACAGGCATCACGTAACGCCAGCCAAAAGCAGGACACCAAACAACAGCAGGCTGGGAAGGGCCTGGAAATGGCACAGTACTCACCCCTTCAATGTATATGAAGTATTCTGCAGCGCAACTTGTAACACTCGGTACAGCTGACATGAGCTGACGTTAATGGAAAATCAACAGATCTGGGTGGCACAGAGAGGAATTTGGTTCCTTTGCAATGAAGGAGCTCTGTCTACCTGAAAAAACCATGTAATCTCAGGATAAGTTGTATAAATATATTCCTCTAGATTTATTGGCTTGTCTTCATAAACAGCTGTGAGTCTGTGCTTTTTGTTCAGAGATGTAAACCAGCACAGCATGTTGGAGAGGGTGAATATATGGTTATCATTCTGTACATAAGAAATCAGAAAAGAAGACTGGAAAGTCCACCTATTACAGAAATCTACTCCTTGCTTATCTTTTGGGTACGCAATCATTCCTAACTTGCACCGCTATACTTGGTAGACACCTTTGTAACCTAAGGTGAGAAAGGTACCATGCCTTGCATCTAACCTAGTTCATTTCTGTCACATATGTAATTTGGTTTTCTGGGGCAAAACAAACAAGCTTATTTCCTATTGCCTTGATTACCAGAGCTAGCACCCCTGTATATAAAACTACAGCAAACGTCCAGGACTGGCTGGTAAAGCACCTGGTACTGATACTGTGCAGTTCCCAAGGCAATTCCTTTCAGAGATTTGCTGACAATGGGGAAATCTAAATAGAAACATCAGAGGGGCTCCATATTTCTTCTCTCTTAGACAATCCAAATATAATGGCCTATTTTGTGGAAGAGCCTCTCTTTTTTAAAAAATTAAAATATTGCAAACTGGGCTATGAGACACATTTTTGTTCTTTTTTGTACACATTACTGCCAGCAATAAGATGCTGAAACGTGAGCCATGCCCTCACGGGCACCAGTGTAATCCCCTTGCCTTCACTGGAAAAGCAACAGTGCAACCTAGGGGAACTCTGTAAAACATCTGGTGGGGAAGACATAAGAAGAGCAAGACTCCCGCCCTTCTTCCTCTTCAGCTGCATTGGGTTGAAAAGTAACATTTCAAAAGTGTGTTTTCACAATGAATTAAGGAAATCTGATAGCTGGTTAAAAAGCATATAAATGAGGAGATGACTTTTGCAGGTGACGTTTTCTGTATGTTTATATGGGTGCTTATTGCGAAGGCCTCAGAAAATTTTTGAACACTGAAAACACTAACTCTCTACCTCGCTCTCTACTCTCTATCACGATCCATACTGTTGTTAGCAGATTGCATCTCTGCTTCAAAATTAAAATGACTTAAACAGCATCATGTGTTATATTCAGCCTATTCTACTCTGTTCTGTTCTATTTTATTATATGATTTTTGAAAGAAACATAAGTATCTCAGGGTGTCAGGAGGCTTAATTTTCTCTCATACTTTCATGGGAAGACAATTATAATTTTGATCTGAAGAACTTTAAAGCGGACGTCTGCCCCACTTCTGTTCTAAATGCTGACGTGAAACATGCTATATATCCCTCTTGCTAACTTTGGTCCTGTCACACATTCACGCATCTTATTTCCTGCATTTGGAGGCGACAGGCATTGTGCCTCTGCCTCCAGCCTTTCTTATCTAAAGACGTCTTGTTTCTGTAGGCTTTTCCATAGGCTCAATGCTGAGTAAAAGTTGTAATTATTTTCATACTCCTCATTCAGGACAAAACCTTTGAAGAACAACAGTATTACTAGCGGTCTGGGGAGTTGTACAGCCTCAGCATACCAAAACCATGAGATTCCCACCAAAATTGCCCCACGGAGGGCTTCTGGCCCTTCTCTGTCCAATGACTAATTTTGTCTCAAGGACAGCTGCAAGGGTCCCTACTCTGCATATACCACTTTCTCTCTTAGACTCGGATATAAATAGAGTGGGAAGCCAAAGAGCCAGAGGAGGGTGTAGAGTTCTGTCTCTCATCTGCAGCAGATCTGATTGTCCATCTTGTCCTTGGGCTGGGTGAAGCCGTGAGGAAAGAAGACACAGATAGGGTTGATCTCCACCTCCGCTCTCTCCACAGACACAGCTGCAGCTTGCAAGGGGACTGGAACAAGACCGGCTCAGGAAATGAAGAGTAGTGCATCACTCATTTTTCCTGCCTGTTTGCTCCTAATTACCTTGCAATACATTTCACTGGTAGCTTTATCATACAGAAAGACAGAAGATCCTTCTGGTTTCAGCACACAATGACTACTTTTAAAATGGCTTGCTATTCATTCTTGGGCAAGCCTCAGTCTCTTCCTCCCCCCCTCAAGTTCACTGCCTCTCATTCTGGGTTTGTTGAATTTTTTTGGGGGTGGGGTGTCAATTCTCTGATAATGTATCCCGATAAAAGGAAAAGAAGGGGCAGCAGAGGTGGCTTTCGCTTTCTTTTGATGAGATTGTGGCCACACTGACAGAAGTATCAAAAATCTCAATAATTTCATTTTGGCCAATACAACACCTCTTACAGGCTTGAGGTATGCAACTCCTGTGTAGCCCCCAGTACAAATCAACAGAGCCTCCTTCATACTCGTCTTCTAATATTTCTCTCTGACCTTAGGGAAACGGAGAATTGCTATAGGGCAATGAACTCTCATTTCGCCCTTGACATTTCTGCAATCCATCTCCCTGAGTTGGGAGACCCTTTCACAGGTCCGGAACCTCAGCAGCATAAGGAAGAATTAGTATAATTAAGAATTAGACACAGGGTCTCCAAAATGGGAATCATAACAATGACTAACGTCACAAGAGTGTTTTCAGAATTAATTCATATAAGTAAAGCACTTAGAAGATAAAAATGTAGGAGCTGCCACATCAGATTAGACCACTGCTCCATCTAGTTGAACATCCTGTGTGCAACAGAGAGCAGCGATAAGTGCAGGGTAGCAGACTTGGGGTCCCCTCTCTGTGCAGGAACAGGGTTCAGTCTAAGCATAGCCAATGCCAGGCCTTGGTTACAGCATTATTTTATGACTTAGGGGACATATTTAAGCCCCTACAACCCACTGTCGCTACACAAAGTGGTCTTGCAATTAAAGGAAAGAACCAGGCACAGCAAGAGTCTGGGACGGTGGCCGTACAATTCACTCCTGTGCAGGACAGCTTCTGATCAAGAGTTTCTGCTTATCAATGAGAGAACATAAAATTATTCTAAAAATCTCAAGTTTCAGAAACACAGTTTTCAGTTATTGAAAAAATGTGCAGTAGAATATAAGTACTTATAAAATGGGTACACAGAAGGACATACATGCACACGCAAACAAGCTGGTTAAAAAAGCAACCTGATCTTCACCGGCTCTGCTTTGAGCAGGGGTGAGGGTTGGACCCAGATGACTTAAGGAGGTCCTTTCTGATTTTTATTATTCCAGGATTCTGTGATTCCACAATTTTCCATTGCAGAGTTCTGTCACTGAGCATGAAACAACTTGTGGTAAACACAATTTTTAATGAAAATATTATTAGGGAAGTTTCTTGGGTCCAGGAAAGAAACTCTAGTTCAAAGCCAGAGAAAGAGGCTGACCCTAGAGCCTGATGATTACGGGTGTGATGAGGGAGACCTGGAAGGGAACAGGCTCCCACGCTCCATCACCCACTGGAGGAGTCCTGGCCCTTGAGCCATTAGCTCTACTGAGGTGGGTCTTTTGAAAACTCGTTTCTTTATGAAAAAGTTTCATAAAGTTTCATTCTCACACTCCAAAATTTCAAATGTTTTCACCATGGGGCATTCCTGTTTCCTGGCCAGCTCACCTATATGACTATGCATTCTGCAAGTACCTGCAGACCTTACATGACTGCTAACCTGAGTTGTGACAAAGGTAATGACAATCTTTCTGTGAAATTTCATTTCCTCAGATGGTTTGGCACCTTTATTTTAATTCTTAAAAATTTTTTGCTTTATGAAACAACCTTATCTGAAAAGTAAATGGATGGGTTTGGATGAGTTTGTCTTCATTTAAGAGTGGGGTTTTAAAATTTGTTTTTACTTTTGTATTAATCATGCAATGTTTAGTAGAAACAATCCATACAATGCAAAACCCTGCTGAAAGATAGAGCCACAAGATATTTTTGTGCATGATTTTACTCTATTCTATATTCTACTTCAGGACAGAGTAATGAAAAAGAACAAATTAGAAGATAATCTGTGAAAAAACAAATCCCTCATAACTGACCGAACCAAAAATAAGTCTTACATTACTGGGACTGGATAAAGTATCATCAGTGCCGGATTATTACATAAGAATATGTTAGTAATGTAGCAGGAGTCTAGTCTTTTAAGATGTGAAAGAGCGTTATCTAACCTCTCGGCAAAGTTCAGGAAGAGGAGCCATATGTCCAATAATCATTTTCTTGCTGGTGTTTAACATGTCAGTTTTTTCAAGGGGCCCATTTCAAGTTTAAAAAAAAAAGGTGTGAAATGCATTTCGATATTTTTTTGGCAAAAGCAGCTCATTTTCAAGCTTGCAAGGAAACAAGAAAAACAAAATCAAATGTCAAGTAGATTTGCTCTTTGTTGTAATTAATACGCAAGCATTCGCTTGTAGATGGTCCTGAGCCTGAAAACAAGTAGCGTCAGTCGTGGTGCTATTAAAAACGAGTAGCTCTCTGGGAATCAAAGGGCCAAGTGTTCAACCCGTGAAAATCCCCATTCAAATCAATGGCCCTAGGCCAGTTTACATCAGCTAAGGATCAGACCACAAGGGAAGGACGGCGGGAAGCCCGATGACAGACGACATGCCACGTGCTTGCAGCGTTGGGCCCTCCATGCGATAAGACAGCAAAGAAAGGGAGGGCAGCCTTCTTCAGAGCGGGAGGTGGGAACCGATTAACTGAAAATAAGGAGACTGCAAAGTCCTACGCTGCAGACTACGTGCATGCTCGGTTTCTGGTCAAGGAGGTTATGTGAGATTTCCCTTTGAGTCAGAGCAATGCAGTGGATAAAAAGGCCCTGCCTAGCCAGGGGGATTTCCTGAGGCCATGGCAGACCAGCCTGACACGCTGTTAAGAGGCTCGTTTTCATGAGAGTTTTTGTTGCATTTGTAACGCTGGCTCCAGGTCCCCTAGAGCTTTAAGTGCCACATCACAGCGCTACAAGCCCAGCGCTGAATGCTTGGCACAGGACCAGGCATCTTCCCTTTCTTCTCTCGGTTTCCTCAAGTCAGCAGGTGGGGCTCCAGGGCTCCATCTTGTTTTGATTTGTGGGGGGAATTCTTTTCTCCAAGAAGGTTGAAGGAAAAATTTCCCGTTGAGTATTTGCTCTTCTCTTCCTTTCCCCCATGTTGTTTTGTGGAGGCGTTGTGTGAGAGAGGGGGGGGGGGAGGAGGGAAAAGATGTGGTTTTTTTTTTCTTCAAAGGGGCTCACTATTTTTCCTAAAGTGGGATGCTGGAAACACTTCATCACGGAGGTCTACTGCCCTGAGATCTGCTTGTATTTACATCAGGGTGAACCAGGAGCAATTCCACTGAGGTCGCTGGGAGTGCTCCGGCAGGCAGCTCCCCTCCCCGCACGCGGGGTCAGCCCTACCCAGCCAAGCTCTTCAGCGGGACCAGCCACAGGCCAAGCCCTGTGCCAGGTCGCAGAACGAGTGTAAATGGATGCAGGGCAAAGAAAACGTAAACCTCTACCAACTTTCCCTGTGAAATGCTCAGAAAAGTGCTGGAACTCGAATGCTGGAGGGAGGAAGCGGGGGGCAAAGCCAGCACAGCAAAAAGCCCTACCTACAAAAGTGCGTGATACTGGCAAGGATAAGAGAGAACCGGGGCAACATATATTATTTTGTTACTTATTTTCCCACACACTTGTGTCCGACGTGTAATTCTCTCCTATCATTTAGGTCACTGCTGGATTTAGCCCTATGGGTTTGAACAATTAATTATTTTCAGTGATAGAACTATTTCATTTTCGAAACTGGTTTGAACGGTAGATTAGTTCTAGATTAAATAATTTAACTACAGATCAGTAGTAGGTGTTTGCTCTATATTAAGTTGGCATATCACTGAGCATGTATTACTTTTTAACATTTTAATATACTTAATAATTTATAACGCTACATTGTAAACTGGCTGAATAACCATCACCTCGGAACACTACAGCCAACACCTCCAAATCTAATCTCTTCTCCAAAGAGCCTTGTTCAATCTTTTAAATTATCAACTATGGGGAGAAAGGAATGATTGTAACCACAAAAGACTATGAAAAGAAAGCTGCTTAAGTCTATGAGCATCAGCTCTCAGGTTGTATTACCTTAGGCAAACGCTATGCCTCGGTTTCCCCATCTCTATGTAACAACGGTACCTAATTAATCAATTGCTATAAAGACCACGTAGTTCTTTTTAAGATGCTTTTCAGCAGACTGCTTGGGGCAATGATTTCTCAGAAAATCGCTTAAAACGGCCCTTAAATTAAAAGAAATTTGTGCTCAGATGTTCTGTTAAATCAAGAAGTGATTCATCCTGTGCCTCAGTTTCCTCTGCAGCTAAGTGCTGAAAATATGACCTCCCTACTTCACAGAAATCCAGGGAAAGTTAAGTCATTAACAATTACACAGTCATTGCAACTCCGCGGGCAGAAAGTCTTGGAGAAGGCAGTAACATTAGATACTATGGATAATTGAGGCAGAAGAGGCCCGGAGCTCACAGCATAAGAAGTTTTGAGGTTCATCACATCAGAACCAAAAGGATCTGAAGTCGCTTTTGTACAGAGCAGCAGCGCCTGGGAGCAGGATGTGTTGTGCTCCGCTGCCAGCGGAGAGAGAAGGGTTTCAGGCTGCTCCCTCCCATGCCACTTCTCATTCCCTGCGAGAACCGCAGGCTGCTCCTGCTCCGCTGGGAACAGGGGCACCACGCAGGCATCTGCTTTCTAAAAGGAAAAGCAAGGCCAAGAAGAAGAGATGCATGGAGAAGGGATGAAGGAAGGGTGTATTTTCAGAGGAGGGAAAACCACCAAACATTCAGAAGTGGCAAAACGACTTTACAGAAAAGGAGAATACTGGAGATCGGTAAACTAAACGGGCGGCTCAAATATCACATTTAAGTTCAACCGATCATATTAAGGGTCAGGAATGATCGGTTTGTGTTACAGAAGTGTGCAATTGGCCAGCTGCATTAAATATGGCCTTTACCTTCCGGCAGTGCTTAGATGGGGACAGACCAAAATCGAGGCATTGGAGGTCATTTCTGATACACAGCAGAGACACTTGTCCTCCCACAGATCATCGTTCTGAGGTCTGAAACGCTGCAGATGGAGGACTGAGCAGTCGAGAAGATACAGTGTACGTTATGGAAATAAACTGGAAGCATAGTTAAAGGTTAGCAAGTCTTTTTCCCTCCAGCTGCCATTGATATGAATGACACCCGTTCTTGCACTGGCAAAGGGAAAGAAAAGATGAGTTGATGTCACTTTCCCTTCTCTAAATTCTCAGCTTGGATGACTAACAGGCTACAATATTTCACTGAGAAAAAGGCCTGTTTTTTACTTAAAAGCACAAAAAGTATACAGAGAAAGTAATTTTCAAGGTCAAAGGGCTGTTTTGACATTTAAGAAATACTAAAACAGATTTTGGCTTTTACATTTGTAAACCAGAACTACTTCCTGACCTGAGAGAAAATCTGCCAAATTTCTAGCTGACCACAGGCTTTTCAGGGTAAGCTAGAATTATCGGATATATTGTGTTGTCTAGGTGCACGCCCCTGTGACTTTAAAACAAAATGTTGATCAACCTTAAAAAAACCACAGTTTCTGAGACCCTTCAAAAAAGTAACATGCATCCCTTCTCGCAGTAACTGAAGAGACAATCCTCTCTTTAATAACCATTTTGGTACAATATTTTGCTTACTACTAGAGAACTCAATAGCTTAAGACTAGTATACTAATGAAAAAAAATGGAGGGAAATAGAAACATTTCAGCACACAGAAGCCAAATAACTCCTTTTATTTTATATCAAGACTTTGATCCTCCCACCAATCCTGTTGCAATACAAACCAATTTCATTTAACGCTACATCTGACAAGTCAGACTTCTCTGAGATTGCAAAAGTCTGCTAAATCCCCGGGCAAACTGTAAATGGGCTGAGGGAAAGGTTCACAAATAGCACGTACGTACAGGTGGGCCACACATACATAGGTAGCACAACCTTGCCGTGCAAGCTCAACAAAATTTTGTGCATATACAGTATCAAAGGGTCAAATTGTTGTTAAAGACATGCAAGAGATTGCATTGTTCCTCCTTGCAGCCTGTTTCTCTCACAACCCGTCCTGCCTACCTCTGTGGCTCCATTTCTGCAAAGCGAGTTGTAATATAGTTGTGTTGTTTAAAATGGAAAGGCTGTGCTTTCTGCCTTGCCTCTCATGCCAAAACAGCCAAACCAATTTTGCTGTTTCAATTAGGCAAGAAAACGAAAATTTTCATTGTTTTCTCTCCATACTTTTTTCAGTGACAAAGCCTGAAAACTTTCAGCCAAAACCGGCGACAGCTCAAGATGCAGTCCTGCAAAGGCAGCTACACTGAAGAACAAAAGCCTGCTGGAGTGGAGTGGGAGCAAAGAGGATGCTGCAAAGTTTCTGTTGCTTCCTAAATGCCTCCCGTATGCACCTGTGCTATTTAAATGATGCCAGTTCTTGCACGGACTATAATGGGAAATACTTTCTTTCTAAGACAGCTTACTAGGTTTTAGTTTGTTTCTCCTCCTTCAGTCAGAGTTGAAATGCAATTGTATTTAAAGGTCTGTTGTGGTTTTTTTCTAAGTTCTGTTCATAATAGTTAGCAGGAAAGCAGAGAATTTGCCAGCCTGCAACTCTGTTACACTCAAACTGCCCTGGGCCCTACAGGATGGAACTCTTTCGCCAGGGAAGGATTTATCTCCAACAGACTACTCAACTCGCTGACTTCTGCCTTTTATTAACTCTTCTCCTCTTTTCTCTATCCAGTCATCTCAACATATCATCCTCTAGTCAGCAAGTATTTAAAAATCACACAGTCTAAAAGATGACTCAGAAAAGCAAGAACTGATGAGCTCTGATAAAAAGATCCATGAACCTGGCACTTCCTGGTACATAGGATATATACATAGAAGAAGGAGAGAGATGCATAACAACACTGCTCAGCATTTGAATTGTTTTAGGTATGAGAATCGCAAAACACTTGAACGCAATAGTGGAGAAGTTTTGGATCAGAAAATTGTTTGTGGAGCTGAGGAAGCGATGCCACCTGCAAAATGAGAAGAGCATCATTTCCTTCTAATGCCCAGTTAAAGGCTGGCTTAGGCTGGGATTCTGGTTTCGGCAGGAGTACAAGGACAGCTTCTCATGAGAACCACTGGTGACACCAGGCACCTCAAAGGGGAAATGATAAAGGGAAAACAAAACTGAGGCCTTTCATGAGCAAGATGGTCAGTACCTGGGGCACACAGCCAAAGCTTTCGAAAAGCTGAGAAAAGATCGATGGCGCCCTACTGTGCCGAGGGGATTTGTGGACTTAGGTGTTCCTAGCTGGCTAAATTCAAGTTTTTTCTTCATGTGAATCCATAGTTTAGGCGCACAGATTAAATCTATCTAAATCTGGGGCTACTGAAATATGCCTGCAAAAATGGCAAGCTGAAGTCTGTCTCATGATTACCATTTCTCAAGGAGCTCAGATCAGCTGTGCTTAGAAAATGAAATTATATTTATGTCCCACTGAAATACCAGCACTGAATTCTTAACCTGGGGTTGCTACTGAAAATCTCCTGCATAATGCACAAGGCAGCATCGACTCTTGCTCTCCCTCCCAGAATCGGTGGTTCTGCCGAGCTAAAAAGAGTGCAAGCCATAAAAAGCCCGTTTAATCGGGAAAGTAAGACAATGGCACTCTGAACGTTGACAAGGAGTGGGCTTGTTAGGTTACAAAAGCATCTCTACAAAACCTCTGATCATAACTGAACTTCAAGAGGAACGGTATTCTGGTGAGCTGGGTCATGATTGCCACTAATATAGTGAGGAAGAAACTGAGGTGCAACGACAGGAGATCAAGTTATTTCCTCAGCGCCGGAGGGAGTTTTACAGCTAGGGTTAAAGTGAAAATTCATGTCTCGGTCCTGTTAGCAAACCACAAGCTCATATTGCTTTTACTACAAACAGATTTCCCTTCACCATACTGTACTCTTCTTCTTACTGACTGTTCAGTATGATCATCCAAAAATACTCCTATTTGTGTTATTTTTCACACACACCACCCTGAAACAAAATTCAGTATGAAAGAAGAGCAGTTTCCTCCAATACAGCTCAACATCCAAACTAAGCAGCAGTAAAATCATATTTATTCACTGACTGAGGTTTCAAACAGTAAAATGACTGTTACAGAGTTATAGATTGGACCGTGCCCTGAATAAGACCCCAGAATAGGTCTCCGATGACAGCTCTCTCACCTTGACACCCCTCGGGAGCGCTGGGGGAGAAGAAGGAGTGTATGCATGCTTCTAACTGGGGGCAAAACTTGAATATAGTCAAGCTTCACGATCACAGTAGGCAGAATTTGGCAGACTTTGCCTTTGGGAATGAACCGGGAGACAGAAAGAAGGGAGCTGAGTACCTGAGCCCAGCGCACAAGTGCGAGCGAGGCTCTTCACCTGCAAGCTGGGTGTGCCTGAAATGGGAGTCAGAGAGAGAGACGAGCCGGGAGCTCCCGGATGCCGAGCGTGCCCGAGGGCGCTGCACAAGCTGAGCGATCCGAAGGCACGGGTGCTAAACCTGGTCATCTTCTCTTTCTCTGTAAACTCTGGCAAGCCCTGTACCTTTCTCCATGTCTTTGTTTTCCTGTTTCAATATGTGATATTCCAATGAAATATAAATATTAATATTTGATTAACTCACAGCTATAAAGCATAGGTCCTTCAAGTCTAGTACAGATCTTTGAAACCTTTGAAAAACTATATAAATATGAATTCTTTTATTTTTATAGCATTACATTAATGACTCTACAGTGGAAGTTGATGAATTAAATAATCTCTGTCTATATTTGCTTATACCTTTCTGAAACTGTTACCTTCTCAGCAGATATTTCTCATGCCTTGTCTCAATCCAGAAATGACATTTTTGGTAAAGCTTTGCAAAAACCCATTCAGCTGTTTTTGAGTCATCCAAGTATGTAAAAAAGAGTTTCCAGCTGTTAAGTTTTCCGTAAGCCTTTTTTTCTTAAACACGCTTGTATAATTATAACACAGCTTTGTTTTAAAACATCAAACTTGACACGTACATAGTCCTGAAAGAGAAGTAGCAGCACTGCCATGTTTGAAACCATTTGGTTTTGAAATAACAAGGTTATTACCATATTAAAATATCTTTCTTTTCTTAAAGATTCTCCCAGACACTGAGCTACAGTTTTCTAACTGTAGACACTCAATTGCGTAAATGACCAGTAAAAAAAGAAAAAAAACGAAGAAAAAAAGACACTATTCTTGCAATCTGTGACTGAGCTGTAACAGGGAGGACTGGGGGAGACTTTACACTGGGAGCAGGCTCAGACCTGCCTGCGGTGCACTCCGCATATGCACGTGCGCTCCTGAGGAGCACGGCTAAAGCTCTAGCCTGGTGTCTTCAGAAGACCCAGCTCGGCTTCATGCACTCCGGAGAGACTGGCAACGGCTGGACCCACGCACTCTTCAGCCCTGTCTGCTGGCGGGTGGCTGAAGGCCGCTCTCTCCAAGCCCAGGCTAGTTACCCTGAGTTTTCACAGTTGGCGGGCTAATAGCTGGCAATAAGGTCAGAACACGTGTAGGTGGCATGGTCCGCTTTCAAGATCATGCTTCAACTACTAGTACAGACCTACAATTAAGTACTCTATAAAAAACTGGGAACCGGCACTTAAGGTGTGACAAGGACAATCGTATCCTTCCCCCTTACCCACAACACGTGGCGCTCCGCTGTGATGGCTGTAGCTTTCTGTAAAGATTCTGAATTCAATTTGGCATTGCATACTTCTATAGTTTTAATTATTGCATCTTTGCCTTTTGGTATAGAATGGCATCAAATCAGACTGGAGATGATTCCTCACTTGTATTCTGCCTAGATAGAAATGCACTGACATGATACCAAGCAGATAAGAATCAGCCATTTACTTAATTTAAACACTTCATTTAATCTGGAGTATTTCAGGTTTTGATGTCTTAGTAGAGTAAGTGTTGGTTTTGAGAATATTAACGGTGGCTGAAACAGGAGCTGTAGTCTCATTGATTATTGGATTACACGGGTTTCACTCTCAGAACTATTTTTTTACATGACGACATAAAGGCATACGTGGCTTTTATGCCTTGCACGAACTACTGGCCTCAGCAAGAACTCTTCTGTCAGGAACTCTTTCTAAAGATGCAACATTTCTGCAAAAGGAAAGTCACTGCATGTGTAGGTTTCTATACGGGGCTCAACTGTGCTCATGTACAGACAAGAAGAGACTCCATAGCTGTTTCTCATTCAAAGTAAATAGCAGTCCCTCCTGCTCTTGCCTTTCCTGGGACGTATCCTCCTACCGTGCAGGGGTGAGGCCACGAAACTATCAATGTCAGTGACGCAACAGTGAATCTGAGAAGACAGTCTGACTCATCTGAAAGCAAAAGATACAACTCTGATGGGCTTTCACACAGAGAGATGTGTGCGTGCATACACTCTTCCTTACCTTACACTACCTGTGCTTTTATCAGTACACCTATAACTCAGTTGTACGTCCGTTACTTTGAGATGTTTTCTGAATGTGTTTCAAACCACACCAAACATACAGGCGGTGCCCAACAAACAAAACGTCACTGCAATACAATTACAGGGAAAAAACTCAGCAGTTCCTACCCGTCACAGTGTCTTCCCTCTGCACTATCTGCCTTGGTAAGCCCACAGCTAGGGATCATACAGTACGAGACCCTATTGTAAGCAAGGGGCAGAGGTAAGGTTGCTGTGGGAACCTTAACTCTGAATCTCCTGAGTTTAGGGAGATTAAAATCTCAGTCTTCACATCCCATTAGCATACTTTTTGTCCATACAGAACATGGCCTAGGCAAGTGTAGTGTTTCTAAAGGAACAGGTATACTGTTGGATAAATAGGTGTCTGTGCGCATTTTGGCAACTCAAAGCTACATAATTCAGTTCTAATCAATGCTACTGGAATTTGAAACCCACCAATAGAATAACAAAGTGGAAAAAGCAGTAGAAAAAATCCAAACCAGCTCTAAGTTACGCTGTATGCTCTACTATTCTAAGTGTCAGTGTCGAGACAAAAGAAGAGTAAGAGTTTGCCGTTTGCTAGTTGTTAATAATCAAGAGAAGATCTGCCAGACACACTCTTCAAGGGCTCTGTCTGTCTGGACCAGGTAGATGCTGCAATACACAAAGGACTTCACACACAGAGAAAGAAAGAGTGTTCATGGACAATGATGCAGCGTTCTTAATTAAGATTTTCATTACTGATACATACATTAAGGTTTTGCTAATGCAAGTGCCCAAGCACTCTCATGTGCAGGTAGATGTCTCTGATTCTATCTCCAGAAACCCTTTTGCAAATCATCGCGAACATTCACCAGCCAAGGCTGAAAATCAGCTCACCTGCCCTTTGCTATAACGACAATGAAAAATAAAAAACGATATTTTATTTGTCTGCAGATGAGAACTTAACACTTTGCAGGCGTCAGAATGAACAGGCTTTTGCAAGGCTGTGCTACAGTGTATTGAAACTGATTCCGATCTCACTTACACCTGTTTGATGTTGATGTAACATCAGGAGCTTCAATAGCACGAGTGCAGCAAATGTTGAAGGAAAAAAATAATGAGACAGACACGTTAGGTAAATGGAAAACGGGATGAAACACAACATGAGTTTGCCAAAGGTAGATTGTGGTAGACTAACCTGATAACTTTCTTTGATAAGGTAACTGATCATCCAGACAAAGGAAATGCAGTAAATCTAATCTATCAGTACAGCATTTGATACCACGTGAAACTATGAGTTAAGATGAAGATTTGCAAAAGGGCTGTAGGGTGAGCAAACGCCTACTGGAAGGGGAGATGGGGCAGTGGTGAAAAAAGAATTATTGTGCAAGGTGAAGGCTATATTTCCACATTTTTTTAGTTAAACAAAAAAGCATTTTCTAACTAAAAAGATCTGGGGGGAGTGGGTAAGGTTTCTTTACAAGGCCCCTCAAAGGGAGGGGGCATAGAGTAGGAAAAAGAGGGAGCATGCTTAACAGCCGTAAAAGGATCAATCCACTTCAATAAATTGCTCATTAGCAATATTTAGGCCTCATTCAGGCCTGTAATGTTTCCATGTTATTTCTATGGTTCTGTCCTTTGGGAAGTTCAAAGATGCTACAACTCTCTCAGCAGTTTACTTGTAGAGTTGAACTAAATATCTAGTTCACTTTTGTGCTTTTAAAATACTCTCATTCCCAGAACAGGATGCCCATTCATCTACAAATCTGCTTGCTGAATGCCTTAGATCTCGTTTGAATGCTGGACCCTGCCTCCAAACAAAATGCTGCTGCAATAAGATGCGGAGGAGAAATACTTGGTGAACAGAAGGACTTACAAAAGCATTGCTTCTCCCTGAACATGTTACGTGCTTTTCTTGATCTATTCAGGCTACGACATTTTGTGAATTTCTTCAATAGGACAAAGGGGCTGACCACGAGCAAGGCAACGACGTCGCACTGGCACGCTCTATGTGCCAGGATGACATGCATCAAAACACAGCCTTGCCAGGACAGAAGGTGAAGACAGTGCCACAGAAGTCACAGTAGAAGGTATCAATGTGAAATTAATTTGCAGGCTGCAAAACAAATGATATGCCAGCATATTTTCAAGAAGTTAAGAAAAAACCCAGGATTTTTGACAATCTTCCCTGAGGCATGCCTCGGTCCACAGGTAATTCAATGACTAAAATTGTTACCTTTCCATTAAAGTTCACTGGAAGAAAAGCTGCATTTTTGTTTTAGTCTTCTGTGGCAAAATTTAATTATTTAGTGTCGTAACTAGACCTCGCTAAGCATGCACAGACATTCACGCACGAAGTTTGCACTAAAAATCAAAACTTGAAGGATTTGTTAAATGCAAAAGTTGAAGAACAGTTTCTGAAACACATCATTCTTTGGGGTTGGTTATATGCTGATCACACATAGTAGGTTTCCTTCACAACCTTCAGTGCATATTGCAGAGCATCCAGAATGTAACACATTAATTTTTGTCTTTTATGTAAAAGTGGATTTACTGCAAAAAGTGAAATTCAATTAAACCCTTTTACAGACATCCAGGATAAGTGAACACAGATGAATATGAAATTTAAACACACATCCAGATCCAAATGTTGCAACTGATCCTTACTTTGGTGATTGGGTGAAGCGTGAATACCTTTAAATTGAATGCTTTTTGAAGTTGGGATTCCAATTTTGTCTCCGAAAAATCAAGCTGTTTAGCCTATGCCTAAGAAGCTGAAACATTAGAAAACAGCATTCAGAAAACTGATACAGCTATTCTATTAAACTTAAAACTCAATATGATGGAATGGGAGAAGGCGAGATCTATTCAAATCCAAAAGCATTTGCTTTTGGTGCTGTGCAAAAATCTAATATTTTGGGCATGCAAACATATGAAATGAAAATATTACCTGGGGGGCTGAATTTGTGAACCATATTCAGCATGATATTATCCAAAATGATGGAAAGAAGCAGCAGTGAACAAGAACTTCAGAGGAAGAAACATTATTTCTTAATACACTGTGAATCTTTTATGCCTAAGAGTTCCCATTCCCACCAAGAGGTGAAACAGCCTTCATGAAGCCTGGCCTGAAGACTAATCACGTATGTTTTGACATGTACACCTGTGTAACGGCACACAGCTAAACTACATGGCAGATGGCTTTCATTTCTTTTTTAAGTGGGAGAGACGGAGACAAAAAGGAGATGGAGGAGATACTCTTACAAGCTCATTTTCCATCGTGGTGTCCTACACATAGGACATTCAGCATGAATATGGAGGCGTGGTCTGGCATTTAGACCGCCCTGAGTATTCGTATTTCGGTGCCAGCTTCAATAGTCAAATCTATGATCTTTTGATCAAGAGGTGACTTTTGGGAAACCACCTATTTCTGGATATCCGGTTTTATGGAACCACTCCTCCAGTGCTACTTGCTCTTGGTACCATTTTTACCTTATATCTGGTGTGTCCATTTTATGGAGACAGGTATACAACATAATGTTAAAGCAGGGTGCATCAAAGAGGATTTCTGCATAAGGAGAAGTTCTGACAATACATTACAGAAAAGAAGGAGAGATATTTGGCAATATAACTGTAGAATAGCAACGTGCTTGCCGAAGTTGGAAGATAATTTACCATAACTGCAAAGGGAATATTCTCAAAAACTCTGCTACACTCTGTAGTTGTGCCATTTTGCGCAGTTATTTCAGACCTAACAAACTGGACTGTCTTAATATTTTGATGGTTGGTGTTCAAACTGCTGTAGGAAATGCTGCTACTGATTCAGCAAAGAGGTCTTTTCCTCCAAATACATTGAATTATGCCAGTGTGGGGTAAAAGCGCACTGAACAACTGCATTTTCTTTCTGTCCCTTCATTTTTTCTAGCTAAATCTAAAATATTATGCTCCTAGAACTGTCTAGTTTAGAGTCCATTTTTTTTCTGCTGTAATCTGTTATATTTCAAAAAAAGCTAACACTCAATACATTATATTATGCTAATTAGATGAAAAATAACCCAGAACAAAAAGATCTCTCGTAAGCATAATGCAGAAAGGTGTGACATTTTCAGCTGTCATGCTAGCCAATCTTAAATTCAATCTCATCCAACTTCAGTGGATACCTTGTGGGTATTGCAATTAGAAAGCAGGTTGCACGCATGCCTCTGTTGTATCCACACACCAACTTCACAGCTATGGGCAGCCATTATTATTTGTTAAATAATTTGAATGTTAACACTTAAACTAACGTTTCAATGAAAAACTAGTATTAAATTTTGCCTTTTTTTTTTTTAACCCGGCTACTTCTCTGCTTTTCTGGATATTGGGTCTATTTTTATTAAAGACATTTTAGAATAAAAGCAGGAACTTTGTCAGATTTGTTTTAAATAAGGGTTTTTTTTCATGTAAATCTATTGCTTAAGTCCATTTGATGGTTATGTCTTCAAATAAAGAATAAAGCTTAAAGCTGTGGCACTTGTTCAAGAACATTAATCCCGAGGTGCATTCCCAGTTATACAGTTTGATTTCTATAAACACGTCAGAGCAGAATTTCTGCTCCACTGCTATTTCGAGCCTGTTTCACCATTTCTCTCATTTGCAAATGCCAAATAAAGGGCCTCTGCCCGTGTTGTTCTCTTTTTTGGAACATTCCCTTCCTTCAGGAGACACAAAAAGCTGGGGAAATAATATCCCTTTCCTGTCTCAGATTGCTGTGTAGGTGACCATTCCCTTCCAACAACTCCTCATTTTCCGAAGCAGATCAACTGATTCTTCTGGATAATTTGCATGTCTATTTATTACATTTAATTATGATAATTCTTGAAAAACGCTAACTCTTGAAAGCTGTTGTAAACATAAGGCTTATTACATCTAGACTTTTTTGGCATTTTGCAAATGTTCATTTTTGATTCATGAATAAGCTTGACCTGGAGGTTATTATCCTCCTCTGAAGTAATGGAGAGCTTCTTAAGAAACCTGAGAAGAGAAAAGATGCCTCCTCCCTGTTCCTGATGTAGCAATCACTGCTGTTGTTCCTCATCTGCAAAACAATACTAAGCACACTAACCAAATAAAGGGATTCAGACGGTGCTAATTAGTTGCTATTTCACGATGATGGTTCAGAGTGCTAACAGATGACAGTTTGGTGGTGAACAAGTACCAACAGCAGGGACACATATATAGATTACAAAGACTATTTCAGCATCATCATGTCTGATAAAGTGAATACGTATTCTCAGAAACTGGCAACTGGCAGGCTGGAATACTGCTGGGTGTCTTTTGACATACAAATCACTGACCATATGATGGATGGTTCTCATAACTATGATGAGATCAGTAAGATGCTGCTCAGCTTCCCTTAGGTCATCATTACTTGACCGAATACGTCTTTATGAAGCTGAGGAATAAATGGCACTTTTTTTATTTCTTTTTCTTTTTTTTTTTTTTTTTTTTTAAGAGGATGTCAAATAACAAGGATTAGAATCAGTGCCGAATCTAATAGGAATGATGCTGGAGTTCAGTACAACCCGGTTACATCAGAAACCTATTTCAAGGAAATGGACAGATGTCCATGGAATTAGGTTAACATGTCCTGCAACTTCTTTGTATCTGGATCACTTTGGTGCATTTCTGATTTGCACTTACCAAAGCTAACAGCGGATAACTCTTCAATATTTTATGAGTTCCATCTGAATGGGTAGTGCTCTGGAAGTAAAAGAAGTGTCCTACTGTAGCTACCTATCTTACTGTAAAGCATCTTAGTATTGTTGATATTGTTACACACTGTTGACAACATGATAGAAAGGCTCAAGACCGGTTGGAAGACTCTTCTTCCATGAAAAGGTCTATTTTTGACAAAGAATCCACCTACTTCTCTTGAATTCCTGAGGACATTCAAGTGGAGCAGAGATTAATTGTATTCCTCTTAAGTGGGAATATCGGTTCGGGGAGAGATCCATGAAACCCTTCCACCTCCAAAACCTTGACTCCATATAGTCAGACAGACACGTGTGTAACCTGGGGGAGGAGGAGGAAGACGACTCTGAATCATCGGCAAGTTGTGGGTAGGGATTTGAGAAGAGAGCCCAGCGCCGGGTACTGAGGAGGGGCAGAACAAATAATTTATTATCTCTAGATCAGAAACATACTTGACAGGTACCATTAACAGCTTCTAATGTAAAAATGTCCCAATTCTACTTTTTCTGTTACCCAAAAGAACTCAAGAGTATCACTGACCTGAAGGACCTGTCTTCCAGAGAGAAAGGAGAGAACCACTACAAACAATACACACTCTATGCACATGCCTGAAATAAAGTGAGGCTCCTACGGAGCTTGCTAAATTGGGAACAGAGGAGCACAAAGAAGCCCTTGGCTGTGGAATAAGCCTGACTTAAAGAAGCAAGAAAGTGTGTGACTCTAGTTTTACAGGTCAAGAAACAAAGGCAGACGGGAAACAACTTACGCATGGTCACACAGCAAAGCACTGTTGGAGAGGGATTTCAGCTCTGGGTTTCCACACGCCTACCTACCATGAAGCCAACTTGCTGCTTCCACCTAAACTGCCTTGTGCCGCAGAGGTGGAACAATGATAAACTGGTGCCTTTGTGCAAACGCTAAAGGCTCACGGTCCCTGCCAGAGACATAAATGATTTTGCCGCTGCTGCAGGAAACGTCAACATAAGCGGCGTGCGCTTCGCGTCCCTGAGTATCATTAACACTTTTTATCGATATTATGAAGTTCTGCAACAAAAATAATAGGATTTGTCAGGGGCCGTTATGAACCGCCCCTGCTGGATAAATACATAATACATGATGGCAAAGGTCTGATGGGACTTTAATCAATTGCCTTTCCGAGTCAAATAAATGTCACATTAGACGTAAGCCATGTTGCATTCTGTGGGGGCCTCTGCTCCCCTCGTCTCATGGGCCTGACACTGCCACGGGGAGCTATGCACACGCATAGACTCCTACTTATTTGTAGCAAATATATCAGAGCAAAACTGGAACAGCACGTTGTAAATTACAGATTTGGGACACCCTATAATGAAAGGCAAAGGGGAAAGGGAAGAAATATGGGGACACCATCGGCATGATAGGTCAGCTCAAATACATCTCCTTGGTAGCTGGCATTGTCATACCACCTTTCGTAGTCACTGCAGCGTATCTCATGTTTCTGCCCACAGGGCAGGGGAGAATGAGGCGAGCCGTTTCTTTCTGCACCGCAAAAGAAGTGAGTCAACTTAAACGTTAAAGTCACTATTTTAGGTCTAGTATCAGGAAAACAAAGCTCCCTGATTGTTTCAGCATGCACCTGAAAAAATTATGAATGTCCATTTGCACTTTAGCATCCCTTTGAAGAAATTCCAACAATCAAAATGCAACTTGGACATAAATTTGCAGGTTTAATTCCTCTCCCAAATATGAAAGAGCTATTTTTCTTACAGTGCTATGCTTCTATGTTTGTCTTTTTTTTTTTTTTTTTTTTTTTAAATTCCAGGCAGCATTTTAACAGCCATCTACTCTCCTCTCTGAACGGGTAGTAGACATGAATTTAAATTGTAAAAAGGACATCTAAAGTAACACAAAGTCTAGGCGTATTTGGACATGGAGTTCTAAACCTAAATTTAAAAGTCCTCATTATTTTTGGCATTCACTAAATACCTCCAACTTGGACATCCCAAACAGTGGCTTAAAATGCTTGTGGACATTTGGAAAACTTTGGTCTGTCTTTACTTAACTATAGTAAATATTACGAAGTGGTAGTGCTATATTTCCCTTTATATCGCAACAAGAAGCGTCATTGTTTTAAAAACACTAGATTTCACTGCCAATATATATGAAGGAATCCCAGCAAAATGCAACCTTTTGTTCCAAATACGCAAAACCATCACGTGTCAGAACCCGGCAAAATTAAAACCCAAATGAAAACAAACAACCTCTCCCAAAAGTTCCATCCCCTATCCCCCCCAAAAAGGAAAAGGCAAAACTTAAGCCATGAAAAATTTAATTCTTCCTTCTTCTTTAATTGTTCTAGGTCTTAAAAACACAATTATCTGTATTAATATAGTATTTTCTTCAATTAAAAAAGTCACTGAATTGACAACTTACATAGCAGCAGCCAAACTCATGAGTCTGAGAATCAGACCAGGCAAGAAAAGAACCCTACATAACATTTTCCAAAGAAACCACTAATAGATTTTTAATCCCGGTATTGTTAGATGTCAAAGAGAATACAGCATATTTAATCTATCCAGATAAGAAGAGTAGGTCGGTATTAGACAGGACAACACATAGGACTGGGAAAGAAAGGGTCCCATGCCACAAGGTCAGATTTCAGCAAGGACTGGTTGAAATGCTAGTTGACTGTTTTCTACACTTGTTTTATGCTTGCACAGCACGGAATACTATAAGCTTTACTCTGAATCAGAGTGCAATAGCCCATCACAACACGTATATCCCCAAATATAACAGAAATCTTCCATGTTGTCATCCAGAAATGCACACATAAATTCCAGATCAATCAATCACACAATGTCACAGAACTAAGTCCGAGTCCCGTAAGCTGACACTGCATTAAAATCCTGGACTGCTGCATTAGAATAAAACTCAGTACTGAGTCCTGTGGCCATGGCGAGCAACAGAGAGTTCACAAGGGCTCCGGGCTTTCTTGGATGGAACTTGAACAAAATGCACAACTCATATCAATGAAAAGTATAAAATGTTTGGTATAAATACTTACACAAGAGACAGGACAGGTTCCTTCAGAGGAAGGCCACAAACTGATCGTGAGTGATCTGAGAAGAAAAGGGAGAAAGAAAAAAGGAAATTAAGTGACAATAAACTCACTAAACGATACCAATATAAAACAGGGATCGAGGAGACTCACAGATGGTAGCAGTTCCCACAGGAGAGAGAAAAAAAAGAAGTGTTTTAAATTCACAAACTGCATAAATCTTGGAAGTTTTGAAATTACCTGACCCCAAAACTATGTAGCAGAGAAAACTGGTAATGGCTGAGGAGCCTTTCAGTCCTGGGATAATTCCTAGCCAGCAGAGACCAAATATCCTCTGGTGGCTGCTCAACAGCCTCCGTGAAACAGGCTTGTGGCTCCTATGGACAAATGCTTTTATCACAAAAACACTGCCAGATTTGAATGGCATCCTTCTTAGCAGTCATGCCAGATGATACAGGCCTCTGAAACAGAACTCGTCTTCTTGATCCTGACCTTCACAGAAGAGGGGTTAGGCATATTATTAGGGCTGAGGATGCTTACATTACGGCTGATAGCTGCACAGAAAAAATTGTGTTGTCTTAGTTCCTTCTGTCAACACAGTATCTTTTGGACTTGACAGACTTGTTACTCTGAGACCCCTAAGAAAAAAAATGGCTGCATGAAAGCGGAATGGCTAAAGGATTGCAAACTTTCGGTAGACTACAGGTCTACCTTCCAAAGTCTACTATGGAGTATCTAAGCTTTATTGCCAACACATTTTCCAAAACATATTAACCTGGGATGAAGTAATAGGCAAAATGAATCAAAGCCTGACGCTCTGAATTGCAACAAGAAGATACACTCCTGTTGGACACAGAAAACGAAGGCAGATGCCCCCAAAATGTTCGAAGATACAAATCAGTCCTGTCCTTGCTTCCCTTCACCAAGCTGAAAGAAATTCAGGTAGTCAGATCAGACAGCGCTCTCCAAAAGATTGCTATCAGGGGACCAGGAGCACGGTGGACAAAGATCCCGGGATCCATGTGGTGTACTCCAGTACTTAAGTCAAGACATGGCCCTCACCTACCGTTTCCTGCCTAGTTACAGGGAGAGATTAGCTCCATCATTCCTCAAAGCAATTAAAAACATTCAGAGAAATACAAACCTAAGTTGAGATAGTGAATGAAAAGTGAGGAGCTATCACAGGAGAGAAAGAGAGAAGGCAGGCAGAAAATTTGTTCAGAGTTGTGGCTATTATTTGTGGGCATTATGGGTCTGGTAAAGGAGAGTGTGAGAGAAAGCACGTGTGCCTATCTAGTGGTTGGTCAGCCGCAAGGGAGGTGGAAGAAATACAGTGAAGAGCAGAGAGAATCATAAAAACTGCAGGGCAGCAAACAAGATGCTTATAGCATTCTTTGGAAAGGCCACCCGGAGAGGCCCTGTCTAAGAGCAAATTTCTCTTTAAAGAAGCTGACTGATCCCACTGTACGGAAGATTTGCATGAGACAGATGACAGGATGGATTCTGCCCAGGCTGAAAAGCTGAAGTGCCGTAAGATGAAAGGAAGGGCAAGATCAGGCTGGTGGAGAGCAGGTCACTATTTATGTTCCTTTCAAGAATCCATTACTCCGATGAACTTTAACAGGGAAGTTCTCCCAGTGGAAAAAACTCCCCTGCGAAGTATGTATCCCTTATTTTCCTCTTACATTGCTCCTGAAGATTTAACCATGAAGCCCACAGATTCATCTGTGATAGACTATATGTGAAGGACTGTGAGCGGCTGGTAGTTGGGAAGTATTTCTTTCAGGGTTTTGCGCAGATGGGACCGTGAGCTGCACACCGTGGAAGAACCTGAGACAAGAGGTCTGAGCAAAGAATGTGCCTTGGAGCCCTGGAGTTAAAAAAAAAAAAGAAGAAAAAAAGTTTAAAAAAAAAAAAACAGGAGGCATCTAGCATGGGAAAAAAAACACAGAATGGAAAATTTCAGGCTGAGTGGTTAGAGTTTGGCTCTGTTATAAGCAACATAAAACAAGTTCTCTTAAGGGAAAGAGTCAAGCAACTTTGATGACATGGATGCCAAAGAATTTTACAAATTATGGCCTGAGACTCTGGAGGTGCTGAGTAATGACTTACACCAACATTGCCATCGGATTTGCTATAAGAAGTGAATAAGACTGCCGTACCTAATTAAAACTGTAGGGTAATTTTAGACAGGCACAATATACTAGAAGCTGCAAACTACAATCTGGCAAATCACCAGAACTGAAACACCATATTTTTTTAAATGATCACAATTGGTCTGGATGCTTGATTACCAGTTTTGTTCAAAAGCAAATATGTGAAAACAAAACTTTCCATGTAAAGTATTGGAAAAACAAGATGTGTCTGAGGAAACTATGATTCATTCCAGGTTAGATAACTGCAGAACATGTATGCAGGAGAGAAGTGGGCCAAATCCTGTTCTCACTGCCCTGTGCGATCGTGCTGACTTAATTGAAACCATGAGCAGAACCCGAACCATTAAAATGCTGGGGTGAAACTTTTTATCATATGGCACTGTTTGTCACTAGAGACATACTTAACCTAATTACATTAGATTAACACAGTAGATTTCTTCAAGATATACTATTATATAATAACATAAAAAAATGAAGTCTAAGAAAGCTGACCATTTTCCCCAGGTCTCCGTGTTATAAGCAGAATAATTACCTGTCTCTAGTTATGTCATTTGTTTTCAACCCAGTTTGGCTCTATTTGGTGGGGTGGACAAAGGGAATCCACTGATCTTTTTCATATTGAGTTCCTAGTGTTAATTAATCATTATTATTTGGAAGCTGTTTTGGCCATTGGACAGAATAGCCAGGGGCTAATCTTAATCCTGCCCTTGCTTCTTTGTGGCCAGATTCTGCCCACTTTCTCTTTCTTTGCTACGTGAATAAATCCCATTTAAATCACAATGACTAAGAGACAAGGCAAGGCCTAAATGTTAAGGATACTTAGGAATCTATCCCCCCCTTGAGTTTAATGAGAATAAGGTTCCTAAACACTGAAGAATTTCTATTTATGGGGAGTTATGATGGCAAAATCCAGCCATATGAGTTACATTATATAAGCAGGTAATCGATTTATGAGGCTAACTACCATTTTCAAAAGTGACAGGCATTCACGTCAAAGTCCATTGGAAGTCAGTGAAATTTTGGCTGTAAACCACCTGGGGACTTGAGAATATTTTGCCTTTGTTAGCCTAAGCTCTGCTCACTTTCAACGAAATTAACATCTTAGGTGCGAAAGTCATTTTTGCAATTAGCATTGAGTTGCTTCTTACAATTTAGTCACTAAATGGCTTGAGTTAACCTGCTTCAAGTGCCTTTTTCTTAGCAGTAAACTGGGACAGCGATTCTGCTCCATTTTTGCAAAGTGATTTAGGATCTCTCTGACCTAATGCACTACCGATGTGAGAAATGTTATGCCTTCAGCCCCTAGATCGGCAAGAAGCGGGCAAATTATGAACTGCCTGAAGCAGGGAGGACTGGCAATGGATTCAGATAATCCTAAACTGACTGCTCTTGCCTCAAAACATTTTCACCCTTTACCGATAGGGAACCAGCAAAGGGCACAGCTTTATCGTATGTAATCTACTCAGCCTATTGGATCTAAGATACGGAGTCTTGTCGCCCCTCTCCTCCCAGATGCACAACACCTGCACGGTATCTAAACTAGAATTTAATCCCAGTGGAAGATGAAGAAAATAATTCACTGGAGAATTCCTCTGTTCAGAGGGGGCCAAGCATGGCCATGCTGGGGGAACACGGTGAAGGAGGAGACTCAGCTGAAATTCAGTGGAGCCCTGTAAATGATCTGAGGGGGCAGAGAGGCTGCACTGCGTCTCTGACACAGCAGAGACAGATTACAGCAAAATTAAATTGAGGATTTTAGTGGATATAATTGTTGTTTTTATATATTAATGAACAACAATAATACGTGATTCTAAACTGAATACCAGGTTTGACATTTAATCTGAGCGCTCATACTATCCATAAATGTTCATAAACGTCACAAGACCCCTACCCTTTGATTGAATTACAATCTAGTATGCAATTTAGGAAACATGGATTAATCTACATAGATTTATATTTCTGCAGGTTACATTGTTGTTTGTTGATTTATACCCTTTTCCCCTAAGTGCCCTTTCCATCGAGAATCCAGGAAAATACATGCAAATCTTTAATAGGAGAGCAGCTCAAAATCCAGTGACTAGCAGCAGATGGAAACTTGGCTCAGTGAAACCTATACTAATTATCATTTGCTTTTTGAAGTCACCTCTGCTAATGGCCAGCAAAATCTTAGTCCCTGTGATATCTCCTATTACCTTCACATTAACTCTTACTACAGCCAGCAATCACCTAACATGTTTCTTGGCAATGCTGTGCAATTAAACCGCCTTTCAATCAGCTTGCTGAGCAATCCAGAAATGGAAACTGCCTTAATCTAATTACAAGAATGCAGAAGAAGGCAGTCAAATGTTACGTTAGCATACCAGAAATGTGACAACGCCTTAGCCACAGATGTCACACGCGAGGTAAGGAGCCACATCAGGAAAAGCGACATGGCAATGTATAGAGGAAAATGATCTTCAGGTTCTCCTTTTCCTTTTTTTTTTCTGTGGTCATGCTACTTGAGGTGGCCACCTCCTTTAATCAGCCAAAATATCTGGAATTTCACTGTCACCTGGATTAACAGGCTTCACTGCACAACGGTGTCTGCTTGGGACTGATAATGACACCTACTCAAACAGTGTGCTGCAGCACGGAAACGGTCCAAAAGGCCGATCAGACAATAGCACTTCTGCAGATCCTGACCTCTGCAGAGGCCCAGCCCGGCTCCCTTTGAAGCCAACCAAGTCTTCTCAAAGGGTTCATGGGGCAGGATCTCCTTCTTCCTCTGCACCTTTACCTCTATGTGGCTCCTAGAAGAGGGACGGCTCCCCAGCGCGGCCTTTGTCCTGGTGGATTCATTCGTCCATACAAGGCCGAAGAGAAGGGCTGGCTGCTCTATCCAGTGCGAGAGAAAATGAAGGTCACTCGGTTGAGTTCGCGCTAGGAGCGGAGGAGATGGTTTTACAACTGGCAGCTGACTGCAGTGAGGGAGAACGCACAAATGGAGAGGCTACTGCAAACGCAGCCTGAGGGCCAGTTATATGGCCGTGTATCAACTCCTAGTCTACGGTACAGGAGAATCAAAATAAAATGATCTTTGAAAAATGACAAGGAGGTTTTGTACATACATCAGAATTAAGGTATGTCTGTATGCATTGGAACGCACCTCCGCATGTATTTTGGTTATGTATCATTAAAGAATTTGAAAAAAACCTACTCAACTACAGGTGCGCATGCTCTTTTTAATAAAACAAACAGCTAAACTGTGCTTCTGTAGGGAATGCAATGATGACTTGAGAACAATTTTGAATCAAAATTTATCGACAATACTTCTATCACTCATTTTCCAAAGACAGAGTTTGTTTAGAAGCTACAGTCCACAGAAGATAACAGAAAAGGTAACTGACTTTTTTCCTCTCTCAAACTTGAAGGCAGAAAACCTTGCAGTTTACCTTATCACATACTGTAAAGGATTCATGATATAGCTATAGCTTATATTTTCTTTAATTAGTATATAAGTAACTGCTTAGTATCATTGTTAAATTTGGACCAGAAAGTGTAGTAAAAGGAGACTTTTTTATTTTTTGTAATTAAGAATAGCTAAAATGTTAGCCTTGTCTTTTTCAAATTAAGAAATATGTACTGGGAAAAGGAAACTTTAAATGTGTGTTACACAAAAATGCTTTTATAAATCAAAAACTTCACGGACCCTTAAATAGAAAACACAAAAGAAAAGTCTTGATGGAACAGATTTTTCAGCACACTCCGCTTGCCAGGAAGGCTGGAAAATATTATGTTTTGATAAGACAAAAGAAATTAATGCAAACAAAATTTGGACTTTCAGGTATATGTAAGCTAATATGTAAGCTGACTCATTCCACAGGTAACTCGGCTCAAAATAAGTCCTACCAGCTGTTCTCAGTGAAAACAATGAGCTAGATGAAATAAGAAAAGGAATCTCTTACATCTGCAAACTGAACTCTAATTAACATCCATTGGAGGTCTCCAGCTCCCTAAGAAGAACTTCAGTCAAGAAAAGTCTCTATGCAAAACACCTCTGAGGAAAACATCTTTAAAAGAAGAGCAGGAGAGCTCTCTGGAAGCAACAGCACATTACAGCTTAAGCAGCAGTTGCTTTAATGGGCTCAGGGTGAGAGCAAAACTAGCAAAAAGTGGGGGGAAAAAAAAGGTTAAATATATTCTTGCTTTATAATCTAAATGTAGCATTTTGAGCACGCATCTTGACTTAAGATGGCCTGAAATGGTATTACTTTGAACTTTCAGTAGCTGTAACCACTGACTACATCTTTGAGGAATTTGTAAAAATATGTCAGACCAGGACGTTTTGTTGGCAGGCACTTGGCCACCGCAGCCTCACGCAGCTCAGCCTACTAGCAGAAGGAAGCCGCCTACCACCATCCTTCCAGTGCCATGGCACTGCCCCTTCCCTGCTGTCCACCACAGCCCCGGAGGGGTGCATGGACAAGGAGGCCAATGCTTCTCGGGTGCTGGGGGACTAATTCTGGGAAACAGAATAGCTGGGAAGGGGCGGCCGCTGCCAAAATAACTCCCACTGCCTACTTCTGACTGCCCAAAGGGGCTGCGCTGTAGGCCACGTTCACTGCTCTGGTGGCAGCAGCTGCCTGCTCCTGCCTGTCATCTTTCCAACGTCCCTGATGCCCTTCCCTTGTGGCATGGCTGTGCGTGCTCCCATCGAGAGACAGTGAAGGAGCAAAGGTGGCCCTGGAAAAGATGGCGGTTGCGATGTGACTGGGTTGTTCCCATCCAGCTTACAGCCTGTTCCCTGCTCGCTCTTGGAAAAGGGAAAAAAGAAGTCAACTGTTGACCAGATGAGTTGTCTTTGTGGCCCACAAACAGCTTGGGCACTTCCATTTTATAAAATATTTTGAGTTGACTACTCTTGGCACTTGGAACTCAGCTTTGAAACCTTAAATAGAAGAAAACAGAAAACATATCTAAACCTAAGTATACAAAGATATATACCTAAAGGTTCTGGCTGTCTTTCAGGATCATACCCTAAAAATTAGGTCTTAGCTCTGCTCATGGCTGTAGGTGAATTTTCTGTTCTGAGGCAGCATGGTTGAACTGGCAGCTCACAAGTTAGATCTGTTGCCTTGCACCATAGCCGCATCAAGTCATGCTCTTCTTATTGCAAGCTGGATAAGCAGAGAAACATATCTTCTGCTTCCCTGCTTGGAGGTTTGTAGCTTCAGTGCACGGTCCACGTTCCCTGCACCCTCCCAAGTTCTTGTCCTGAATTCAGCAGTGCCAAAACTGGACTACACAGCATAAGAAAGTACAATCAAGTAACACTGAACTATTTAAGCAGACTACACTTGACTAACTTAAATGTTAAGCTGAGAAAGTACGGTACTAGGAATTAAATGCATCTGTATTAATAATAGCAATTAGTGAAGTTTGTCTACTATTAAGAAGGAGATAATTGCTATGAAATCTAGTGATACATACAAATAGGTTACTGATGTGAGGAAGTGACCCTGGAAAATGAGTTTAAGTTATTGGTTGGGAGCTTTCTATTGCTAATTATTATTTTCTTTCTGGGTATTAATGTTCCTCCAGGATGATCTGATAAATCTAGCGGTGTTGTGATCACTTCTCTAAATGGTATCTTTGGATCATATGTGGTCCCAAGAGCCATGACACTCCAGTGTACTTTACGTAATTTATTTCCAAAGTGAGACGTGCTGACTCTCCATAATATTTCTTTCATTTTAACATCTGACTAACATTCAATTTGGGACGTAAGTACTCCAATATATCATTTTTCCCTGAAGGCACTGCAGATCAGAACTAAAGGGCACTGGCTGAGTTGCGAGTACCATGAGGCTCTGAGGAGAGGGTGGGCTGGAGTGGGGGACACTGCTAAGCCGGAGCTGCAAGGGGATTGGAGGGCTGCACAGGGGTGTGGGGGTCTGCACCATCCACAGGGATGTGGGGGGCAAGGGATATGAACAGAGCTCTGGCAAGCCCCAGGCTGGGGTTACACTGGACTTTAAAAATCCAGCTTGCTCTCTTTGGTGAGAGCTGCGTGGTTTAGGACTTGAATATGAGGGTGTCTGATAAATCAGGAGCAAAGTAGCAGCAAGATCATTACAGAAAGTGTAAGTATGTCAAATCCATAGTCACCATCATTTAACGAAAATGTCAGAATGTTTTCCTGACTGCCTATCCAGTAAAGAAATCACAACGCGACTATATGAAGACCTATAGGAAAATGCTAAACTGACAGATACTGTACACAAGAGCAGCAGATCCTTGAAAGGTAAGGTACCATACTGTTTGTGCTCTGTTTTCTACAATTTGTACTGCTTCGAACATGAACTGTATTCTTGTGACAGTATGCAACACTTGGAACGAGACTAAAAGCATTACAGAAGTATTTCACTTGCCTTTAAACCCCTGCAGACCCACTGAAGTCACCAGGGTTATGCAGCTGCACCACTGTATGCAGTGTTAAGCCCCCAGCATCTACAAAGACAGGTTAAATATGTGCTTTTTCTGAGTTTTGCAGAAGGAGGACCAACTTTTTTTTTCAAAAAGGCCATAATCAATACTTTGGAATTCATTTTTCACCTGTTTCTTCTCACTCTGTGCCTATTAAAATAAATCAAAACTACCTTAAAAAGATCCACTAAAATGGCTTCTGGGAACAATACTCTCCATTTTATATTCGGTATGAGAACAGTGTACTCTATGGCATGCTGTTAGTTTTGTGACACGTGCCCTGAAAACCAAGTTTCAAGGGAACTAAATTTTTCATTGCTCTTTTAGATGGGGACGAGTGGCTGAAGAGTCAAGCCTGCAGTCTCATCACTGAACCTGATCCCTCTCATCAGCAAGTCTGATGCTGTTTTATAGGATCCTGCCCCTAATTCTAAGTTTTAATGCTAATATATCCAAACTATCTCCCCCCTTCGTTCCTTGTTTTATCAGTTTAACTTTGACACGCCTCCCTCCAGGACCCTCGCCACCAACGTGATGCTGCAGAAAGGGAGTTTAAGAAGTGAGACAGCAGGGTAGCTTAGATGGCCATTTTTCACCAACTCTTCAATCTTAACTGGCATATCCATTTGATAATATAGATAGAGGACAACACAGGGTAGTTGACTGAATCAAATTACTGCAACATGCAATTGAAGAGAAAAGGTATATGCCCCAGTCAGACATGATATAAAAGAAACCACACTGTAAGTCCCTGGCACCTTTCCTAGCAGGACTCACCCTCTGAAGCGACACTCTGTTCCAGTCCTGGACTTCCTCTCCTGAACAACCAAACCATCTCCGGCTATCTCAGCCTGGCAATTTTATTTGCTGACCCAGTCACCAAGTGGAAATAATATTTATAAATGAATGGTGGGATGGGCTTCATGACTGTTTGAATTATTTCTTGGGTTTTCCAAACTTCCCAGTATTCCCCAAACCAGTATAGTTCATCCGTATCAATACAGCTCATCCGCAGAGAAACTTACGTGCCTTGAAGCTCTGGAGTTCAATATGCGTAGTCTCAAGAGTTTTATTCATTCAAAAAAACCCACCAATGAGCTGAACGTTACCTTTTGCTTTATAGGGGGAATTGTCCTTATTCCCATTTTATGGAATGAAAAAAGGAAAGAAGAGAAAGCTAAACTGATGTTGAAGCTGATCAATGCTAAAGCAGAACTGCGAAATGGACTGACATCTTTTGATGCCCATTTTAGAGCCTGATCCACATCAAATGAGAAGAAAATTCCTTAAAGAAACCTGAGAAGCCACCTGCATGCTCCTTTCAATGAAGAAAAGCTGATCCCTTTGATTGCTGAAGCCAAACCAAGCAGCAGACACAAAGATTTTACAAAGTCTCTTAGTGGTGAGCCATAGTTTACGCTATTTATCAGCTTTCCTGCAAAGCGTTAAGTGTCCATTTCACAAAGACAAAACCAAAAGCAAACAATTCCAAGAACTTATCCAAATCCAGTTTACATAGTTCGCTGCATCCATTCGCTTCAGAAAAGTAAACCCTTCTTTATAGGTTGGAGTTGGATATAATCATTATACCATTTTCCCAGCTCATCTAAAAATGCAACAAGTTACAGTGATCAAAAAGAGGTTTATAGGTGAGTCAGTTTAAGAAGCAGCACAACAAACTGGCATTACAGTCTAAGAACATGTCACTTCTATAGATGGACCCTGTCTCATAAGCGATTGCAGAGTTATAGTCGATGTCAGTTTGGGAGACAAGTGGGGGGGGGGGGAAGACTCAGATCCAAGGGATATACTGTATAGCATGAGAGCAATGCTAGCTTTATTTTGCAACCCATTATTTTCATAAGAACATGAATCAAAGAGATAAACTATGCCAATTTGTTCATAGCTGACTTGTTACAGGATATTGTTTGAGTCTTCACTAATGACTCCTTGAGGTTGGTTATTACTGTGATTAGGAGTTGGGAGGATAGAGGTCTGAGACCTTTCAAAGGAAACATTTCGTGCAGAACTGTTACAGAAAATAAAGTCAGCATTACAGTAACTTTAACAACCCAACCAGGATAATGGTCTGCGCATGCAGACAATACTTTTGCTATTTTAAATGAGGGAGATAAACTCCACATAAGATGGGAAGCTGAGATAACCAGCTACTCAGTCTTGGGGATCAGAAAGCTGTCAGCTTGAGAAATATGAGTATCTGTGGAAACGCCCTGGAAAAGGAAGGATGGTGAAGTTATTAGCAGGTGGCAAAAAAAAAAAACTTTAAAATTTGCTTTTGGTTTGTGGCATGGATAAATAAATTAAGGAATCTGAGATGCTTCAATACCCTTGGTAGATTTTGTTTTTCTCTTTATGCAAAAGCAGGCTGTATGCAATGCTATTCTGCTCTGACAGTTACCCCCAAAAGACCGGTGGCTATGTCCATCACTGAGGTCGGCATGAAAAACTCTACTGGCTTCATTAAGAATGAAGCAAAGAGGTAGCTCTGCAGCATGTTCATTTGTAGCAATGGCAGATAAAAAGCATTCCTTGAACACAAAGGCAGGTTTTGTGGGATCTGGTTCCCCCCCCGACTCCTATCTGCTTTAGTCACAAAATCTTAGTTTCCTCATTCCATAAAAGGGAGATTAAAATAACTCACTTCCTCAGAGGTATGTTGTGAGGGGATGTATTTAAAAATTAAGAATCCATTTCTTTCATTATCAACTCTGTCATTTATCAGCTCTAGCTCTTATCACCAGCATCTAGCACTTGCCAGTATGGCAGGATCAGAACCAACAGTGTTTGCCCAGACCCCTTTGGTACTTCTGATAGCACAAGGTACCTGGCAAAGGTACCACCATACTGCAGTTAACCATGTATTTGAGAACAACTAGAGGGTTTCCTTATTCAAAGCACTTAACAATTTCCATTTCAGTGCAGGTGAAATGGTGAAAAATACTGAGGAGAGAAATGTCTTCTGTATCCAGAGCTTTTTAATGCACCTGGACATTAACAGACCAACCTACCTGCTTTATGAGCTAAGCTCCTGTCCTCATCTGAAAAGGGCCTTGAAGAAAAGTTACGTATAATGTAGTATATATATGGAGTATAATATAATGTATATATGTAGTATATATAATGGAGTATAATGAGCAGACTCTATTTACTAATATAGCTGTACAGAAAATGCATATGTTTTCCTGGGGACAGGGCAGTGGCGAGATATACCATGTAACCTGGCAGAGGATCACTCCTTTCTAGCTTCAAAGAAGGGAAACCCACACAAGCAACCAACCTCCCCCATCCGCACCATAGGAAAGTGATCACTGGGAAGGATTTAATGGAATCAGCTTGTCAAAATGATGAAGCTGAAAAAGCTTTTACAGAATATGTCCATGACAAAAACTTTAGCATAACGTATATAGTGCAGAGTGGTTTTTGTCATGGCAAAAAGGAAGGAATATCATTAATTTAGACACTAAGTGTAAGGTTCTGCTAAAACCCTCCATGGGATAAATCGCAGAAATACAGCCTTGACCAGACAAATGGAGCCAGGCAAGTCCCAGTTCTTGTTAGAAGTTATCGAAAGTGCCATTGAGTTTTTAAAGTCTGTCATCTCTGGTAGATGATAAGAAAAGGGTTGGGCTGTTTTCTTCAGATCTACAAGCATCTGGCTACAGCCTTGCTGAGGCACATACATGATTGGAATCGAAAATGAGCTCTTTTAAAAGTGCTTCTTAAAGGGACCCTATTCATACGCAGTACTTTCTCCCCAAATCTTTTATGGGAAAAAAGCTCATTACGGTCACACAGACAAATGCTGTATAATCTTTCACCCTGTCCACTAGCAACGTGTTCAATCCAATTTACAGCACTTCCCGCTAGTCGAGTTCTGGACTCCCCACCCAGCTCTCCTAAATGCATACCCATCCCGACCCACTGCTCCCCACCCGCTGCTCTTTCAATTTCAGGCTTCCCTGGAGCACCGACTGCCATTCATGCCTAATAGCAAGGTGGAGCAACTTGATTATACAACTCTGAAAAGTGAAATTTCTGTGCCTTTTGTGCTGAAACGCCATAATTAAGACACATATTATTGTATTTTGGAACGCTCCGAGATAGGATGAGAGTGGCCTTCGCTTCAGGAAATGACATTTTGTACCCATGACAATTTATATTCAGCTAAGAAACAAAAGTTTCTGACTGAAGCTCCTTTACACTCCTTCCCAGCTTGCTGACAGACCCACCCCTGCTCTTTGCATCCGCTTCCACGTCAGCACTAAGGGAAGTAGGGCCTGGCAATTAGTAGAGGGAAACTTCCAAGGAGTCATTTACCTGGCTAATTCTGTCCTTGTCTGCTTTTGGAAGGTCCACCAGCAGATTGCAATTTTTTTTCAACGCAGCCTATTTTTTAATCTACCTTGGGCAACGCTGTTCACTGAGCACATGCAGTCTGCTTCAAGTACTTGACATTTGGAGCAGGGGTGCATAAGTGGGATCAAGCAATGCAACAGACCACGTCACACCACAGACGTACAGCATTGTTTTTGCCTCCTGACTGGATTAAAGTTAAACCCTTGAGCCCTCAAACCATGTACTCAAGCCTGTGCTTAACTTCAAACGTGTGAATGCAATGGGACTCAAGCATGTAATTAAAATTTAACCTTTACTTCAGGTTCTATTTAACAGAAATGGACTTATGCATGTGCTTTGTAGAGACAATTTATTGAGCTGAAGTAAGAATTGGGAAGAAGAGATGAAGGCATCATTGGGATTTGGATTCATTCAGGATTAGAGAGGAGAGGAATGTTACTATGGCATTATAAGAGACAGTGACTTCTTTTAGAAGACAAAAAGCCTTTTTGATGCAATACTAGATTTACTCATACTCCTGGTTAGGGTTGCAATTTGGTTTTCTCTCACCATTTTTACGTATATGTAAATGTGGTATATGTATGTCCACCGCCATTTGCAGAAGGTCAGGCCAGCTCGTGGGCTAATTCCTTTGACTGCACAAGGGAGGTGAGAACTGTGTGCCAAGCCATCTCTCGCAGCACTTACCGCTTACAGGTAAGCTGATAGTTCACTACCTGAAAACATACGAGCACGTGATTTTTAAAGTGGGCCATTTGCTTTCACTAGAGTAAAGCCTGCCTGCTCGAATGTTTGCGCAAAGCAAACATATGAAGGGCGGGACTGCAGCTGGAGCAAACTCATTTGTAAAAGTAAGCGAATACTCATGGACTTTTTGTGTGTGTGTGCATTAATGTCCACACAGTTGTTCTTTTATTAGGTATAAATGGCCTTTCTGGTCGACACCGAGAAACAGCGCATCGGTGCTCATCCCAAGGAAATATTCACATCTGCCAGCCTTCCTCATCTGTCAATATGCCCGCGCACAGGGTAGGAGCAGGGGTGAATCAGAAGGCCTGCGCAGGACTGACAATAGAGCTTGCATCAAAGGTAATATTCCTCTGCCTCTCTGAAATGCAGACGTTTTACAAGCCTTTCTCCCTGAAGGAATTAGGATTAGACTTCAAAGCTGCAGAACAAAACAGAGTCATACAGGCACACAATTATTGGACTAAGTCCATGGACAATGATACCAAGGGGTTTAACGTTCATGAGATCTTTTCAGACTATTGTAGTATCCTCTCTCTTCTCAGAGTCCTCCTCCCAGAGAAAGCCTCCGACCCCTCTGGCAGCGGCTGCTGTATTAGCTGGCATGACAGCACCATGTGTCCCCTACCTCACCGCTGTTATCGTATTCCCACTAGAAAGATTCAGGATACATCGTTCACGTTTTTTAGTAAAGGAAAGGATTACAAGGTACTAAGAGTATCAGGCGCAACCCCACCAGTCCCTCTTTCACCCAGTTCTCTTCTCCCAAGCTACTCATTACATCAACTCTAAATTAATTTATCTTAGGTAAACAGCACAGAAATATTATAAACAGAATCAACTCCTCTTCAACTTGCTACACTTTTTTTTCTTTCACATTCTTTACAAACAGAACTGGAAAAAAATAATATACATACATAACAGCAAATGTTCTCTCACTATTTTTCTTTTTTCTGTTTTTTTAAACTGTTTTTATCTTATATAAACAGTGGTGATGGAATTATAAACACCATTATTCCACCTCCATGTTAATACTCTTATTATCTTGCATAAACAGAAGGGAACGAATATGTACATGACACCAATCAATCCTTATAAAAAAAAAAGGAGAGAGAAGTTTTTATCTTTTATAAACAGCGGAGGAAGAACTTAATGAATTCAAAATGTAGTTTTCCTGTTTATATTATTATGATCCGAAAGTAGAAACCAAATGGATGTATATTCAACATCGCGTAAGCAGTCAGTTATGAAATACTTTCTTTCTGCTGACTTCAAGAGAAAATGCAGTATTAGTGAAATCTGCTGGTCCAAGAGATCTGAAAACTGGTGGCCTGAGTTTAACCATGGAGCAGGCAAGCCAGGGGCTGTACTGTCTTCTCCTGTGATACTTTTGCCAAAGTTCTTCAGCCACTTCCTCGAAGGGCCACCCAAGATAAAATAGGATAGCTCAATCTCTGTGGTGAACCGCTAGTACTTGGTCTTTCTGCTGAGATTGCCAGATACAGGGGGCCGATTAATACAGATGGATTTTGTGTAATGTGGACACCTGCCACTAGAAACTGGGCTCAGACCCCTAAGTCGTTTCACAGAGGCCACCCAACAGCTGTTCGACAGTAATGACTTTGGGGCATGAGTGACCTAGGTCGCATATAAACGTGTAACTTCAAGCTGATAGGCTCCATATGTCAGTACTAATCCCCATAACCACCCACGCCTTCTGCTTGCTTATTTTTGCGTGTGTTTGCTTCTGGCTGATCTTCTAAAGCCCATCTCCGAGCCCAAAAGATTTTTCCCTATACCTCATGTGTCAGACTTAACCGGGATGAAGTTTCAATTTTTTTTCCCCTCTACCATACTTTCCTATGGTGGATCAGCTCTTCCTTTGCTTCAGTCATGCAGAGTCTACCTCTTGTGCATCCTGAATTAAGTCAGTCATGGCAACTGGGTTTCCCACAAAGGACAAGTAGAGGAGATTTTTTTTTTAGGGCCTGTCCCTTTTCAAAAAAGGGGCTGCTCTCCAGGTTGATGATGCTCTTCTCTGCTGCTATGCTTTGCAAAAGCAACATGCATTTTGTTTCAGCTAGTCTGGTATAAACACAAGCTGGGGTCTCCTACATAGCTGGGTGCAACTGGCAGCCCAGGTGGTCAGCCTTGCATTTCTTTTGAAAGCATTTATTCTGAGGTCTCAGCCTGAAGACAGCTGCCTCAGGGGTGTAGGTGTTAACTCATCCTGCTTTCCCACTCCCCACAAAGTTGGGACCTTTGTATATGAAGAGAAGATCACTCGAAAAATTAGGACCCAATTCCACTGTACAGATTTTAACAGAGTGCATGGTCTGAACCACCTGCTAAAGGGCAAAAATCTCTTCTATGAGTTATTCTATGTGCTAAGGAGATCACACAGGAAAACCTCTGTAAGAAAATTCAGGGGAATTAGGGCCAATCAGGGAATGCAGAGTCCCTCTGTTTAGGGACTAGAAGAAAGAGTTTTGCTTGGCAGCAATCTGCTTTGCTGCATCTCAGACTGTGAAAAAATTTCCTTAAAATAATAATTGCTCAGATAATTGGGATGCACTGATCATGAATATAGAAACAGTGTTGTCTCCCCTTGCTTCCCTCCTTTCTCCTCCTTGTATTCCATTTATTTTCCATATTTGTACATACTCTGAGCCCCAGTTAGTGACCCTTCTGCATGTTATCGGAGAAGAGCCCTGAGATGCAAAGTCCTGGCCAGCAGGATCTATGTCTGCATTTTCGCTCTTCACAGGGTTGTTTAAGTCTAAATTTTGCAGCATAAGGCCCTCTATCTAAAAAAACGTCTTAAAGCACCAAATTAAACACACAAGGGAGAAGTAAGGCCTTTCAGAGGAGGGTAGCCAAAAATAGAAGGAAAAAAACATATTTCACCATTTGTTTTGAAAACACCAAAAATGATTAAAACATATTATAAATGAAACTAAACTAAAAAAAAAAAAAAAATCTTACCATATGAACAAATTCCCTGCCAAGTTCCATTTTTAAATCAAAGCCATTTTAGGCTCATATGTCGAAAAAGAGAGTCTTAAACTAACAAACTTATGTAATGGATTTTAAAAAACTGCACAGACGTGCTTAAGTGAAATTGCCAAATCTGTTCGGACTACATGAGGAGAGAGGAGGAGGAAAGGGAAGGACCTACAAAGGTTTGGGATTCATCTGTGCAAGTGCCCCCAAGTTGAGACTCCCTTTGAAGTTGGTTCCAACTTTCTCGGAGCCAAGAAAGATGACTCACTCCACTCTAGTTTCCCCCCCTGCCCCCTTTCAGTAGACTTCAAAATCTGAGACAAACACAACCGGGCTTCCTTACCCATAGTAAAAATTATGAACTTACATGTGGATAGCAAAGGGAAAGGAAAAGGAAGGAGGTGGGTGAGTGAGAAGAGAGATACAAATATACCCACAAAGACTCTCAAACAAGAAGCAACAAATGTTAGGGAGCTTTTGGGGTTGGCAGAAAAATATACACTGTAAACTAGGACAAAGAGATGAATCGAGTGGTAAGCAAAACGCCGTTAAGTAGCATGAACGGAAAAATGTGAAAGACAATTAAATACTTGTACATCTAACACAGGTTTTGGATAGTTCTTGTCCACCTGAGAAATATCATGTTTTGCTTTAGCTAAGAGGCTAAAGCCTCTTACATTCTAAGCAAGTATAAGAAAATATAAATTATGAGAGAAAGGATTACTCAGCCAGCTGTGCCACAACTGAAAAGGCAAAACTGGAGGTCTCAGCCTGTCCATGCAAGGACTCCTGCTCCTCTTCAAGCACTACATGTCACCTTCCCCCCTGAAAAGCATCCTGATACTCTAACATCATGCAGCAGCAGCCCCATGACTTCCTATAACCTTCCCTCCGTGAAGAATCGGGATGTGCGACCTGCCTCGTACCTGTCCTTTTGAAATTCTCCAAAGGCCGAGTGGAACACCCTCTGACCTACTCAGGTGCACCTGCTCCTCTCTTCATGCCAAATTTTGGGTGGCCAGGAAGGCCTGCTCACCCTCTCTCGGATTGCCCAAGTGATCTTCCAAGTTTTCCTAAAAGTCAATTGCGTTCCTTCATCTGACATCTGCCAAGGTCAACTAGCAGGCCTCTCTCTTTCCCCTTCAACAGGTTCCCCAGTCAAGTTTTGTTCCTTTAGGATTTCGGTGTTAGCAATAACAACAAAATTACTTCTGCATCTGGTGACTGCATGGCCTTGCTTCCCTGGCACATTTCCGTGTTCGCTTCCCAGTGTTCAGACAAGATTGTGTCTGGATCCAGGTTTAAACAGCCCTTCAAAGCCCATAGCTGGTGGAGTGGTTCAGGGGCAGCATCCTGATTTAAGCCTCCCCCTGTACTAATCTGACAAGAATGCCGTGAAGACCAAAGGGCAAAGAGTTATAATTGCTTAGTATCATAATTATAGGAGGGCAAAGGGGGTTCTGTTGCTTTTTTAAAATTAAAAATGTGTGCAAGTTCAAGAATGCTTCTCTGTCAAATTTACACAGAAAAATAATCTCAGTTCATAATGATGAACAATGACTTAACTGGAAAAATAAATCACAGCCAGAAGGCAGGTCCCAGGACTGTGCAGTCAGTAGAAGATATAAAATCCCTCATGATATAAGAAAAGTTACAATAGGGCCATAATAAACTATCCACGTTTGGTGGCCTAAGTCACTCCCTCTGTTAACTCCTGTACAACCCAGACATCTGCAGATGTTTCTTCCAGTCACACTTCTGCAACCACGAGGCCTAAGAAACACACCATCGGTGATCTACCCCACCACCTTCGGTGAAGCAGCATGGGTGTAACCTAGGGAGAATTTGCCCGTCCGGGATGAGGGAGTTCGGAAATCACCTCAGGAATGTCTCATTACAATCGGATTTGCAGGCTGTTTATACAGGCACATGCAGCGCTGTTCTTTAGACTCCTTGTTTAGATTAAGGTCCCTGCATGTGAGGACCTGAAGCTCCGGGTTCCAAGGAGCTGTCTCTCCCAACGGCACCGAACCACCGCCTTGCGCCGCCAGGCGCACGCAAAGGACATGACGTTTTCAGTCTCATTTCCCCAAAAGCAAAGGTTGGATCAACAGTTTGTTGGAAGGTCCCAACTGTAAGCGGCCATCAACTCAGACTCAGGAAGGTCCGATCTGAGCTTAAGTATCGCTTTGTGCCCGTAGCTTTAATCTAGGAATTACCAAGTGATATGCCATCATCATCCCCAAAGGGAGGAGTTGTACCAGGCCTACAAAAAACCTGTATTTGTGCCTGAGCCTGGCCACTGATCTTGATTGTATCTTTAAAACAGATTGAGAATCCCTAGGGAAAGCAGCAATGAAACGAAATGCCCATGCTAAATTAATCCCTTCTCAGGGTCTTCCCACAGCAGGAAACACATGCTATGGTAAGTCATTATTTACTTAAGACATCCACAACCTGTGAACACTGTGCATCAGATCAAGCACCCATGGCATTTGTTCAATACCAAAAGAGAACTGGGACATTTAAGCTATAGTATACAACTAGTTACAATAATATACACAAGACAAGAGGCTGAAATATGCCTTCATTTGCATTACCAATTGTACAAAATCTTTGATGTTGCGTAGCTAGAGGCAGAGTTTGGTTCAAAAGTTCTTAGATGACTGATCCTAGAAGGTCCTAAAGTTCTTGGTTTCTACCAGTGTGCTGGTTTTGGCTGGGACAGAGTTAATTTTCTTCATAGAAGTTAGTATGGGGCTATGTTTTGGATTTGTGACAAAAACAGTATTGATAACACAGGGATGTTTTAGTTACTGCTGAGCAGTGCTTCCACAGAGTCGGGGCCTTTTCCGCTTCTCACACCACCCCACCAGCGAGTAGGCTGGGGGCGCACAAGAAGTTGGGAGGGGACGCAGCTGGGACAGCCGACCCCAACTGACCAAAGGGACATTCCATACCATATGACATTGTGCTCAGCATATAAAGCTGGAGGAAGAAGAAGGAAGGAGGGCACGTTCAGAGTTATGGCATTTCGTCTTCCCAAGTCACCGTTACGTGTGATGGAGCCCTGTTTTCCTGGAGATGGCTGAACACCTGCCTGCCGATGGGAAGCAGTGAACGAATTCCTTGGTTTGCCTTGCTTGTGTGCGTGGCCTTTGCTTTACTTATTAAACTATCTTTATTTCAACGCACACCTTCACCTTTACCCTTCCGATTCTCTCCCCCATCCCACCGGGGGGGAGTGAGCGAGCGGCTGTGTGGTGCTCAGTTGCTGGCTGGGGTTAAACTACGACAACCAGCTTCCAAGGAAGTTGTAGGTGCTCAGCACCTTAGCATAATGATGTGGAAAGAGTCATGCATATTCTGAGCTTCTAGACTTTAAATTTCAGAAAGTATCTTCACCAGTAAAAAACAGAATTACATCCACACTTTTGTTTAATAAATAAAATAATAATAATAAACCAAAAGTACAACTCCCCCAGCTTCAGTTCACCTTTTATGCATGTGTGGAAGTGTCTTTCTGGGTAGAAGAGCAAGGCTGTGCTGGGAAAATGAGTAATTTCCAGCTGGAGCAATGTACAAAGAAAAAATTGTAATTTGATCAAGGGAGTGATATCTCTTCCCTTCTCAAATCAGTATTTGCTGCCAGATATGGGAAAGCTGTGATTCAAATCTGTAAATGCTTGTGAAGACATGATGGTTTGCAATAGAATGTGCAAGCACTTTACTTACAACCACCTCTTCGAACACAAGTAGAGAAGGAAGCATGGTCTAGGGGCTAGTGAGGCTTTGCAAAATTATCACGTAATTCTACCAGCCCCAAGGCGAATAGCTACTCCAGAGCAGTTATCCTGCCACAGCTATCTGGCACCACTGGCCTGACAGTTCAGTGATGAACAACAGTGGAAAGTGTGAAGATCTTTTAAGCCCTCCATCACAACCCACCAACCCCCAACCCCCCCACGTCCCTGCACCCTAGAGAAAACTGAGGTTTTGCAAGACTTGTTTAGAACAAACTGCTAAGAAACAAGAACACCTGAGCAGCAACCCCAGGTTTTTCATGGGGACTCACAATGAACCCCAGGGCAAGTAAATTCATGCGAACACTTCTAACCAGCTGGTTGCTTGGTTTTCCACAGGGCTAAAAAAGCATGAAAAAGTACAGTAGGAGACTATTAAAATGCATCACCACACTACAGCAACACTGTGTTCTTTTAATGGGCCCATTCCTTTAACAGATGTTTGAGCAGTGGGCTGCAGCCTACTATAGCTGAAACCCACAGAAAACGGACGTATGCATTGTTCAGTTTTTGGAAAGTACTCTGTGGCTTTTTAAAGCTGCAGTATAAATGTAAGCCGTACCTGATCCCAACTCCCAGAAATAATTAAGAGCCAGTGCCAACATTTATTCCAAGTCTGATTTACAGTTCTTGTCAGTATAAGTACAACTGTCCTTTTCTGCCACAGGGAAGGGTGAACTGCCTTACAAAAAAATGCAAACCAGTCTGATCTTTTACCCAGAACGCTGCTGAGTAACTAATCCTTTAACCATGCCAGTTTGGGAATGAACAACAAAGGCAACAGGCATTTTGTTCTGGGAAGTATTGCATATTTGGACCCTGAATCTTCTTCAAACTTGAAAAATGCTGATGGAATTTCTGAGCTCTTTATTACTAAGTAAATACAGTGAACTTTTGAAAAAACTTTGTTTAGACATACAATGCATTTTGTTAGGCCTATGACACCAAGTGACAAAATATTCTGTTCAACACAGTCCTTAAGTAACTTGTAGTCCAGTTTTGAAAATATAAACATTCAAAAGAGTTCCTACCATTCTGGATACTTAGCTAAAATGATCTTCCTAGTCCTTTAGCTATAAGTACTCAGACAAAAGTTAAATAGACAGAAAACAGACTAATAGTCTGGAGCTACCTTCACAAAAGCTGGTCCCATCAAAGTAAGCTTTGCCTTTATTTCAAGAAGCCCGCATTAAATCTGGGATTTCATTCTCTGCTTTGAAACTCACTCCCTTGTATGATCTAGTCATTTTCTGCCTCAGTTTCCCCTTGCCACCAGGGAATAAATTCAGTTGTAAAATAAACTGTTGTTCTTAAATGATGATGCACTGTCAAAAAAAAAAAAAAAAAAAGCCCTAGATCCCTACAACACAGTTCAAAGAGGGGGAAGACTCTGAAATTCCACCAGCCCTAAGAAAGTCAGTATCTCAGCAAGATACCAAGAGCCTTAGCATAAAGGGTGTGCCTGCAGTGAGCTTTCTTACATCTTCTGCTCGTACTTCTGAGAACCAGGAATCCTTTGGAAAAGCAAAACAGGATCAATATAGAAAAGAAGGGCTCTGAAGGAAGCTTAAAGAAATCTTGCTTGCTGCAACTCCCCTGTTGACCATTGAAGCATGAAGTTTAAATGTTTCCAGCCAAGCCTTTAAAAATACTTACATATTGTGGATCTCCTCAGAGCCTTTTCTCTTTTTTAAATCTAATAGTAAGGTAAATACACCGCATTAGGTACAGAACACCAAATCAGCGTTCCCGCTCAGCAGATGGAGCACAGATGGAGGACGCACCTGACCTCAAAGCTAGAGCACTGACTTAGAATCAGTCCTAGGCATTGGAATGTCAAATGTTGCTGCCATCCCAGCTCTCTATCCAACACTGCCACAATGCTGCCTGAAATGCTCACAAAGCAGATTTCGAAATGCTAAGGCTCACAGTTCAAGGCTATAAAGCAAATCAGAAGTGGTGACAGTTTTCTTTAAAATGTTTGGTAATAAACTGTCATGGTTCAGGGGATGCTTCAGAAGAAGCTCAGATGTTTGCAGAGCTGAGATAGTGCAGATAGCTTGGGGAGGTAACTTTGTTTACCACACCAGTGCAAGCTGTCCACACTCATGAGTCAAAATTCTTGGGTTTTCTGCTCACCTGAAGTGAATCTCTCCCCTTTGAGCCCCTGTGCCACTGCAGAAATTGTACAGCCAGAGAAACCTGGGCTTCCCTCCCACCACCTCCCCCAGATTCTGGGCTCATTCTCTTTACCTGTTTAGGTACTTGTACAGTCCACACCAAGCACTTCTCCATTTTTGCCACAATTATCTTTAAAGTACCCTTTATAAATTAGAGAGATGTACATACCCGTGGGAAATGGTGGCACAGAAAAACTAAGGCAGAGGTCTAAAATGGTATTTTGATTCCCATTTCCTAGTAAATCAAACCAACTTTATCATTCAGTTCAACTGCTAAGAACAGTGGAAGCTCAATTACCTGAATATCATGCGAAAACACTAATAAGTATTTGGCCAGTGAAAGGTTCAGATAATGTAGGCATTTTTCATTGGAACAAACAGTCTATACAGGACACAATCCAATCTGAGATAAATGGAAATTATTCTGTATCCTAAGCCAAAATAAAAATTGCCGAACCTAAAGCTGTAAGTGATGCTTGGAGTCAAAACTGGTTATTCTGAAGTGCAAGCACAGGCCTCAGTGTCATTTCCACTATCACTTTCTTGTTTTCTTCTTTTTGTACTAAATATCATACAACGGAACATATCATGGAACTGAGTATCAACTAGGACTACTTGAGATTTTTCCAATAGAACATATGGCCATTGGAAGATGCCGATTTATCAAAAGTGAAACTCTGAAAATACAACAATTTCAATGAAATTTTGTTTAGGAAAAAATGCAATGATCTGCTCCAATCAAGTCAATATTGCATCTCAAAATTGCACCTTCTAGAGGGTTTTTTATTCAGATGGAATTGCACAATAGATATTAAAAATAAAAGTAGAAGTCAGAACAAATGTAGTAAGTTTTTAATGGGCTATCAATTAATTTTTTGGAGCAAAACCAGGAGCACTTATGCCAGAAAAGGAAAAAAACATGAACACCAACACCCCCCTCCCCAAACCCACAGAATCCTACAGCTCTCTGAAAACCTGAAAACTAATTGTCTCTTAGTTCTGCGCACATCCTACAAGAAATAAAAATCAGTTCAGCTTTGTTATGCAAAGGAGAGTGGAATACGTGGAGATAGGTCTGCATTTCCTAAATGCCACCGAGATGCAATGTTTCAGGACCATGTGGGGAGTGGCAAGAAGAGGAAATAACAGGGAAGAAATAGCATGCGTTAGTGAGCTGTGCATACAGGATGTCCTGGCTAAATCCTACACATCCTACGGTATCAGTGGAGTCTACTGGAGTCCTAGGGCTACAATAATTTCTGCAGTGGCATCAGTATGTCTGTGGGCTGGGACAACAAGGTCCCTTGGAGACGGGAATAAATGGGTTGAGTTTACATACTCCCTCTGACTTTTTGCCTGACACCGCACGACTGGATCTGCAAAAAAGCCTTGCCTGGACTACACAATCAAAGGACGAGACATTGATTTTAGCATGGCCCAGGCTCCTAAGTGCTGCTGCAGATCAGGGCCTGATGGGTCCGTGTTTCACAAAGCACCACTACTGAGCCCATGCCTATTTACGCAGAGTTAGCACAAGGATCAAGGTCAGTATTTCAAAACATGGAGGCATGGCAGACACCATACAGAAAAATAACCTGAGGTTAAACTCCCCTAAGTAACCCTCAAATCTCCTTCCTGAGAATATGCTAAGCCTCCAGCTCTGCATTTGTCTAAGCAGTATGGTTCTTGAAGAAGAAACATTACATTTTGCTCTGACTCCATGGGGGGAAGAACCATCATTCCCATAGCAATCAGAAAATGAAAGACATACGAGGACATCGTTCAGGCATGAGAAAACCTTACCCTAATTGCTGATTACTAAAGTACCATAATGTGCTAGAGAAGAAAGGATTCCTGAGAACATCAGGACAGGACATTAGCAGATTAATATTAATCTCTAGAGTTCCAGATTCATTTCCTGTCCATGCTAATGTCCTCTTGATTACTGCAGAAAACAATCACACAAAAAAGTTCAATTACAAACGGGAGAAGAGACTTAAAATATTAACATTTTTGGAGCTTTCAACCAAATACGTATAATTAAATGAAAAGCTAGGCTAATGCAATGTTAAAGTTGAGATTTTAATTGTGCAAAGGTCATGGAGTTTAGCATCAAAGTTCATCAGTACGTTTAATCATACTGGGCCAAATTCTGCTTTCAGTTACATTGGCATAAACTTAGAACACCTTTATTTTATTAAGTAGAATTATTTTAGCGTTATGCTACATTGGTGTGCATAAACACTAGAACTTCCTCACAATGTATGCAATACACAAGCTAAACAATACAAAACACTACATGTGTACTAAAAAGCATATTGTAGACATGAGACAAAGCATAGCTGAATTTAATTACATAGTCTATGCAGAAGTTCAATGCAAAAAAAAAAAAAAAGAAGAAAAAAGCACTGCCTTTTCAATTGCACGAGACTTTATCATTTGTCAAATTATTTCACATTGTCCAGGACAGCGTGATGAAAAATTGTATCCCATGCCTGCAAGACAGCAGAAGTGTATTCATTGTATTGTTGCACAAGTAATATTTGAATCTTCACACTGAGTTAGCATCATTGTACAACTAAGGACCTATATTCAAAAGATGGCCTCATTTTGTCTATCTAACCTTGCACTGCATAGTCAGACTTGCATATTGCACTCTGTCAACTATCCACTACAACCACAAAGGACCGAGCTGTTGTTTTCCTGCAGAGAACAACGTACTGAACCCCAAAAGCTTTTGCACCCATAAACAGTCCTGTTTGTGAGCTAAGTGTAGCAAACAAGTATGCTTGCCTGCACAAAATTGCATGTGAACACACCTCGCTTGAAGCCCATCTAAAAATCCAGTATAAAATGTCCTCATTCTCTTTTAAAAGACAACATAATTTAAAACAGGAGAAAACAGAATAATAATGTACTTTATTGGAATAAGTAGGTCATCAAAAAATAAATGCGCCTACGTTTATTGGAACGTCTAGTCCTCATAAAAGGCTTAATGGATTTTTTTCAAACTTGCTGCAACATTATTCACCTCTGAGCTTAGAACAAGCTTGAGAAATTTCAGCCAAAAAGGTAATTGTTTCAGAAAGTTATAAACCACCAAAGATAGGGGGCTTGCAATAAAAGTGCTGTCTCAACCATAACTACAATAAATACAGCTAATGAATAAATGCGGTCTGGTAAGAACAAATAAAATTTGAGAAGTCTGATGTGGCCTGCACAAAATGCAGGAAGGTAATTGAGTGAGTAAATGTCAAATGAAGGATTATCCTGGCTTCTGAAGAATTCATCTCAGCGCAAGATTCAGTAACGGACCTCAGGACCCAAAAGCAGGATAGCTACATTTTGAAGTGAAGGAAGACCTCTCCTTCTTTATTAACAGCAGTTGTATCCAAAGCCTGCAAGCAATAATGATGCATCAAAGACCACATATTACTACAATTTCCTGCACTGGTAATCTCTAGCTGAAATGCTGACGAGACCCTACCTTCTTTCTTTTCCACAACTTCCCATGCTCAAACAGTACCAATCTACACATTCAAACACACAGATACTGTCTTTCCAGTGGCAACTCTTTGTGTAGCAGCCCTACAACTTAACTCCTACCTTAGTCATCTTGGGATGTATTTACGTATCTGCAGTATCATTACCTGTACACACCACATCTTTGTGCTCTAGAACAGCACAGGCAACAAAATGTACATTTGATAACATGGCAAATAGAAAGACAAGGAAGGTTATCATCACTTGGCTTGGGTACAAAAGAACACAGTTTTTGGAGGGTATACTTTTGCTGTAAGATGCTCAGAAAAACTTCTGGATAATGAAGATTGCCCAGCCAGCCATCCCCACTAGACTCAGACAGGCACTGCTTTCAAATAACATTAGTCCCTGTTTATATGCATGCAGATGCAGTCTCAAAAACCTTTTACAAAAGGGTAGAATTATTTTAAATTGGATTCAAATTCCCACTGTAAATAACCAGAAGGTGCGTGTTGTCTAGTGCCATCTAGATACCACTAAAATTTTCCTCTAACAATCCTTCTTGAAAAATAAAGTACAGTGCGGAAATCTTGGGAGAAAAGCTAATCTTACATCACTTTGGTTCAAGATATGTAGACAGAAAATTACAAGAGAAGCTTCAAAACAACCACTGATTCTGCCTTGAAATCCAGCCACATCCATACTCCAGCATGACCTTTTTGGTTCAGCTGTGGAATGTGATACTTCGATTAAAATGTCGTTCTCCACGTCCTAAGGCGTTGTTTAAGGAGGATTTGGCAACTGACAGGCATGTTGTTTATTCCTCAACTGCCTGGATGTTATAAACTTCTCCACCAAAATAAACTAACAAAATCAAACAAACTGTGATAAACTATAACAAGTTGTTTCACTTGTGAAATTGTAAGTGAAAAGGAATCAGAACTCCATTTCACTGATATTTGTGCTTTCCAGGTAGTGAAGTCAAGGGAAGATTTGAACGAGGAAAAGATGGGCAGATCCCATCACTGGAGTCCTTGCATCATCTCAATCTTAACAACAAAGATGCTATTAAGGATGCTGGACCATCATTTCTTTATACAAGTTCTGCTGAACTTCGTACATTGCGAAAAAGGAAAGAAAGCAAATAACAAAATAATCCACAATCGCCTTAACGAGTGTTGCAACTGCATAAACATTAAGTCAATAAAGCTTTAGTTCAGTCAAGGTCCTCCTCAAATCCTACATCTAAGCAGCCTTTTGCAGGTGTTTTATTAGCTAAAATCCCACATATTTCTCCTCTTGTGTTCATTCCACCATACATTTTGTATAGAACACCACTCTCATCTCTCTCTGAAAAATTTTTATTGGGAGTTGCCAGAGAACTGGACTAACTCACTCTGTCAAACAAAGTCTAGGAAGAAATGTAATTCAATGCTTGTACTGTCATCACACTTTTTCAATTAAAAGGTTCCCAAAACCTTTTTCTTGCTATTTTTAGGGGTGCTGAATTGCCATTAATCTGACTCAAGGCACACTAAACTTGGTGGGAATTTTTCTATCAACTCCAAGGGGTTTTTATGTGGTCCTTCTGGAAAATATCATTAAATAAAAAACATATTTATGAAATCATGGTATGTTATTTCAACTTTTAACTATTTCTTATAGCATGCTATCTAAAGCACTTCCAAAACACTTCCCAAGTTATAAAAATTCCCAAATTCTTACAAAATGTCAAGTGTGATGAATTCCTCTTTGCATAACTGCAAGTAGTTCTATTGCTATTTGGCGCAGCTGCTTTGCTAGAAAATCTCTGTACTTTTTGCTTGATTCACTAGAGTAAGGGTATCTATGGCTTTGCAATTGGTAGATTCAGGTTTGTCTCAGGTTTTTGTTTAGATTTTACAATTAGATTTACGATTCTTTAGATTTACGATTCAAAAACCCCGAAGAATGAGACCTGTAACTAGGAGTGACATTTCCATTTAATTTGATTTAAAAATCTGTGTTTGAAATTTTAGAATATCAACACCCCTATAGAAATACTTAACCACACACAGGCATAAAATGAATTAGCGCAAACAAAGGGCTGGATATTTTGTAAGTATAACTTAGCATGTTTCAACTAAGATCTAAATAATCATACCGATTTACAACATCTAAAAACGTGGCCAGACATTCTTTTGGCTAGTCAATATGCGACTTCAACAGCTTGGTATTTTATCGTTTCCTTCTTGCTTGATACTTAAAGCCATCTTTTCTCTATCAGTGTCACTAAATGTACCATTTGGAAGCACACAATAGTCAAAACATAACATAAAGGAGAGCTTTTCTCTACGCCTGGACTGGCGACGTCGGTATCTTCTTCTGAGAGGCTGTTTATCAAGCCAAGCTATGCTTACTGTTGAATGGCTGAAGTTCCCATTGCAGCTGATTTGCCTGTTCAGTATTTCACTGTGAACGTGAAGCCCACCAAGCCTGCCATCCTTCAAAGCCATCTCCCTGCTCAGCAAACGTAGCACAATGACAACATTTGTGGTGCTGTGGCTTTCAGTGCAATGCTCATTGTACAAGCTTTCCCTATTCTTTAGAAAGTCAGTTGACATTTCCCATTTTTCTAGTTCCCTCTTATTTACGCCCTCTTTTCAATACTTGTGTACTTCTCAATAGTTTGAAAGAAGCATACTGGGGCCGTATCACCCCTCTCACACACTTCATACAGGAGAAGCCTAGAGGGGCCTCGCAACTCCTCTGGTGGGCAAGCTGGCAAGCCTTGGAGGTGGCAACAAAGACCTTTAGAGAAATTGTTATAATCATAGAATCATAGAATAGTTTGGATTGGAAGGGACCTTTAAAGGTCATCTAGTTCAACCCCCCTGCCATATGCAGGGACATCTTCAACTAGATCAGGTTGCTCAGAGCCCCGTCCAACCTTGAATGTTTCCAGGAATGGGGCATCTACCACCTCTCTGGGCAACCTGTGCCAGTGTTTCACCACCCTCCTTGTAAAAAATGTCTTCCTTATATCTAGCCTGAATCTACCCTCTTTTAGTTTAAAAGCATTACCCCTTGTCCTGTTGCAACAGGCCCTGCTAAAAAGTTTGCCGCCATCTTTCTTATAAGCCCCCTTTAAGTACTGATAGGCCGCAATAAGGTCTCTCGGAAGCCTTCTCTTCTCCAGGCTGAATAAGCCCAACTCTCTCAGCCTTCCTCCATAGGAGAGGCGTTCCACCCCCCTGATCATTTTCGTGGCCCTCCTCTGGACCCGCTCCAACAGGTCCATGTCTTTCCTGTGCTGAGGGCTCCAGAGCTGGACGCAGTACTCCAGGTGGGGTCTCACCAGAGCAGAGCAGAGGGGCAGAATCACCTCCCTGGACCTGCTGGCCACGCTGCTTTTGATGCAGCCCAGGATACGGTTGGCCTTCTGGGCTGTGAGAGCACATTGCTGGCTCATGTCCAGCTTTTTGTCCATCTCAGCAGGGCTGCTCTGAATCCCTTCATCCCCCAGCCTGTATTGATACAGGGGGTTGCCCCGACCTAGGTGCAGGACCCTGCACTTGGCCTTGTTGAACCTCATGAGGTTCACATGGGCCCTCTTCTCGAGCTTGTCCAGGTCCCTCTGGATGGCATCCCGTCCCTCAGGTGGGTCAACCACACCACTCAGCTTGGTGTCATCTGCAAACTCGCTGAGGGTGCACTCGATCCCACTGTCTATGTCATTGATGGAGATATTAAACAGTACCAGTCCCAAAACAGACCCCTGAGGGACACCACTCATCACCAACCTCCATCTGGACATTGAGCCGTTGACCACTACCCTCTGGATGCGTCCATTCAACCAATTCCTCACCCACTGGACAGTCCACCCATCAAATCTCCAGTTTAGAGAGGAGGACGTTGTAGGGGACTGCGTCAAAGGCCTTACAGAGGCCCAGATAGACAACATCTGTAGCTCTTCCCATGTCCACTGATGTAGTCACTCCATCATAGAAGGCCACTGGTTGGTCAGGCAGGACTTGCCCTTGATGAAGCCATGCTGGCTGTTTCGAATCACCTCCGCTCTCCATGTACCTTAGCATAGCTTCCAGGAGGATCTGTTCCATGATCTTCCCAGGCACAGAGGTGAGACTGACTGGCCTCTAGTTCCCCAGGTTGTCCTTTTTTCCCTTTTTAAAAATGGGGGTAATGTTTCCCCTTTTCCAGTCAGCGGGAACTTCACTGGACTACCACGACTTCTCAAATATGATGGATAGTGGCTTAGCAACTTCATCCGCCAGCTCCCTCAGGACCCGTGGATGGATCTCATCAGGTCCCATGGACTTGTGCACCTTCAGGTTCCTTAGATGGTCTCGAACCGGATGCCAACGGCATCCTGGCCTGTATCAGAAATCAGCAGGAGCAGGGAGGTGATCGTGCCCCTGTACTCGGCACTGGTGAGGCCGCACCTCGAATCCTGTGTTCAGTTTTGGGCCCCTCACTACAAGAAGGACATGGAGGTGCTGGAGCGTGTCCAGAGAAGGGCAACGAAGCTGGTGAAGGGCCTGGAGCACAAGTCTTATGAGGAGCGGCTGAGGGAACTGGGACTGTTTAGTCTGGAGAACAGGAGGCTGAGGGGAGACCTCATCGCGCTCTACAACTACCTGGAAGGAGGTTGTAGCAAGGTGGGTTTTGGTCTCTTCTCTCAAGTAACAAGCGATAGGATGAGAGGAAATGGCCTCAAGTTGCGCCAAGGGAGGTTTAGATTGGACATTAGGAGAAATTTCTTTACTGAAGGAGTGGTCAGGCCTTGGAACAGGCTGCCCAGGGAAGTGGTTGTCACCATCCCTGGAAGTACTTAAAAGTGGTGTAGATGAAGTGCTTAGGGACATGGTTTAGTGGGCATGGTGGTGTTGGGTTGACTCCCATGAGTTGGACTCGATAATCTTCGAGGTCTTTTCCAACCTTAATGATTCTATGATTCTGTGATTCTCCTACGTGAGCGGCTCTTCATTCTCCCAGTCCCCGCCTTTGCCTTCTGCGGCTTGGGCAGTGAGGCTCGAGTACTCGCTGGTGAAGACCGAGGCAAAAAAGTCATTGAGTACCTCCGCCTTCTCTGTATCCCGGGTAACCAGGTCTCCCATTTCATTCCCATTTCGCTATAATCAAACATAACTGCAGGCAGCGACCAGAATTTTAAAAGGCATCCAGTGCCAAAGGAACGACCCTAACCTGTTAACGTGCTCTTGAAAATACCTTCAGGCAATCAGTGACATCTTTAAACATCTAAATGCTTTTGATAATCTGGCATCCAACAATTAGATCCCTCCATTGCAGAGTCTCTGTAAACACAAAAAGTGACAACAGCGTGCACGTGTAGGCAAATGCAACATATGAAACACTGCTGTATGGCTGACGTTCACCTCTCATCCTGAATACTGAGGTACGATTCAGAGAGGCTACGCTGTCTACCATGCAGCAATCTGGTTCTAGGTATCTGATCATCCCTGCATGCTACAGAAATAACTGCAATCTATTCTGTTTCTGTATGAAGCAAGGGTGTCTGTGAAGCTCCAGACATTATTTGCCCCAGGCAAAATTTGCATTCACTTCAAGGGTTCAGAGGGTATTGTTCATCTACTTTATTAAAGCATTTGTTCCAGTTTCAAAACATAGCAAATCTGAGAATTATGAAACATGCCTAGTCAGTCAGATGTCTGGGTATCACCAACAATCAGGATGGCAGGCCATTTTGAAGCCCTGTTTTATGGGAAAAATCACTGTTCAGAAAATCGTTTCCTTTAGCAAATAATGTTTACAACTCAAAGGATCTGAATAGGTTCTCCACTTCAAAAATAAAAGACAAAGCCTAAAAATAACGATTAGGTCAGACAAGCAAATGGTTAAAACCAGTTAGAAATCAGGGTTGCTCTTCACTTAAGTTTGATTTCGCTCTCTAAATTACCAGCACAAAGCTCTTCTCTTACAGGGACCTAAATACCAGCTATTCCTAAAGCATTATGAGAGTGAAGAAAGGGTTCAGGAGAGCTTTCTCCTCTGAACGTCTTAATCTATCTGACCCGGATCAGGTAAAACACTGTCATTAGCGCTTGCCCAGCTCAAAAGTCGCGGGTACAGCGTGCCCACCGGCATTTCATGACTCCTGAGAGGGATGACTGTCTGCTGAAGAGCAATGCCAGCCTCCTCCTATTCCCCCGTTCCTGCTGGCACCCTGAGGCAAGCATCTGGGAGTGTATGCTGCCCCTCTCTGAAGCAGGTGCAAAGAATGGTAGTCAGTGTGTTCGCTCCCCATGAGCCTGCTGCAGGCAGACAGAAAAGCCTGGAAATCCCTCCAGTAACCCTCCCGGGGGAGAATGAGAATTTAGCCAAGTGCACTTAAGACCAAAATTGTTGCAGAAAGGAGACACATACACTTGTTAAAATCCGTCTGTAACATTCCCTCCCATCCTCCCCTTACTGTGGACCGATCTGGATTTCTAAAGAGTATAATTATGTCTTGCACAATGATTATGAGCTTTGGGAGCTCTCAGAGAAAATTTCCTCACTGCACATGTGGCCATTGGCTGACATACCAAACACATATCACTCCATTTTTTTAAATTTTTTTTTTTTTTAACTCTGCATTTTGCTGGGAGAGAGGCCAAAGAGAAAGGACGGACACCCAAGCCCAGGACCAGGTTCTGCACAATGCTGGTGTCCCCTGAAGGCCAAAGGGAAGAGCCGTAAGAATGACCTTTGTTTGCTATTGCTCCCATTCCTCTGCCTGCCTTCCTAGTACCAACAGCGGGACGTCTAATCTATCCATGCATCACCAACAGATCCTTTACCAAGAATGTACTGACACATTCTTGATTTCCCCCTCTTATTTTATGTTTTCCCTTAAAAGACATATGAAATAGATTTCATCTTCCCTAAAGATGCTCAGAATTCACTGCATGCCCACCCCATGCAGTGACGTCAAGGTTTACAATCATTGTCAAGCTACCTGGTAGCTTTAAAAAACAACCCCACTGACTGGCAAAATGCTAACAGCAAAAATTACTGTAATACACTATCCTCCTTTCTAAATGGATCACTGGTGGGCTGGACATCAACTTTGTCAATGGGAGATGCCTTCGTACTAAGTACAATTAATGTTTTTATTAAAAAAATCTTTTCTGAATGAGACAACGCATTGTCCACTCATGTGAAAATGGCACCACTATATACCACAAATGATACAGCCAGTCGAGAATAAAAGAAATTATTTCACCTGCATGCTGTGAAAATTTCAAGGCACCTGCACTTGGTAAAATGGAAGGTATGTAAGAATAGCGTCAGTCGGCTTGTACGCCTCAGGGTAATGGACATCATCCTTTTTCCCATCCCAGTCACCATCCTTTCCATTTCCAAAGGGCCTCCAAAGATGAAAATGAACTTGACAATCATTCTGCAAGGCAAACTGATCCTGATTCTTCCAGTCACTTTGTAATTCACTGCAGATGGTGAGAGTGAGATGTTTACTGGCTGGCAGGTAATGAGCCTCGTTGTAGATAATAGTGATGGACGGGCAATCTTGCCTGCTGACAAGGAGGCAACTCAGCATGGGCACATGGCATTCATCCATGACTTCATGTGAAAGGATAGCTGTGACAACGTACACAGGTTATAAACTACCCTCCTCTGTTAATGTCAGCATGCAGCTATACTTAAGCCCTTCCAGTTCACAATTAAGTAGCGTAGAATTGATCCTGATTGTCCATGAAAGTAGAACAGTCTGATTTGTGACCTAATGTTTACTCTTCTATACGAAGAAACTTGATCTGTTTAAACATCTAGATATTCCCTCTTCCCAGGTAATGCCATTCATCACAGCTGTCAGTGCTTCTTTAAAAGAGAAATGACCCTCAGGCATAGTGTAAAACTCTGTGGAAGAACTATGTACACCTTTGCCAAAAGAAGAAATAGCTCTTTTTTTTCACTGGGCTTGTATACACATTGTGAAAGGTCTACACACACTGAATTATAAGTCAGTATTTCCATTTCCGTATCCATCCCCAACCCCATATAAAGGAACTCATATTGAGACCTACACACTGTCCTGATTCTTTTTATCTCAGACGTAAGGGTAGTGGATTTGGACAAGCTCAGCCATTTGATGAGATATACTTAAGCAGCTGGTTCTAAGGGAAAATCAGAGTAATTCAGAAATGCAACAGAAGGTAACAGAAAAGCCCTAACTCCATTTCTTCTCTCCTCATAACTTTACGAAGCAAAAATAAAAAATCATACACTCAACCAAATACCACCGATGTCTTTTGTTTCACCAGAATATATTCCTCTTGAAGAAAGGGGGTATGGCTAAAATTCATAAAATAGGCATTTTAAAAATGTATTTTTTCTCATATATATATATATGTAAATATACACACATTTAAACGTGGACATTGTTATTCCACAGATACACAACACTTGGTCTTAGTTTTCCTATTCTGAATTAAATATCCTTTCCCTCCTTCCCTGGTGAAATCTGATCATTCGTACTGTACCCGGGCTTCAAGATTTGATAAACGATCCCAGTGCTATGAAAGTTTCATCCAAAACCTGTCTCTTCATAGATTCGCTCCAGATATTCTTTCTGCTTTAAAGACTCATGTGATCATCGCTTTGATCCTTTCTCCCTCAGCTCTATTAGGGGCACCATCTCTTCAGGGCTTGCAGTTTATAAAAAGACCACCATATTTTGATATGCCTTTGATGTTGTCTTCCAAAGTATCTTTGATTTTTAAGTTCTGTTCGACTCTTTCACCATTAACCTTGATTTCACTTAGGAATTAATAGATCTATAGTTTTATTGGAAGGCTAATTTAGAAATTCTGCTTTCTCTGGCCCTATTTTCCCCCTCTTAGCTGGAAAGGTGAAACAGTACAAAAAACTGACCAGTGTTTGCAAAAAAATGAAACTATAGATAAGCTAATACCTTTTTTGAGTTTTGAGTTGTGCTTATTGCACAACTCTCTTACTGAATCATTAAGCTGCCAGCAAATGAAGTGGTTCTGCAGGATGATAATGAGCCACACAGACCTTCCACAAGGCCACTGGTGACTGAGAGCTGTTACTAATGGATGACTCCTCAGTAGGACTGTGGTCTCAGTCCTGTGCTTGAAGACTAAGTCTCCCCCACATACGACACTTGCATTCCCCCTTCTTTTGACACTCAGCAAAGAGGCTGAAGCTGAAAAGGCCAAAGGAACTATATTGTTTGGAGTAAACTAAACGCAGAGCAGTAAAACACTTGCTCAAGAGGAGAAACTGGCACTGTCTTTCAAGTCTCTTTAGTAGGTATTTTCAATTTTTAGCTTATGATATTTGAGATTTATTCCCCCTCCTCAGGCACCACTAAGTGCGACTGAAGATTCATCTTCGCTGGTATAAAGAGACAGATGAAAGCTAAAACCAGGTCAGCCATATACGTGCACACACCCCCCACAGGATTTATTTATACACCCTAACTACGTTCAGGTGACTTTCAGATACATTTCAGGTTCTTGAAAAAAGAAATAAAGCTCCATCTATGGAAGCTGTATCTCAGTGTGCCTTTCCTTTATTTAAAACTATCCTGCTTTTCCCCTACGACACTTTATTACCTACTCTTTAGAGGAACAACTTAGAAGACCTTATCCTCTCTCCTCACTTAAACGAAACTGCTACTAATGGAGATGAACACACTTACTCCTTGCAGCAACTGGCGTGTGCATACCCATCCTTTTCAGTATCTGCATAGGGCCACCACTGCAGCCTGTTGCCTTTGCTAAGGCACCGCCAGCACAGTTTAAGGGTTCCTTCCCAAGAGCACTCGGAATGCTGCCACAATTATCATTCTGGGCTAACACTCTAACACCTAACCCTCGGGACACCCGGAGCTTCTGATAAGACACCGCGATGAGAGAATCCAAATGCAGCTCATCAGATACGTGCCCTTTCCAGTGATCCTTCCTATCACTCATCGCACTCGCTATCTAAAACATCTTTGGCAGAGAAGCACAGGCTGGGTGCTACATGACCTGTTCACAGCACTTCTCACCCTCCACCGCTTAAGTGCACAGTCTAACGTCGTGGCTTGCGAGTCCCAGACAGGGCTCTCTGCGTAGCCCCATGGCCAGGCACGGCTCCTACTCTATCACGCCTTTCCCAGAATCTTAGCCCCGCTGGAAAGCACTCAGCATTGAGAGGACCCGTCTTTATGCTGATAACACTAAAATATAAAATAATGCCAACAGCTGGTGCTACAAATGGCTTTTAAAAACGATGTTCATTCACTAAAATTCCTCTTGCTACTTTTGACATGAAACACGCAGTCTCTAATTATTCTGATCAAGACGGTGAAATACAAAAACAAACTTTAATTGTGTTTAACAGATATTTAATCAGGACTCACTGAACTACAGATTAAAGCTGAAATTCATAAACCATAATTACCCAATTGTCGCAAGCTTTTTGGTCCACATTCTGCTTCCGTCTGGGCGTCTGGCACTTTGCCCCGAATTTCTTTTAGTGTCTTCTCAGTTTCATTGCTGTTCATGTTTTCCAGCAGAGATTTAGCACAGATTATAAAATATCTGTTCTTGGCAACTTTATTGGTTGTTTTTTCTTACAAAGATTATATCCCACCTATTCCCATCCTGGGGCTGAATGAACAGGCACACGCTGTGGGTTATTTCTTGCCACAAGCTACCCTTTCCTCCTGCCAGGGTCCATGGTATTCACCTATCCTACTCAGGTTCTGATTCCCTGACCACTGCCCATGCTACCAGAGCATCATCCGGATCTCGCTTCGAGTATGCCATCCGACATACCTACCATGAATTATTCCTTCCTTTCTCCAGAGACAGAAGTGGGTGCAATATGGTTTCCTGTTTTGGTAGGGGCTTTTTTATGTGCTTGATGCCCTGTGTTTATATTTAAGAAGACATGATGAAAGAAATACACTTCCCATGGGAAGCAGAGAGTGATGAGGTATACGCTAACCACCAGTTCCTCAGGGAATTAACTGCATGGGCTCAGACTGCCTCCCGAGAAAATTACAGATTGTCCTTTAGCACTGAGAGACCGATTGTGCCAGAGAAGCATGGCTGTTGACAGCAGTTTTCTGGGGACCTCCATACATTGTGTGCAGGTTATGTGGGTACTCTGAAGGCAAGGATTTGATTTAATATATATGGGAAAGTGGTACTGACATCCAGTATTTTTACAGTGATCCATGCTCCCAAGTACGCACAATCCAGTGTTCTCTGCTAGGCAGAGTTTTCTAGGTCCTGAAGTTTTCACACCTAGCTACACTATATTGTATTCCAGCAGAAAAGGCATGAACCTCAAAGGTGAAAGCACTGTCCATGAGGATGAGATAGATAATACAGGAGAGGTTAGAAGACAGTACTCCAAGACGCTTTGTGAGACCTCATCTTTTCCTCCACAAAGATGTCTGAACTACAGATCAAGTGCCTTTGACACAACTTTCCTTTTTATTTTCACTGTGGACTTCCAGGATTTGGGGAGGAGTAAGTGGAAGAAATGCTATTCAAAAATTTCAGAGAACTGACAGCCAGAAGGTAAAACTAGGAATATAGAAGCTCCATTTTGCTGCCATTGTGCAGCATTAGGGACACAAGGGAAATGCTGAACTTGCTGGGAACGGATGGGAGTTTGGCTATATCTTGCTTATTTGCATAAGTGATCTTTCCCTAAAAGTGCTCACATTGCCTTGAAAATTTAAGACTCTTCAAACCCCTCCTGTTAGAAGATGATTCCTTGAAAAAACACCCTTCAAAGTCTCCACTGCAGAACGTCCCTCACCAAGAATCATTCTCAGGACTTTGCAAGGGAAGGTTATGACGTGGCCTTTCAGACACAGGAAAAGCAGCTCACTAAACTGCAGGTCAAGGTGGTGAACAGCAAAGTTCAGCAGAGTAAACAAACTTTACCCTACCAGAACGGTGAAGCAGGTTCTCACGCTGGCACTACGGTCGCACAGCCAGCCTGCTCAGTTGTGGGGAAACACAGAACTCCTGTCAGCCTTAACACCTCTTAAATTCAGGGCATGAGACAGGGTGGGGGAGATATGGAGAAAATAACACTGTGGAAGCATGGGATCTCAGCTCTCTGTTGAAGATACAAAAAACAGCGAGCTTGATTAAAAAATGGGATGGCCTTCCACATGTACCTGCTATTGCTTTTTCTCTTAAGAGCTGGAGCGTTCTTGAAGAACTCTGAGTCTGGGTGAAGATATATGGAACCACATACTGAAGTTCTGCCAGAGGTATTTGTTCTTCATGGTCATTCATGAAGTTCAAACAATTTCCTTTATTATCCTGACAAGAAGTATGAGAATACAAACTAAACCTTTACCTATTTCCTTGGACCTGTTCTCAGCTAACATGCAAAACATACACGCATTTTTTCTGTATCTTTCAGACATTTTTCATCATCAAAAACAGTGTTTCACACATTTATTTCTATCACGGTCATTTTGCCTTATCTCCACTTCCACTTCTTTTGAAGAGCCAGGCAGCTCTATTCCCACTGAATCAGTCACATACCCTCCTCATCAGCTCCTTTAGAGCAAGTCTTAAACGAGCAGCAGTGTACCACCTTAGCAGTCACTGCTGCATCTATATCAAACTGCTTTTTTGTTTGCTCTTGAAACCTCCTTTGAAGCTTTCATGACTTGACTGACTTGAAGGTCTCTGCAAGAACCCGTATCTCACATTTCACAGCAGTCAGATACTAGACTGGGAAGATAGAGAGACAAGCAAAAATATGCTATTTCTTCTGTTTCCCTGTTTCTTTTCCTACATGAGAGATTTGATTATTTTTGTCAGCCACACAGTCTGAAGTCCAGTCACAGTTAGGTCTTTGCATCCTATGCAGAAGTCTGACGGGAACACCTGCTATAGGATGGCGGATGGCTTGCCATACAAGGCAAGCCTGATTTTTCACAAACAAATTGTTTTCCAGTTTGGCACAATTGTTTGTCCAAGGGTTTCAAGCGCCGTATTTAAACAGTGATAAAGAAATTGCTATCTGGTGTTAGTGTCATTCTTCATTCAGACTGTTCCTCTGAAAACAGCCTACAGCCTTTGAGATGCAAAATGTATCGTTTTAATGTAGTCAAGGTCCCTGCCTGCTACATTGCTAAATCTATTTAGCAGATTCTTCTTGGTATAATCTGTCCCCAGACCTGAGGAAGCTCAGTGATTTTAAGTGTTTTAAGCTAATGATAATGGTTAGTGCTGAGAACAGATGTACCTGGCTGTGGTGTGATCTATTCTATTAGGCTGTTAGGAGCTGTGTATTCATATTGACTTACCATTTTATGTCTATTTTCAAGGTGTGATGGCTGCATGGGGTGTAGTCTGTTTTTTTCCCCTGACATATGATGTATCATCATAGCTGTGTTTTTTGATACATGGTGACTGCACAGAGAGAGAGATGGAGAACATCTGCATGTTTGTTTTCACGCCTTCCCAAGACTTTGTAAGTCTATTCTTGCTGTCCACTGGCAAGATTATGGGAAGCAGTGATGTATACCTGTATTCATACTAGACCATAACCCAGGAAACAGTTGCACAGATTAGATGTGCATGCAGAGTTTGATGACTATGCTAGGTATTGTAGAAGTTTACTTTCCCTGGTGTGAAGGCATTGTGCATGACTGAATTCTCTGTAATTGGTGGCTGCACTGGTAACATGCTAATTGGAAGCTGTTTTACTACTCTTCTCTATCCATAACACAACAGCATGTAAAACTCTTCAGTCGTATGAGCAAATGGTGCTTCACTTCCCTTCAGCATGTCATGGTTTAACCCCAGCTGGCAACTAAGCACCACACAGCCGCTCGCTCACTCCCCCCCGGTGGGATGGGGGAGAGAATCGGAAGGGTAAAAGTGAGAAAATCGTGGGTTGAGATAAAGACAGTTTAATAGGTAAAGCAAAAGCCGCGCACGCAAGCAAAGCAAAACAAGGAATTCTTTCACCACCTCCCATCGGCAGGCAGGTGTTCAGCCATCTCCAGGACAGCAAGGCTCCATCATGCGTAATGGTGACTTGGGAAGACAAACGCCATCACTCCGAATGTCCCCCGCTTCCTTCTTCTTCCCCCAGCTTTATATGCTGAGCACGACATCATATGGTATGGAATGTCCCTTTGGTCAGTTGGGGTCAGCTGTCCTGGCTGTGTCCCCTCCCAACTTCTTGTGCACCCCCAGCCTACTCAGTGGTGGGGTGGGGTGAGAAGCAGAGAAGGCCTTGACTCTGTGTAAGCACTGTTCAGCAATAACGAAAACATCCTTGTGTTATCAACACTGTTTTCATCACAAATCCAAAACATAGCCCCATACTAGCTACTACAAAGAAAATTAACTCTGTCCCAGCCAAAACCAGCACACAGCACAATGACGTGAAATTTCTGCTGAGAATTATTTTCCTGATCATATTGCAGGTCTTGCCATTCAAAAACATCTGCTATTGCCACCCTCTGGGGACAATACGCTATTTGGGCTGTGCTGTAGAGGAGGCCTTGTATCTCAAGGCCTCACCTCAGTCCTCCAACACATAAGCAAATCCTTCCTACTTACATGGACTATAGCACTGATGCCCTGCCGATAGAGTTACAGAACTAAGCTCTTGCAGAACAAATGCAACCTTAACTGGTCTGTGTTATTGCAGTGCAACAGGAGACATACCTACTGACAAAGAATGCAGCCTCCTTAAACAAACCTCATGCATGCAGCCTCTTCCCTGTGAGAATTCAAAAAGCAGACACAAATGAAAAACCACGTGGGGCTCCAGCAGAGACACCATCTCCACCCTGACTAAATGAATGGAACTTATAAAGGGAAGATCCAACAAAGTTAAAATCCAAGACCATTTAAACAACTATAACCATGGACAAGTTGAGAGATACGCAAACATGAGACAAGACACTAGATCTCAACAGAGACATGTAAATTACTATCCTGATCTGGAAAGATTAACTGAAGGTGTCACAGTGCAGCTCTGGGCCAGCAGTTCAAGTTCTGAACCATACTTTGAGTGTGGAACTCAGTTCTTGTGCTGCAGGGCAGTGCAGTGATGTGCTGCAATGCTAGAAACAAGAGGTTAAAAGGTTAAATTCAAGAGCCTCTTTTTTTCTGATGGTTTGGCCAACTTGACTAAAGCAGAGCCCAACTAAATGACAGGCACTATAAGCTTAATTCTATAGCTTCAGGTCTCTTAATCAAAGAATGACACCAATATTATGAATTTAATTTTCATTTCAATACAAAGAAAATACAACTCAGATATAACAGATATACATTCTCTCCATTCCCTAAACCATGTTCTGGGCACTTTGTCTCTCTGGAAATGGAAATGTATTCTTATGAAAACACTCTAGATTAAATACCTAGGACATTGCTTCATATAGCACATAATTTCGCTATGAAAAGAAAGAATATATAAAGATAAATTCTAATCTATTTCTCACCTTTGAGGTTCTGACTATACATGAATTTCTCATTTTTTTCTCCTCCTACCCCATTTCCTTCCAAAGTCACAGAATCATTAAGGTTGGAAAAGACCTCGAAGATCATCCAGTCCAACCGTCAACCCAACACCGCCATGCCCACTAAACCATGTCCCTAAGCACCTCATCTACACGTCTTTTAAATACTTCCAGGGATGGTGACTCAGCCACTTCCCTGGGCAGCCTGTTCCAAGGCCTGACCACTCTTTCTGTAAAGAAATTTCTCCTAATGTCCAGTCTAAACCTCCCTTGGTGCAACTTGAGGCCATTTCCTCTCGTCCTATTGCTGTTACTTGGGAGAAGAGACCAACACCCACTTCACTACAACCTCCTTCCAGGTAGTTGTAGAGAGCGATGAGGTCTCCCCTCAGCCTCCTCTTCTCCAGACTAAACAGTCCCAGTTCCCTCAGCCGCTCCTCATAAGACTTGTGCTCCAGGCCCTTCACCAGCTTTGTTGCCCTTCTCTGGACACGCTCCAGCACCTCCATGTCCTTCTTGTAGTGAGGGGCCCAAAACTGAACACAGGATTCGAGTTGCGGCCTCACCAGTGCCGAGTACAGGAGCACGATCACCTCCCTGCTCCTGCTGGCCACACTATTTCTGATACAGGCCAGGATGCCATTGGCCTTCTTGGCCACCTGGGCACACTGCTGGCTCATGTTCAGCCGGCTGTCAATCAGCACCCCCAGGTCCTTTCCCTCTGGGCAGCTTTCCAGTCACTCCTCCCCAAGCCTGTAGCGTTGCCTGGGGTTGTTGTGGCCGAAGTGCAGGACCCGGCACTTGGCCTTGTTGAACCTCATACAGTTGGCCTCAGCCCATCGATCCAGCCTGTCCAGGTCCCTCTGCAGAGCCTTCCTACCCTCCAGCAGATCAACACTCCCGCCCAGCTTGGTGTCGTCTGCAAACTCACTGAGGGAGCACTGGATCCCCTCATCCAAATCATTGATAAAGATATTGAACAAGACCGGCCCCAGTACTGAGCCCTGGGGAACACCGCTCGTGACCGGCCGCCAACTGGATTTAACTCCATCCACCACAGCTTTCTGGGCTTGGCTGTCCGTCTGCCACAGAAGTCAATCTGCCCTCCATAGCCCCTTAGAACATGTGCTATAAACACTCTTACCTTTTCCCAAATACTTCTTTGCCCTGTCAGGATTTTATACAGATGCATAGGGAAAAACGCCTGCTATCTGCTGTTTAATAAGAATCTCAAAGAGAATACACACGAAGTGCATTGAGATTTTCTCCCTGGTACTCAGAATGGAGTGAAGGGTGTTTACCCACTGCTAGGAGATTGGTCTGTATCTGAAGCTGGAATCTCTGTTTCTGCAGCTGGTACAGCCATTTCTCTTGTACATTGTACATTCCAGCTAATAAAGTTCATATTTTAGCCTGGGAAGAAACCATCTTTGTTGGAAATCATGTTGATGGAATCAGGTATTCCTCAATAAAAAAACAATTTAAGTGGCAGTAACCTGGGATCTTACACATTGGGACATGATATTATATCAGCTATGCTTGGCTCACATTTTTAAGGCATGTTTCTCAGCTATGATGTTGAGAAATTTCTGTGGCTTTGGTTTTAAATGAAAATTGCTGTTGACAGAATTTAAACTAAAGTTCATGATGCAAAATACAATATGAGAAGCTCTAAAAATGCTTCCTTACCTTACATCACTCTAGTGATCCTACTCATCTCCCATTTGTTATCGTTTTGTATTCATGTTATCTGTATGTACTGGACTGTGGGTCTTTGCAACAGGCAGCCTGGACTCAGCTAATGGTGCTTTTTAAACTTCAAGTAATGATAGTGACAAGAAGTATCATCTAGAAATTACAAAATTCATGACCATAACCTCCCAGGCTAGGCAAGAGAATAGCGGATTCCAAAATGATTCAGGTATTCATACAGATATTGAGAATATATGAGAAAACCCCCTCAAGTTTCCAACACAAATCAGCCACTTGGGTCATTCTGGCATTGATCACTGCTGGGCTGCTTGCTCTTCTCTCTGACGTATATATCGTAAGGCGCTGTGAAGGACAGGGTGTACGGTTGGGGAAGGGGCACGGAGCCGATGGCCAGCAGTAGCGGTACGACTCAGTGTGAGCGCACCACTGCTCTCCTTCACACAGCCACTGAAGCAGTGGTCTTTGCCTGGCCAACACTGGTCTCCTCCACCTCTGCCGCTGCCTGTGGCACCCCCTGGGTGAGGGGCGGCACGGCGGCATTTTGGGTAGGACAGCAGCTAAGGGGACATGTGGGGGCAGTGGGAGGGGAGCGGGCAAGGAGGTGAGGGGGCTGCCGAGTGACAAGAGGCCTCAAGGCAAAATCAAAAGACACACAGAGGCACCCTGCTACACCTCCCGGCACAGAGCTCCCGCAACGGCAGCAGCTTCACCAGCACAGACAGGCAGAGGACTGAGACCCTCCTCACCCCAACGACCACAGCCCGCAGGGGAGGAGTGACGAGCACGAGGCGCAGCAAGGGCGACAGAAGAGACACGAGACAGACAGATGTTTTCTACCCCAAAGTCTCTAACATGAGAGAGGGCAAATATTTCTTACAGTTTCTTTAAACGTCACTAGACTTGAGTTCTCACCAGCAGGCAATGAGGCCAGAACTGCTCTCGCACTGACAGGGGCAACCGGCAAAGCTGGCATCGCCGCCAGCTCTATCGGGACCTGGTCACGACCGACAAACAAGCACTGCGCGGCACATAAGGCATACCATGGCTTGCAAGATACCTGAACGTCTGCCTTTTTTGCCTTTGGGAAGTACTTGTGCCAACTACCACACCAATGGCAACTCATGGCCCAGAACTAAACTGAACCGGACAGACCCCAGGGAAGGGTGCAGGGGCCTCGGGAAGATCGTGATACACCCACAGTGTAGGACAGGGAGGATGACGCTATTCCGTTAAGCAAACAATAATCATTTCTGTAACCAGAAGAGAAATGGGAAGATGGCAAAAACCTATTTTGACATGATGCAGAAAGGAAAGCATTCATTAATTTCTAGTAACAGTCTTTATTCTTGTAGCAATTTTTATAAACTGACCAGAGGTATCACTTGTAATTTGCTTGTCAACCCTACACTTGTGAAGAAACTTCTCATGAGGAAGGGGAAAAATCCCTAATTATTAAAAACAACCCCAGACTGTGCCTTCAGTGTTTGGTCTGAATCCAGTACCGGCAACTGAAACTGTTCAACAGAAGGCAGCAAGGACTTCTCAGGGGAAAGCTACAGCGTCAGGCCATGCGTTCCCAGTAAAAACTGGCCTTTTTTCTCCCCTCCTCCCAACCTTATTATTCCCAAAAGATACAAAGAAAATACAAGATTGTTGGGATTTCTATAAGAAGATTTGGCAGGTTTTTCATATTTGTTTAGACTGTAAGATATAATTTGAATTTGGGGCTTGCCTCTTTCTCTCTCTCGCTAAGAAGAAGAATGAGTTATTTGTTCTCTGAATAAGTATTTGTTATTAGTGGATCAGACATGGATAAGGTATATTATTACAACCATGTTTGTTAGGTATGATTTACATTGTTTGCTGCATATCATCTTAGGCTGTCTTTAATTTTGTTATACTTTAGGGGGTTTTTGTTTGGTTTTATGCATTTAGTCACAGTTGGTTGTGTTTTGAACTTTGAAAAAAATTAATACAAAGGAAATTAAAAAAAGAAAAAGAAAATATTTTCAAAATTATGTGGAAATCAAATCTATCCCTCAGTAATTTGATTTGTAGGAAATGGAGAGCAAAGCATTACAAAGCATTACAAACAGAATGCCTTGAAGTGCATCATAATTACTTACATGTGCAAATACATTGTCTAGGTTTAGGCATTCAGTTAATAATAGTCATAATAGTTCTGTGCCCTTACACAGGGTCTTTCATCCAAGCTTCTCCAGGTTTGCATAAGCAATCATTAACTAATGCTTGGGCACCCACAAGTACTCTGCTGCTCGTAAGGATGGAGAAATAGGGGCAAAAGCTCTCCAAGGTCAAGAACAAATTATGATTTGGTGTCAAGGTAGGAGAGAATTGCAGATGATGGTTTTCTAACTACAGGCACATCAGAGATGCAGAAGTTTGTAGCTGATCCTACGTTTCTACAACTTAATGGCTCTGTAAGAATGAAGGAGTGCAACAAATGTGCATCTCAGACCTCCTGTTCCACAAAGTTTAAAGGCTGAAAATTGACATAAATCAGATCCATGGCTAATCTTTGGTGGAACTCTGGTATATACAAAAATACAGCAATATTTTGTATCAAAGGACAAAGACTGACAAATTTGCCCTGTTTGGAACTCTACCAATGTGAATGGCTCTCATCTGAGGTTCCACAAATGGTTTTCAGACCATGCATTCTTCATGGAAATCTGGGCTGAATGTCGAAGGAATCTGGAAAAAGGTACCCTACAAAGTTCAGTTGTTACAGAAAGTCCCCAACACCAATTTCACGCTTGTAGATTATTCTCACATTGATCTCTTAAGTTTTAAGTACCTGAAACTCATAACAAAACTCTGAGCATGCCATATCACCCAAAAGCTTCTCCACAATTCCTGCCAGGGAAGAAATGCTGTGTTTTATGCTCTTCTACTGTTTACTTGCATGCCACTTCCTAACTGCACACCTGTGTTGCTCTCACCCCCAAGCCAAGAGAGAAACCCGTGGTTTCTGCAGTCCAGGCCCTTTGCTCCTTGCTAGCCGAATGTCCATCCCTAACTTACATGAATACACGTTTTCATGCTTCACTAGATGACCAAAACCCAAGACCGCCAAATTATTTTTGCTGTTTCATTTAGCCACGCAAAAATGCTAATGCTTTATACTACTACCTGCTGAAAGAGCAATAAGTGCTACACTGCAGTTACTGACCCACGCAGGTATACAACTGCCTGTTCGAAGGATTTGACATTAACACATCCCATTTTCGTTTAGCCTACATTTCTGTGCTCCATGTAGCTGCGACAAGAAAGCATTTCTCTATATTACCTGTTGTGCTTTACACTAATAAAAACACTGGATATTATTTATTTGTCTGGCTGACTGACAAAGCCAGGCATCAAAGCATCATTCCGGTGTCACATACTTCAACACTCTAATCTTTCAGAACTTGTAAAGCAATCTCTTACGGCGCTTTGTGGGCTGTGAGATCACCCTGACAAACTGTGATAATGTTGGCAATCTCCGAATGGGTGTTCATTTGCAATCTTCCTACAGAGGAATTGCTACGTTTCCAAATTTAAGGGCTTGACATAATCTGTCTCCACAAAGCTATCAGGGTCTGTCATAAGGCTGTCTGTGACCCAGGGATTTTATGGGGTTAATATCTATCCCCAGTGCAACTCCATCGTAAGCAGTGGAATTACCTAGAGTATGACTTTCTCTATCTATTTGCTTTCTTTCTCTTTATTTAAAACACCCCTTATTTGTATTTTTTTTTTTCAAGTGCAAACAGCACCCAGTAGTAACATCTGAGTCAGGCAGGGGAGATTGCTCCTCCAAATCATGACCAGTTTCTTACAGTTCATGCCAAACCCTCTGCTCCCCTCATCACACGTAGCGACTGAGAAACAATGCAAAAGTCAGGTCAAGCTACAAAGCTATTGCCATCATCTCTTCCCTTCCATATGCTCCCAGTACTGGCAGTCTCTGGGCTGCAGTCCACAGGATATCCACAATTATGGCCCAGATTGAGGGAGGGGTAGAAAAACGATGGTACTCTGCCAAGTATGTCAGAACCTGAACTTGATCCATTTTCTAATTGAAGCTGGGGACTGTGGGACAGTACCACGTTCTCTGTAATCCAGCTAAAGGAAGGAAAATAACTTATCATCTCCAAAAAAAAATAAAGTCAGTGTTAGTGCAGACCTAACATAAATAACTATTTTATATTTGCCTCTGAACCTTGTCTTTAACTAAAGAAATACGCTGTCTTGACGTAGAAGGAAGATTTTGAAAATGCTGTAAGACTGTTAAGCACCACAAGAAAAAGTGAGACAGAGGGAGAGTCAGTCTTCATCATATTTATGAGGGCCACAAAACTGCTAGTGAAGTAATTTAATTTTGAAATTACTTAGGAGTCCTTTAGAAAAGCTGGGAACACAGGATGGAAATAGAAAACTAAAAAAAGTGCATCCAGTGTTTCAAAATAAGTTCCCTGCACAACACCCTTTCCCTGCTATCATCCCCTTAGGCAAATTTACCAGCTCGGCAGTTCCTCGCGGTTAACGGAAGATCCTCCCCAAATCCCGCTCAGGGTGTGGGTGAGCCGCTGGGACCTGGCCACAGCCGGGTCGAAAAGCCCGTGCCAGGGCACTGGCGCTCCACGTCAGCGCAGCACTGAGGCACAAGCTCAGCGTTAAGCACTGGCTTGGATATTCTGCTGAACTAATGCTGGGACGTTTCGCTTTGTACATTTTTACAAAAGAAGTTCCCTTCCTGGGATTATTCCATCTAATCAAAACCAAAATTGTTAAAGATGCACTGTACTTTGTTTTACCCCCATTTAAGCTATTTTCTGCATTTCATTCTCTATGGAAAAGGAAACTCAGCGTCACTATCCAACCTCAGGAATAAGCACCTAGCTGCAATGCTACTGGAAAATTTTTGAATTCAAATAAATTCCAAACTTGTATTTTGGCCCGAAATTATGGCAAACTTGCTCCTGCTCTCGTTGTTAGTAAAACGCCTACTGCTTTTACCAGGAGCAGCAATTATCCCTCGTGTCTCTTTAATCCTTCAGAAAAGCGTGGAAGCTTTGGAAGCCCAAGGTAAGTGTTTTAATGTGTGTATTATCTTCCGTAAGATAATACTGAAGTCAGTAGGTTGCATGGATATAAAAAAAAGGCTGCATGAAAAGATAGCACAAAGATCCGTGGGCTTCAAAAGGTTAATCGGCATCACTAATACAAACACTGCAGATGGGACAGTCCCGAACACAGCAATGAAAACAGTATGTACTTTTCCTTCCTACAACTCCCTTCTCGAGGGCTAATGTTTTTATTTTACAGTAAGCTGAGAATTGGTGAGCAGACTTGTATACTAGTTATTATTTGACTCTTTTCTAAATAAATCTATTTTTAAAGAAGAAAAAGTCAAAGGAAAGAGCCCCACCTCTCAGCTAGTGCCACTTCAGATGCTTTTTGCTAACCACAGCTGAATTATAATAATGTTTCTCTTTTTTCATTTATATTTTTTAGTATTTTTAATACTGACAATAAGTCACTATGCACCCAACATTTTCTGAAAAATTTTCTAAAAAATAAAGAAAACAAACTAGCACTGGTAGATCACTATTTATAGAGAGAAAGAATACAGAAACATATTAAATTTATCATAAACAATATGACCATACCATGACAGCAACTTTTAATGTAATTCATTTGTCATATAAATTATGTCCCTGGGGATATCCTATATAAAATTAATCAGGTCAGAGAGAGAGGAAAAACAAATCAAAAACTTCTCAAAACTCCAGCAAACAATACATTTTAAACATAGCAGTATCAACAATCTCACTGTAAAGTTCCTCCTTCCTCTTCCTCTATTCTTCTTCCCAGGAGACCAAGATCATCAGATTGAGAATCATCTTGGCCCACCAAGATCAAGGAAATCATATAGGTTCAAGTACACAACATTTCTGAAATTGAAAATTTTGCAAGCAGCTCTGTCTTTCTGAACTACAAACTCCCTGGAAGAATTCTGAAATATAATTGAGTAAAGACATTCATTGTGTCAATGTGGCTTTCAAGCACAAAGCTACAATTGCAAAATCTGGGCATGATACATTCATCACACAACACAGAAAAGCAAGGGGGAGGAGGGCAGAAGAAAACAATAAGAATTTTAGACAAATTTTAATACTGGCCAAACTCATCCTCAAATCAAAACTCTGAAGCTTTGCCTGTTCATTAGCTTCTCTAGAGTTTAGGCAAAAAGGAGTTTGCCCGTGTACTTTTCCTGTACCGCTCTGGCTTCATTTTGTGCAAGAAACAAGACTTCGCTTTTTTCACGCTTCTCAACACAGCTCACTGAATTGCAAGTGTTGATACACATGCACCCAATCCAACACATTTTCTGACTCCATTCAGAACACAGATCAAATTTTACTCTTCCTCATGCCAGTGCCACCTTCCAGTGTAGACTTGAGTAATACGGGCAGAATAGGAAGACAATAAAATGCAGGGGAGTAACTGAGTTGATGGTGCTTGATCATTAACGACATTAACCGACTGCACTAATGGATAACTCCACAGTACAAATTTCATCTGGGTCATGTGAGGGCATGAGATCACATTTCTGCCAGCCCTTGTATGTGTTAATGTTAGCAGCGGGGAATAAAAGAGATCAGATAAGGCATGGAGCTTGCTGGTAAAAGTCAACACATCAAAATATATTTTTAAAACTGCATCAGAAGAATGCATTTATAATGGATCTGTGCTTTGCGTTTTGAGGTGACAGGGTTCTCGATCTGGTAGAAAGTTCCCAAAGCTTGATTTACTACATTGTCAAAATATAGCCTGAGGGGACAATCTGACTTACAGCATCTTTATGACTGGTGATGAAAGAACCTTGCTTGGCTTTTAGATCCCAAGTTTGGCTCAAGATAGTGCAGTAGAGAAGAGAACATCTTTTATTTTATGCTGGGAGTTCACAGTGCTCCTCTTCAGCACAGAATTAGGTTTTACTGTATAGAATTCTCACACACAGCTCGCTGATGGGTTAGAATTCACACCGTCAGGTTTTGGGGATATGCTTCACATCTTTCATTGTTACTGCTACTAAAGATATGCATTACAGTGTCCTCACGTCATTGTAGCATCTGTAACAGAAATCTTCAGAAAATTTGGGAAAAAATTGTGTCTTTTACCAGGCCACAGCATGTTTTATTCAGCCTTGGAAAGGCTTCAGAGTGCAGTAACCACATTAATTAGACATTATATGGACAGCCAAGGGTAGCTCAGTTACTGTGCAGCTTTTACTGTTCCTTGTCATGTTGTTTCAAAACACATTTCGTGTTTTAACCAGTCATATATACATATGAAAGCATTGCACAACACTGGACAATACTACAGATCCACAGAAAATAACTGTTTCACAAATACGAAGCAATCTGCGCAAATATAAATAGCGTGGCCCAAATCTGTTCTAAATTATGCTTATGCAAATCCATGGAAGTCAACTAGTACCGCTAACAGAATAGAACAGATAAGAGCATGTAAAAATATAAAATATGGCTCTACTGTACAGCTATCCATGGGCCAAAGCCTGCCAGCCTGGCATCACTTACATTCTCCTACTTTCCCAGCACGGCTTTACAAGAAATAAGAAAAATAAGAGTATCTGGGATTTCTAGTTTTCTCATGCACTGGAGGACACATGTCCAAGAACATATGGACTTAAATGTGTCAGCATCCTACATCACTCTTATTTCAAGAATGTTATTAATTTTTGTGGGTGGAGTCCAAAATTTTAATGCCATATTAGCACACAGTGGCTGTTTCTGTAATGCACATGTCACAGGGAGCATATGTGTAGCAGTCCAAGGATAGCATTTTAACTTGATTTCAAATGATTTTCTGAATTGTAATACTCTCTAAAGATGAAGTATTGATGCTACTAGCAGGGTATTTCACAACTTTTGTCTTCACCGTTTCATCCATCCACCTCAGTTCTGACCTCCAGGATATTATGCTATTGCAGACCTGGACTCTCCACACACAGCTGTTTCAACAAATCTCATTTTGCTCTATAATGCACAGCGTGCGACTTCAGGATTGGTATTTTCAATGCTGAACCAAGTCATATGAGTGATGTATGCTACTCTAGGCAAAAAGCAAGACTGAGATCAGAAAACTCTTTGCCCTGCTAACTTTACCTAAATTTCAATCCAAATCTTCTCAAATGAATTAGCCTCTTTACCAAACTCGCAGGTACAGACAGATACTGTGGGTATCAGCCATGCAACCACTCCAGCTGGATACAGTGAAAAACGTATTGCCAAAGGCTTTTCGGCTGTAAATCAACAGGTGGTTTGGCAGCGAGATTTCTACCTGTTTGTGGTTTTCATCTTTGGTTTCAAGACAGAAAATGAGACGATACCTTTCAATGCTGCATCTCAAGCAGGCTGTACGGAGAGCAAGGTTTCATTCCAACCAAATCTCTCTCTCTCTTGCAAAGTTGAGGAAAACTGCCAACCACTGCTGCTCTTGCCATCAACACAGCGATGTAAATGTTAGGAAAAGGCAAAGTAAAGGGAGAGGAGAAAAAGGAAAAGAAAAATGTAAGTTTTACATAAACAGCAAACTGTACATAATGACTACATCTGAGGACAACAGAATAAAAATACTGGCTTTTGTATCAGGAAAGGAATAAACAAAACCTTGGAACAGCTTAATCTAAGAGGTTTTTTTGGTTTATTGGATACAAAGAATTTTTGTTTAAATTTAGTTCCAAGGGATACAATACTTTGAAAACATATGATAAAGGGACAACATTAAAGAAACCTATCATAGCATCAAAATTAACTACACCATTACTCAGAGAGCAGCCTAAGCCCCTTCAACAAACACCCTGCAAAGCAGCAGAAGCACTTACAACATATGTTCTTGCCTGCAAATAGCCCAGGGTGCAAGAGGTGGGTTTCGTTTTTTGGTTTTTAAAGCCTTCTGCATGGGCCTAACTCTGCCTTTGTTGAAGGTAGTGTTAACACACATCGAATGCAGTGGGAACCAAATGTGGATAACTGCATACTTTGAAAAATCACACCCAATATGTTCAACTGATGCCATCATTCTCTGAGGACAAGTGTAAGCTATGTAATACTACAAGTAATAGAGAGCAGTAGTCTAAAGTAAGCTTTTCAGAACCAAGGAAGCATATTTCGATACTTTTTCACAGATAATTGGGAATGTGCATCTTCAAAATAGTAGTCAAGAGTAAGTAAAGACTGTCTAGAGATCCTTGCTGTGACAGAAGTCTCAATGTCTTTTCATAAAATAAGAGTTCTTCAAAGCAACTCTCAGCAACCAGTAAGAGAACAGCCAGCAAAACTACGCTTTTCAGATTAGAGTAAGAAAATGAAACTCAGTGCCTCTCCTCAGACGTAGACGTAATGAGAATGACTTCACGCATCTGCTAGTAATCAAAATGGGTCCACATTCACCAGTACACAGAAAAGTGGAATTCTAATGATCAGTGAGAAACTTTGTTTTGCCCCAATAACTGTAAAGTCGTTGCAGGAAGTTATATGTACTAATTTACCTACAGAAGACGAGAACTGCACGATTAGATTGCATTAAATCATCTATACTAATAAAGACTGAGCTGAACAGAAAATGGAACTACCTTATCATGAAGACATAATCACTTGGGGAGAAAAGGGGCCCAAAACGTTCTTTTCCTGAGCTGGAATAAAAACACCAGCCAAGTGGGTCTTTTTTCCCCATGAGAAGGTATTTCTACAAAAATTCAGCTCTGAGAAAACCAAAATGGAAATTTCCCATCAGCTAGCTAGAAAAAGAAGAAAAAAAAGAGTAAAGAGCCTTCCAGAACCAGCAGTTGGGAAATATTTGTTTTGACTTTTCTTGGGTAAAACAGTTATTCCCAAGGAAAAATTTTATTTCAAGAAAAGAGTTTCCACTGAAAAATCATTCCAATGGAAAACACCCGGCCGCGGCTACAAAGGATAGGACCACTGGCCTCAGCCAGGGGAAGGGGAATGCCAAGCTCAGTGGACTGGTTCTGCCACAGTCCTCTTGCACAATCACGGGCAAACTGCTTCCATTCTCCACGATGCTGTTTCTCCTCCACCCTTTCTGCCTATGCAGACCGTCCGCTCGTCAGGGCAGGGACTGCTTCCCACCATATGTTGCGTCCAGCCTACTGTAACAGGCATGTGCAGTGACTTTCAGCACTGCAGTAACAACGGTATTTTTCCCTCCTAGAGCAGCTAGTTCCCAATACTGAGATGAAGAGAAAAACACAACCTATGGCTGCAACACACTGCTAATCAAACACTATTGTATACCATGGGGATGTGGGGGGGGATGCCTTTTCATCGTAGAACTAATCAGAGTTTATACACACAAAATCAGACAACTCTACAGACCAGTCTTGTGATCTGTGTTCCAAGCTGCCAGAAACAAGGCAGGAAAGAAGCGGGGGGAGGGGGAGGCATCTCCTGTGTTCGTAATGAAAGAAGAGAGATGACTGGACTAAGAGCTGATGAGGTTACAAGGCAACAGCAGTGCCATGAGTTGTTTGGGCTTAAAGCCAGATGTCTTGTATTTCCTTTGATTGTTTCTAAATAATTAATGGTATTAATTTAATCATGTGACACCACCTCACCCCCCCCCCCCCCCCTTTTAGTATTTGGCTCTGTGTACTAACACTAAATATAAAGGAGAAAACTGTCTATAGCATACTGAATATTGATGCTGTGTGTTTGGACTGCAACAACAGCTGATGCTCATATCCATAAGACTATACATCTACAGCACTCGCAGAGTGTTTTCACGAAGTAGATCAAGTAGTAGCCTTCGTACTCCATCCATAAACCAGCTCAACTATGGCATATGGACACTGCATGTTTGAAGTAGTAAAATAGAGGGTACAGCTCTCTCTCCGCCCACACTAAGATAAACCTGCCACTACTATTTCACGTAACATTTTCTGGCAAGCTCCCAGTCTTCAGTCATGCTGGTTTGCTTGAAAGAAACACTCAGAGGAGACTCTGCTTGTCTTCCTGTTTGAACAAACAAAATAATCACGCATCTTGAGCTAATGGTCCAAAGCTTAATGAAGATCATAGAAAAGAGGCTACCCATGATGTGAACATTCCCTTCTGACTTATCCACATAAGCCATCGCTGTTGGCAAAAGGAAATGGATTATGAGGATAATAAGTAACCCTGAGCTCTGGTCTAGACAAACCTTTGCTTGGAACAGTAGCCGTCAGCGCACAAAGAAAACAGCAACCACCAGCAGTAAAAATTTAACTTCTCCAAAATTTTCGACACCAGGGCACTGGCGGCAACAGCAGGAGGACCTGTGTTCCTGCACCTCTCTTGTTGAGGCTGCAAGTCTCGGAGGCACCAAGTAATCTCATGGGAATATTCTCAGCAGTAGCGTTGAGTACTAGGACTGCCAAAATGTAACAGCAGAAATCCTGAACAAATGAAGACTGATGAAGGCAGCTCCCTACTCCCTACATGCATATGTACTCAGTAAAACTGTTTGCCCGTTCTCCTACATACAACAGCCCACTCAGCTCCCCTAGTCAAGTCTCCAGTCCCACCCATCTTATCTACCCTTTTCTCCTACCACGTTTCCACTTCTCTTGAATCCCATGGCACCTACCATCAGATAGTATTAAATGGGGTAGCTGTGAGGTAATGAAGGGAGAAAGAAATCTGACAGCTTGGAGCAGACCCTTGCTTTGCCCGGCAATGCCCCAGACTTCTGGAAGTAAGGACAAAGTGATATGAGGCCTTCACAGATGTCAAAAGAAATTTCCAAAAGTATGCACAAAGCTAACCTCATCAAAAAGTACCTGTGGGAAGTCAGAGAGGGCTTGGTCACGTCTCATTTCTTACATTTTATTCATGGCTCGCTATTTGGTTGTCATTCTGCAGCTAGACTATCGGATCAAGACTGGCATTAGTGCTTTCTACAGTTACGATTCTTCAGTCAAGAACTGAAGAGTTGTCCACTAGAAAGCCTGGTCCTAATCTCAAGGACTCAGCAGTCAAGGCCTAGCAATCCTACAGGCATCTTTCTCCACCACTAACTCACCAAGCCAGTTGGGTTCATAAGAAGAAGTCTGTTTCATTACAGAAAGATCATATGGCATGTACACCTGAGCCTTTCAACTGGGGCTGGGGCAGAGCCAAAAACTGCATTGGCCCTGCACACTGCAGAGAACATCACCTGGAGGGATCACCGTGACTGCCAAATCGCAGGCTGCGGCACTGCAGAGCGAGTGGGTACCAGAGCGCAGGCTGTGGGGCTCTTCTCCAAGAAAGGAGCAGAATGAATATCAGGCTGAAACATCTCACCCTGTCCTGTAAGTCCTTCTCTAGCAAGGCTATAAGGTTGAAGAACATCACGGTTTTCTTTCTCATGGACACACATAAGCAGAGAAAACACTAAATAATATTGGTTAAAACAAGAAGAGGAAGAGTAACGTACAGAGAAACTTCAAGTAACTCCTTCCGTTCCTACTAGCTACCTACAAAGAGTGGCAACATCTATACAGGCAACAAGCACTTCAGGAATACCTGATGCCAGAGTACCCCGCCTTGAAAGTCATTCACAGAAAATGGGCACTGTGGTTTTGAACTGGAACGAGAGGAAACTGCTTCAAGATAGGAATGATCATGTAGAAATGACTAAACTGTTTATAAGGTAGAGACACTGGAAACAGCCAGCAATTGAAATAGCTGAAAAGCGTTTGAGTCTCAGCACTTTACGAACAGCCCCTGTACTTATTTGCTTGTTTTTCAGGATTTTGGGGGGGGTGGGTAGAGTGAGAAGACGGCATTTTTCCTGTGGCAACAAGGATCTCTGAAAGTATCTACATGTCAGACTTTGCTGAGAATGTATCTTTTGTTCCTTCTTCTGCTTTATTTCCCTTTAATGATAGCTTTGCAGTGAATCCCATTTGTGAGTTGTTCAAATAAATGCAAATTTTATCTTGTAAGCAATACCCTCCAAAATACTACTACAACTGAAAATAAAAATGTTAAGAGCTAAAAGGCACTGGGTCTTCCTCAGTGCCCTCATCTCCCCAGTGCACTGGACTGCTTGCTATTATTATATGTGGAGTACCAGTCAGGGTACTTGGTATTATAAATATGTACTGTATTGAAATATATAGCCCAAGTCCCCAAGGCCCAACATTCTAATTAGAATTACAGTTGTGCAAATAACTGATTTATTTGGTTAGCTGACCAAACTGAGAACACGGAAAGGAAAAAAACCAAAAACCACCTAGGTGCTTAACAAAACGGGCTAGTTTTCTGTTTGTGTTTGATACATTTCAATTAAAAAAATAGACTTTGTTTCAAAACAAAACCAGAAACCTTGTTCAAAAATATCAAAACAAAACCTTTCCATTTTCTAAAACATTTCGTTTAAATTTTTTCTCAGTTTATTTTTTTCCATAGTTTTGGCTAACCTGTATCTGAGGCAAGCAGTTTTCAGCAAATAAAATATTCAACGGAACAGTTTTACCCAGATCTCAACCTAAGGGCTGAACTGTGAGTCGACCAGCTCTAGCCTTAATGAAAGAAGAGCGGGGAGGCAGGGGATTTGCCTTCTCTTCTTGGTTCAGCCCCCGTCTTTACATCCAAGGTGAGTTATTATTTCGTTTCTTTACGGTTGACTCTCTGTCTGCACTTTGTCTCTGCCGTTTCTAAGCTCGTTGGGGTTAGATGCACCTCCTATGGCATGTCTGTACAGCACCTACCACAACAGATTGCTCATCTCAACTGGGGCCTATATGATTTACTATAATACAAATAACTGCATGACTGCAGTCAAATCTCTTTTTAATGCCAATAGTTTCACTTGCGTATATTTAGCGGCCCATCATGGGAACATCAGCTTCTTTTTAATTAATTACTTATTAACAGAGGTAAAATATGAACGGACAACAAGTCTAGATTTTTCCTGCTTCATCAATTTCAGCGCTCAAAGAAAGCATCTCGTTTACAGTTACCAGGAACCAACAGGGACATGTACTGAATGAAGCCTGAAACCCAAGATCCCCTCAGCACTTTTGTACCCCCATTATTTGGGGACAAATCCTCTCACCCCTCCAGGGAAGGAAAGGCAGCTGGATTGAAAGAGCTGCTTAGTGGAAAGCCTCACGGGCAACCCCCAAATTCTCTGAGCAGGGCTTCAGCCACAAAACTGTCACCGATAGGAATGGGAAATGCAAGTTTGATGTCTGCAAAGAGGTGGAAACAGCCTCTGGGGCTGAAGGGAAGAGGTCTGCCTGCCTCTGCTTTGGAGACCCCTTGCATCTCACAAGGTCAACTTGCTTAATCAAAAGACGACTTCAGAGTTCATTAGAAAACAAACAACACGGAAATGGAAACGAATGCAACGTTACGAACTCTTCGACGTGCAGCACTTGGGGTTGGGGGTGGGGAGGTTTCTCAAAGCACACATGGCTGTCTCTGACAATAAAGTCAGTCACGTTTTTAAAACACTGGGGATGGAGCTGCAAACGTCCCCCATTATGTCTTGAGATTACTCCCTGGGTACAGAAGGTGCGTGGGTTACTGTAAGCTCCCGTGTTACCTTGCTGAGACCATAAAGGGCAGCCCAAAGCACAGGCTGAGAAAGAACAACCGCAGAATATAGGGGGTGACTATTCCTACTGCACGGGCCAGATCCTGGGTGCCCCAGGTATCCTGGACTCCCACCGTAGCTTTAACCCCACACTATTTTCCTCCATCCTTGGGGCTGCTCCTCACCACTAGGAGACACCACCGCCATTTCACAGCCCCTGTGGCTGTGCCTAGCCCCCAGCCTCCCGCTAGGGGCACTGCCGGAGGCGTACAGACTGCATCTGTTACTGCCAAGGGCATCATTTGCAGTCGGCCATTCCCATCCGCATATGAATGCCCCCACGCCATGCTAAAGGAGCAATTATTATAATTAAAAACAAATCCTTCTCCCTGTTGATTGTCTGTACTTATTGGCCATTGCTGCCATCTAGCCAGACGCATCTCCGATATTCACAGAAGCCTTCAGCCTGTTTATTTTCCCTTTGCTGCTTGGCCTGAAGCAGGGATAAATGCATCCCTTGTTACTCACTGCCTCTGCCGAGACATTTGTAAACTTTCACAGGGTTTTCCTTTTTTTCCAACAGGTGACAAAATACTGTATAACTGCAGGTGCTCTGGGGACACAAACAGGAAAATGGAGATCAGATGCAGCTGTAGTTGGAGAAAGGGAAAAATCAAGATAAAGGCAACAGATAAGAGAGTGCTAAAAAGAGCAAAGAAATGATTGAGAAGGGGTTGTTAGCTATTTTTGTTGCCGACTTACTCTTGCAAGCTCTAGCAGAATAATTTTGTCTATTTTGTTATCATGCCAAATTTTGGCAGGTGTTACCAGGGAAAGGTTGGAAGTTTATTGAAAAAAAAGTTTCTGAACGTTATTGGAAAAGGATCAAGAAGTTGTTGACTCAAGCTAGCACTGAAGGATGTGCTGGAGGTCACAGCTGAGGGGCACTGGCTGGTGTTACTGGACTTGTGAAGTAGGAATGATAAGGAAGTGGTTTCAGAGAGCTTCTGAGTTCAGATTTATTCTTCTAAGAATTTATTCCCAAAATTTGGTCAGGAAAATGTTCTAATGGAGGGCTCTCTCTGCACCCATCCCTTCATCTCCTTTTGTATATATGGCATGAAATAGGATGAAAAAAGAATATTCTAAGGAGACTTAGAAATGGAAACATTCAGACTGAGTTTCATGGCCTGCTTTCTGCCTACAATTCCGCTCTAAAAAGCCAATCTGAACTTCCAGACACTGTGGCCATTCACTTCTCTAGACTGCCTGGTTTCAGAGCCATAGATCCAGCAACATAATCAGCTAGAGGTGAAGCACAACGCGTAAAGAGAAAATAAAGATGACTGCATAATAGAAGACACTGATTGCTCTCTGGCCATAACGTTTCAACCAAATAAAAGGGGGGAGGACAGCAATAAATGCCTGTGAATCTGAATTTCTGTTACTATACTTCCTATTCCACCAGGGGAAAGAAGAGAAAGTTGTATTTTGCTTCCCTGATTTTTTTTCCACTGAAAAGGGAGGTTTCATGGGTAATCTAGAGTAATATTCAGCTGCGAATCCAATTTATGCAGTGGGAGAGGATTAAAAAAGGAACAGAAGGTCTGGATTCTGAACCTGCTCTAACAGTTTTGATTTGAATACAACCCAAGTCTTGAAATGGCTTGTTTTCCACTTCTGGTTTGGAGCTGGTTGAAATATTGCCACAGTAGCACTTCCTGTAAAATTTTTGTCCAAGATTCTCATTATTTGGAACTAAACTCTAAAGATTTTGGCACCATGAAATCCAAACAAAACTCTCTTCCTGACTCAACTGGCCCAGGAGTCAACCCAAGCTTAATCCGGTTCTGGGTCCAAATCCAGCTTCAGCCCATTTCCATTGTTATATAGATTATGCCATAATACCACCTCTAGCCTCAGGATTTATGATGCCTCCTTGCAGGATGCATATTTGTGTGTAAATACATAAATCACATCAGATAAACAAAGAAGACATGCCAGAAAACAGGAGGGGAGGGAAGAGGAGAGATACCTACCAAGCAGTTTGTCTCTAAAGTGTTGCCAGTTGTGAAAGGACTTGATGTGCTAATATCCGCTCATTCAGACTCTTACAGACATGCTAAGAGCGTGACGGCTGGCAGGCAGTGCATTTAAGTGCTGTTACTGAGGCCCCCAAATATTGACAGAGTGCCAGACTCTGAGAAACTATTGATGTATGCAGCCGGCCGCTGCTCCAGACACCTCTCAGACAGAGTCTTTAAATGTCACAGATTAATGAATTTTCATGAAACGGAGAATGAGAGAAAGAATTAAAAAAAAAAAAAATATCCCACAACACCAGCATGAAAGCATCTTTTATCCCTACACAAAATTCTGCCCTCAAGCCTTAAGATTCCTAATAGATTGCAACAGATCATAAGTCGGCAGGAGATACGGGGTGGAGAAGGTTAGACCCCCTAGATCATGCAGAGCATCCTCAAGCAAAGCCAATACGTGAGACGTTCATTTTTCCAAAAAACAATGAGGGTCAAGGGCCACTCAGATCTCAGTTTCATTTTAACCAAACCAACGAGTTACAAAGCTTAAGGGGTGGAATTGGTTAAATGTTTTTTATTTGAGGTACAAATGGGGCCAAACTGCAAAGTTCAGATGGTGACTTTGAACGAACCTAACTTTAGAGCCATTCAGATAGACAGCTGAACTTGGACTGTCTCTTAGTATTTGATGTTGTGCTTGATCTTATCCAAGAAATTGCCAAAGTTATGATATAACATTTTTATGCCATCAGATAAACCAAGTATGCTGATTATTTCTCTTTTTTCATTTATATCAGTGAACTCAAATATGTATGAAAGAACTTCAAATATCATTAAAATGTAATAATGCAAAATGCAGTTGGAGCATAAATGACAAATCTATGCATAAGACATCACTTAAAGAGGAAGGAAGTGAAGGGATGATGTAGATGATGTATGCAGAGGTAAAAATGGGTCATTTATACCCAACTGTGTTAAAAATACGGCTTCAGTGAGCCCCTCTGCACACAGCCGCTTGGAAGCGGGGCTCCGTGAACCGTTTGTTGCCTTGTTCCCAGAGGCACAGGCACTGATTCCCGCAAGGCTCAACTGCCCCCACCGCTCCCGGGCTGTCCCACAGGATTTCTCTTCAATGCAATGACAACGAGCGGGGTGAGCACCAACATGCCCAGCTCCTGGCCGGCTGCCTCCTTCCCCCTCAAAAGCACAGCTGTTTGACAATGCTGACAGAGAAAGGGAGGCCATCACCACGACAGCCAGGCCTGCCGCAGGAAAATCCGAAGAAGCTGAGAGCATCCTGACAAGCAAAGGGAATGCCGTACAAAAAGCCGAGCAGCAAGACCCTGCCAGTGGCACAGCAAGACCCTGTGGTTCTCCACTTACATTTTCGCTGCAGTAAAGTCAGCATCCTTCACTATAAACTGCTCTCCTAAGTTCTCTCTGTCTCTGGCCACACAACACTTTGCTGATCACAGCAGCTATTAAATCTCACTGTAAGAATGGGGACTAGCATGAGCCATGTTCAAGAGGAGCTTGTTTTCACATCATCTTGTCAGTCAGGTTATTTGTGACTACCTTTGCCAAAGAGAAATTTTTTTTTTTTTTTCTTTCCCAAAAAAACGAAGCTACCTTTCTGACTGGAAACAATTGGAAACAAGTGCAAGGACTCTGACACTAAGCTCCAGCTCCTGATGACATGGAAGTCTTTGGTTTTTGAAAGCCAACGCACTTCTGTAGGTTGGCACATGCGGCAATCAACTGTATCATGGACTATGACAGTCAGCAATTTGTGTTATCCACTCTTGCCACCACTCAAAGCATGTCTTCCCTACCACCACACATCCCATGTCTGCCAGAGTTGCAGCAGGGTCTCCAACACCACTATCCATTACCCATAGCTCTACAGAAGATCTGGATGAAGTAGCAAACAGCCATCCTCTGCCGACAGCCAGAGAGAAGACAGAGCACAACGTGCATGCAAGAGTGGATGACACAAATGACTGATTAAGTACATGAGAAGGCAAAATGTCAAAGCCTTTCTATTGTGAGAACAATCTCTATATAAACAAAGAAAAAAATCAATATAGATTTTCACGCAGGGAACTATTTTACACACCATCGCAAACTTACTTTAAAACACTCAGTATTTTTTCTTTAGGATTTTTAAAGAGCCTGTCTAACATTACTGCCCCTTCTGGTCTGCTATTTCTTCTCGCAGGTGCCTTTTCTTTTCTCCTTTCTTCCTCTCTCTCTTTTTCAAAAATAGTAACTGAGGAGCTCTCACAAAACACTAACCCAGTGATTCATTTAGTCCAGTAGTACACCTTCAGCAAAGGCCAGCACTGGTTGTATTGAAGGAAGATGTAAAAAACCCGCAGTACTCCCCTTCTACAAAAGCCTTCTCCTATAGCTCAGTAGAGATCGGCTTCAGTCTAAAGACTGAAGCGGAGCACCGGGTGGGATGATCCCTGAAGCACAGAGCGAAGCCCATGCGCCCGAGCTATGAAGTTGTCCCTCACAAGGGCTGATGACCCAGACTCTCCGCAATACCAACATGACGATGCCACTTTGGGTCACTTCATGTCCTGAGTACATGCTAGGGCACAGCAGACTCGTGGCAGAGCCCGCCTGACACCATCTCTTCCCAGGAGTTTGGCATGTATCCCCAGGCAATGCAAACACTGCCTCCTCCAAGACCACCTCACGCGGCAGCCAGTGACAAAACTTTCTTGGGAGAATGTCTATTCTGGAGGAATAGAAAAAAGAAGCAAAAATTTCTGAAATGTAGCAAAACTCGAAGTGAGTATGTCGGTAAGGGAGCAAGCTGGGCAATTTTCTAACTCACTGCAGGGCTAGGACACTTTTTTTTTTCAATGAGCCTCTGGCATTTTAACTAAATGAAGGGACTGACTGAGAAGACACAACAAAGTCTTCTGACTTGTCCAAAGATATCCAATAGCATTCTCTCCCTGTCATCTTTTGCAAATACTAGAATAGCTAAGTCTTGCCCCTGTTCTCTTTGCATGCCAACATTACACCAGCCATTTCAGTTCCATAAAATCTGCACCATCTCCAAGACTGGGATAACAGAGGTAGGCAAAAATTTGGAACAACTGGAAGTATTAACGGTTACACAAAATTTATCATAGAATAGAATAGAATAAAATAGGATAGACTAGAATATGCACACAAAATAGAAATTGCAAGGGAATTAATAGGAACAAAGGTGTTACAGAACTAAAATTATTAGGTGTGAAAGGGACCTTGAAAGTTCCTGAGTTCAACCTCCTTCACCCGGTTTAGGATAGTATCAAAGGTCATCTCCTTTGTCTCATCTAGTCTCTTTGCTTTTCACCATATACTTTCTATCAATTAATTAATTTCTCGTAGTCATTTCTGATTACTGTTGTCTAACTTCCATCTTTTTCTTTCCTCTCCTCCATGTGCATGTGTGTGCATACATCACAGATCACAACCAGCTTGCACACCCCCCTGCTTGTTAGAAGTCCCACCTCTTCTGCTGACTTACTGCACTTTTAATCAAAAGGGCAGGAGAAGCCGCTAGGATTCATTCTTCCCCCTCTCTCCTTCTCTCTCCCTCTCTTTTTTCAAATGGCACAAATGTCAAACTTTCTAAAAGGATGTTTGGCATAGCTGAGTTCAGTCATGTAACGTACAAAGTCGGTATGATCAAAAGGTTGCAGCGCTGCCCACTGCTAAAGAAGAGGGAAAAAAAAATGGGAAACGGGGATCTCTTCTGAAGTGTGAAAGAATGCCTGAGTCAACTGTTGCCACTGGAAACACCATGTCTATTAGCAGCAGCGGTGGGTCTAAAACACGAAAACCTAGGTCCGGATTCCAGCTTCTCCAAAATTCAGGGCTGTTCTGATCCGATTTTCCTCCCGTGAAGAAACAGGGATAGACACAGCTATGGAACTGAAGGCTTTTACTCTCTGTGCTTTGCATCGTTATATGGAAAATGACCGTATCTACATGGGAAAAATAGCAGTTGTTTTCGTAGCCAAAGTTGCTGAAACTAACCAGACAGAACACAGATCAAAAATACATGGTCTCTCTGGTGTTTTTATACTGCTACCTCTCACGACAGTATTTTCATTCTTACTCTACCCACCACCAAAAAGGAGGACAGATTATTCCTCCCTTCTACATAACTAAGATTGTTATGATTTCGTGTGGCAACTGGTTTGCAACTGTAGGGCGCTTCACGATTGCTAAACTGCACGCTCGCATCTTCCTCTACATTTCTCATGCAATGCTTCTGGTTTTATTCAGCCACTTCGCTGAGTCCTTGTGAAAACGTTTGCATCTTCTTATCCAACGTCAACATTAAAGAACACCCCAGCTATGCCACCGGCTCCTGCAAAACGCCTGTACTCACAGTGGCCTAAAGACTGGTGGTCAGAATACTCAGCATGAAGAATCTCTCCATGAGCTGAGATGGAGTTTCCCTGCCACAAGATAACCCCAAAAATGTAGACAGAAAAGCTCCTCGTCAATATCCATTTAATAGAAAAATCTTAATTATAGATAGCTTTCAGTCCCAGAACAGTAGATGGGAACTTGAGATTAATTCCCCCTATGACAAAGTATGTGAACAATAACCAGAATTTGTAATCAATACCCAGAGGAGAGAGCATCCAAATTGTAACAGGGATTTGGGATTCATTCCCAGAGGGCGTAATATATGATTTGGAACAGGTAGACTGGGATTAATTTTTGATTATGAAATATTTGAATAGCAATTTTCAACTTTTAATGAAGAGAGGATGTGGACACCACAATTAATGTGATTTCTAAGTCTCTCCATCATATTTCAAGACACAGATGACAGATCACAAACAGCTGTTCGGGTCGTACACAAGTTAATGTGGGAGTGCCACCTAAAGGAAAGTGCACTAGGATAGGACTCTGGAGAGAGGCAGGCAAAGACCAGAGTTGCACCTTCCCCATGTCTAATAAAACTTGCTTATTGAAAATTCTGCATTAGAAGTAATTATTCTGTGTTTGCTGACTTTACACGGATAATCGTAAGTCAGGAAACATCAGTATGGAAACATGGCTTTTCTCTTATACAGGGAAAAAATGTAAAGGTGTTTAAAGGAGAAATAATTCTTGAAGGAAATAATTTCTGAAGGAAAATTTCAAAATAGGAGTGCACAAGGCAAAATATATAGAACCTCAGCACATCCTGAGGGAGGAATACAACCCAAGTTTCTGAAGTTCCTTAGAATACAATGAAACAGTTAATTATTTGCCTAGAATAAACATAACAAATGAGCTGTGAATCTTAGCCTTTTCTGTTAGTTTCTACAAAATAATTTTCTTTATGTTTTCCTCACAGGCCAATGAATAATTGTAATGATTATGAGCTGCATCTGTAGCCATGTAAGATAAGGGAAACTTCCTCTAGCTGCATATTTTGCCATTTATGAGTTAATCTAACAAACTGATGTTTCAGGATGCAGGCTGATTGTCACAGAGGTCAGAAAACCTGGCCTCCATGTCCAGCGTTCAGTATTGCTCAGTTGGCAGATGCAGTATCCAGAAGGAAAACGTCTTGCCCTGAAACAACTGCTAGGAGTTGCTTCAGAAGCAGGACTAAAGATGAGATGAACCAAAAGCCTGTTTCAGCTGAACAAATACTTTATTCCTAATTTATCTTTTCGACCTTGTAAAATATTTTAAAAGGTGCTCTGAATTTCTGAAATTGAAGATTTAACTCTTCCATTTTACTCCTGCTGCATAAAACTGTTGGGTCTTTCACTGAAAAGAGACAAGCCAGCTGGGGTTCCCCCCCATCTCCCCTAAAACCTCAGACCCACATCTACCCAAGGATCATTTCCTAAGCCTCCAAAATAATGTATAAGTATGCTGTCTCTGCCAGACCCTATTAATCATAAACTTCTTCTCGTTTCATTTCAGTATTAAACTCATCTTGTTCAAATCTCTAATTTTCCACACTGACAGAGGAGTTCTCTATACATCATTCAGCTCTATTTCCTAGATACGTTCAGAATTACAAAATTCATTCAAGCCCATCTGATCTCTTCTCACTAAACCTTCTGCCTTCCACTGACTGACAGAGAAGAATTAGCCTTCCTCCTGTCAAGTAGACGTCTTTTCCCCACAAAAGTATGCGAAAACACATCCAAATACAGCCAGTGACTCAGCTTGCCCTTGTACTTGTGTCTTTGCTCTACAGAGCAGTCAATTTTATGGAGCAGCAAGGCCCATTGATATAATATCAGACAGACTACTAATATTTCTAAAGTAAAAACAGCTGTCGCGTTCCCTACACGGCAGGGTACCACACGCTGAAAGCAGCAATATGGATGAAGTGGTACCGTCGGCACCCCTCCTTCCAGCGGAGGCAGGAAGTCTCACAATGAAGTCACGCTACGGAGCGACACTGCTGAGCTTAATACATCACAGGTCATTTTAAGTCATTAAAAAGTAAAAATTGCCAACCACAATTATCCTCAGTGATCCTATCTAATATTAAACCCAGATGCAGATCTCAGGGTTGGGAAGAAAGAGCGTGTCAGATATTCGCTGTTCTCTCCCTGCTGCAGCACTGTCATCCATCTCATTTCTAACCCAGTGCCACAGCTTCTCTCCTGTTTTTACAAAGACACCGCAGCACTATGCCAGCCACACAAACGACGGTACTGCTGTAGCAAACAGGAGACGGGACCAAAAGAGCACTCAAGCCTCTCCTTGCGCTTTTTGGTGAGCCAGGCATTCAGCAGAAATGATGATGCCTCCCCCGGAAGATAGGTGCCACAAGAAGTTTGGTGCTCCACAGCTGGGAACAGCCCCTTTCCTCACCTAAGGCCAGGTATCATTGCTCTAAGAGGCTCTGGCTCCCAAGCAGCAAGCTTCAGCCCCACAACCTGACTTGGGGACCAGCAGAGCCCTCCACTCCCACATCCACATACAGGCTACACCAGCTCTTCTGGCACACCTACGGCAGGGGACTCGGAGTCAGACAGACTCCATCAGGGCCCGGTGTTAGATTATTCATCTCACCAATTTCTGCCTCAGTATCCCCAAGTGTGAATTAGTTTTTGGCACCTACAAGTTAAGAGGTCGGTAGCTTTAGAAGCGCTGTATGTTAGACAGATCGATATTTCATTTTAAAGAACACTCTCAATTCTACTATACTTTTGCTGATTTGAAAGAAAACAGACTCTGTTGCAGTATTTTTTGACTAAAAACCTGTAGAAGAAATTAAGTTACAGTCTTTTACAACCAGAATCTGGAAGGGTGTCCCATTGTAATATTTTCAAAGAGAACTTGTGCATGCAGTATGTATGTGCATATGGTGTTTATGAATTGTTTTTTAACTTTAGATATTTTATTCATTTTTCCACATGGTACAAGTAGAACACACATCTTTGTTGGACAGACACCAATGCAGTAACATAGCTTTAGATTTCAGGCACTCAAGATTCAGTGGGACAAAAGGCTACCCTATCTTCATGCCAGGACATCACGTCCTGAAATTAGGACGCATGCCATCAGGCAGTCAATATCTCACTGAAGATACTCAGCCCTCGATACATTCAGTTATACTAAATGAAGGAAACTGTAACCACTTCCAGTTATTCCACACAGAGATAAGGACCATGAGAACTCTGTGTCTTGGCATACAACATCCTATTTTGATTTCACTGTATTGTGGGATCTGCTGTTATCCACAGTTTGTGGACTTTTTCTCACTTGCAGTATGCACACAGCCAGCATAGCAACTTCAGTCATAACAAGGTTCAGAAGTCCATAAAGCGGAGGGAGGGAAGCCGGTAAGGACCTGGCTAGAGCTTTTTAGGACAGAAGCAGAAAGAGCAGAGATGCTACTGATACCTGCATCCCCAGACCCCACAGGCAACAACACGGACTTCAAAATTCACTTCTCCCATTTACTCTGTGTGCATGTGTGTAAACTGCTCTCACAGATTCATGGAGAATATTGAACACATATTCTCTAGGATAACTGCCTATCCAGACTAAGAAGTGTAGTTTATTGCTTAAATCAGATGAAATGCAAGCGTGAACAGCTTACCTTCAGACCAGAAAAGTCTGCCCTGCTACTGCAGACTGCCATGTCTAATAACTATACAAACCTTGTTTATTTAATTTCAAAGCTGCTGTTTCATTTAAGCTGTACCACGGTCTCAGGAATCACAGGATGGTGGCATTTAAGAGGGAGAGGCAACGATTTAATTGATTTTCCAGGAAAAAGCTAGCTCCAAAAGCAAAATAAATTTTCCTTTATAAAGAATGGAAATACTAATAATATAACCGAGTGCTTTTTATAATTTAACATGGTGAACCATCATTCTGTTAAATGAAATGTAAGAATAGACAAACTGGTTCAGGGAAAATAAATAAATATTAATTCTGTTCCCACTGGTAATTTAACAGCTATCTTGCACCCCAACATCTCGGAAACACTGAGTACAAAAAATACTTCTTTCCCACTATCTGGAAAAAAATGAGCATAAAGGAAACAAAGATTAACATTTACGTGAACTTGAGATGCTTTGGTTTTCAGATAGTCAAATTAAAATGCCTGCACTGGGTATCTACAGCATGCAAAACTAATGATTCTTGTCCATTGTCCTACTGAAAGTCTCTTCCTGTGCCTGGCTTAAATTTGAGGTTTCTTGACAAGCTCTAATGAATGGTTAACCTCACTTTCCTGATAAAAAGCAAATGCTCCCTGACTTCACTCTTTTCTTGAAACAAGCCCATGTGGATGGAATATATGAACTTCTGTCAATGCGACTGCTGCTCTGAGCATTACTTAAACGTCAAAACCAAAAAGGGGGAATTTTTTTTCGCTCGGGTGTGGCAGGTCCCATGGCGGGGAAGTTCGGCTCCACTCTCCCAGGCACGGACCTGGGGCAGTACCAAGCCCTCTTCCCACACCCATCCCCTCTCCCGCTGTCCCAGCAGCGGGGCAGTCCTGGGGCTGCAGGGAGCGATTTCGGCAAGGGGCGGGATAAACAGGAGATGTGCTGTAGCCTTGTGGATCGCAGGTGGCACAGTGCATTTATCTTCACGTGCGCCAGTGTGGATATCTACAGCTTACGAGTGGGAAAGGTCAGGTATGTCAGCTATGATGGCAACGAACAGCCTCACTAGCGAGCACAGGCGTATTCACCTTCCGCTGCTCACAGCCGGCAGACGACTCCCGAGCCGGAGCGGAGCAGCAGCCCCGGAGCACTGGCTATCTCCGGGCATGGTCCCACCTTGGCCTGGGGCTCCTGCTGCTTCCCCTGCCTGTCGGAAAGGCGCCGCCGACGGCGAAGGTGGCGGATAACGCCGGTCTTTTGGAACCGCTCTCTTCCGAAGCCACCGAAGAGGTTTATTATTTATAGGCAGAGGGACGAAAACATGAAGTACGTACGTGGGGGCCTGTGGGGGGAGGGCCGGTTACTGCCAGGCAGTAATTTCAGTCTGAAGTTCCTATGACTTAAATAGCCACTTGAGCTCTGCTCTCGCAGTTTACAATGTCAATAGAACCCCTAAATGAAATTACAGCCTTCTGATACGCAGCGGGGTAGCTTTTCTTCACCGTGTAATATACGCGGCCGGGAGAAATTGCACTATACGTGGAGTTTCACTAAAGCAGAGTTTATCATAAGAATGTTCCCGCTAAAATATGATTAGGCCTCTTGTTTGCCAGATAACACATCTAATGAATCAGGGTGTGCGTGATAGCCATGTTTTGTGAACGCAGACATATACCCTGAGGTGAACTGGGCACTCCACCGCCTCCAAGCACCAGCTATTTCATTTCCACCGTAATTTGCACCTGCTTTGTTTTGCCAGCAGCACAGACCCATGCTAGCTCTGGAACTCGCCTTGGTTCCAGGAACTCGAAGCGTGCAGAGAGGAAAAAACAAACAAGGCAGCGACGGGGGGATCTACGTGCTGTATTTACAGGGTTTTTTTTAAGCATGCCTGAGCCTGGCTAAATCTGATCAAGTTTTCCTTCCCAGTAGCCCCAGTAGCAGGAAAAAGTATTTCCATTTCACATGTGGGCAAGTGAGACATAGATAGAGGTACAGATCACACAGCGATGGATCTGGGATATGGATTCAGGTCTCCTAAAGCCTATTCCGTTTCCCTCCATTCTCATTACGTTATTCATCCATCCCCCTTCCCAGCCCAGGACAGGAAGAAAAACTTCCACTTTACCGTTCACGCACCTTGCTATTTCTTTATCCTTTAGCTGAGGACCTGAGTTAATTGTTCAAATGTTCCATGTCACAACACAACTCTGCAGTTTATAATCAGCAATCTGTGGTTAGTGGCTGCTTTATCTCAGTAACTTAATAACTTTTACTTTCATAACTTTCCCTGTCATATGACTTAATTCAAAATCAAGTTTTACTTTCTTTTCTGATTTACAGGAACGGAAATTAGTGCTGTTTCAATGTTGTGACCCTGGAAAACAAGCTATTGTTCAACTTCTGGAAAAGATACGCTTAGAATATAAAATAACAAAACAAATTTAGTATACCTTAAGACGGGCAACGTACTCAAGGCAGTTGCTTTTATGTACTTTTACTGCAAAAATTGTCTCTGGATATAGCTTAAGTTCTTGTACTTCTGAAGTGTCCCAGTATCTCTGAATCTGCGTATCCTTATCATTATATCCTTTTCTGTGCATCTTTATCATTACATCCTTTTCTGTGCTTTGTTCTTGTCTGATGCAGTTAACAGTCACAGAACAACAAGCATATCACATCAAACAAAATTGTTGTGCAGAAAACAGTGGTTTTGATTCTACTACATAAATATATATTCTCTTCCCCAAAAGTATAAACTGGTGGTTTGAACACGAGCGAAAGACTACCATTTTCTCTTTGCTTGTGTCAGGCAAGAGATGATACCCTTCCACTTTATCTACGAGTGGAACAGGGAGGTTGAATTCAGCAGCGCGTGTAAGGCACTTCGAGATTACCAGCTGGAAGGGATGATGTAACTAAAATGGCTACTGCTAGAAGCAAACAGCGCATCTATAAAAAACCAACTGTATGTATTAATTTCCATGTTTTAAAGCAACTATGGTAAACTACTACGCAGTGGACAAAGAAGCTACTACTAATGAGATAGTTTATCATCTTACCACTCCAGAGTGTTTAAACGGACAGTTAAAATATGACTTGAAATTGCAGATTTTCACCCTAATGATTTTAGACCATAGACAAACCGTTATAACCTTGGACTACATTCAATAAGGAGCTTATACCATAATAAGAAAGACTGCCGATTTTCTCCACATTGTTGTACATAAATACCAGCAAAGACAAGTCCCCTTGCTACTGCAGAGACTTGCAGAATAAATACATTAATTAAATAATTTAAACATCAAGAGGTTTAGAGCAACACAGAGACTCTTAAAAAAGAGATTAAACACTGTTTTGCGTTCTTGGTGAAAGTTGCCAGAGTGACAGCCCTTGACTTCAAGTATAGCCAGAGAACAAGTGTTATACAGGCAGAAGTTTGAAGTTTCAGACATTTAGCACTGTGCTTTGAGAACTTTCCATTTCAGAAGTACTTATGTCTTTCAGACTTACACTGCCTGGAGGGAGAAAGTAAATCAGAGATAAGCTTCAAAGATCAGACCCAAAAGCGTGTGTGGGCGTTCAGTATAGCCCATTTAGAGAAAAGAAAAAAATCCATTATGTTTCTATCTGTGATGTGAACTGCCTGAAAGTTTGGGATGTTCTGATCTGTCAGCTACTTTGAGTACACTGCAGAAAGGTGATGCAACAGCCAAGTCGGGATCTTAACATCCATTTAGTCAAAAGCTGGGACCATTTGGACTGGGGCTTTGATGTACGTAAATGTTATTTCTATGCGTATGTAAGACACTTTACTGAGGGGATCAGCCAACTTAATTGCGGGTTTTGTTAAGAGCTGGTGATTTAGTTTAGGTTCAGAGAGAGGTTCCCCAGCACTAGGGAACTGAGAGAGAGCTAACCCTCGCTGCTCAGTGCTGAAAAACATCTTCGGTCAACTTACGGTTTTGTGTATGAAAAAAAGAGGAATTCACAGTTCTTTATGGTTCTAATGCAAAACCAGATGAAACTCGGAGGTTTTGCCTATCTTCCACTTGAAGCTTTCGGGCTTAGTCAAACTTCAGGCTGAAACTGAAGCAGGAGCAGGGACTGAGAACCCTACATGGATCACAACCAAGGAAAATATTTGCAAAAACTGCCAAGCAGTAAAACCACCAAGTCTTGCATGACTTTACTTACTGGTTATAAGAAATAGCAAGTACTTTAATTTGGGTTGGATGTGACTTAATATTGAGCTCAGTTCTGAAGTCAATGTCAAAGCCTCCGATAACTCCAGTGAAAGATCATTCAAAGCCAGCCTTTACGTACTCTCCTCATGACTTATACTGGGCACGAAACGAGGGAAAAGGTGACTGGACTTCTCTGTACGTCACAGGTGACCAGCAGCGTTTGGAGAGGGGCTGTCCCCCTGGGCGTCAGAGAGACATGCTTGTTGATACACCTGCTGAATGAATCCAACTGAAAAGCAAGACAAGGGTGCTTCCTAGTTAATATCCCATGTGAGATACATTGGTGCCATTAAACATCTTGTTCTTTTGCCAGGGTCACCTTTCAAAGAACATGATAATACCTCAAAATACAAATATTTTGACTGCTACCCTGTGTTTCTTCCATGCCTACTTTGTTAAGAGCAGAAAATGTTAGTCAAGAGGTGATTCATTTCTTGAAGTCAGATAATATGGGAGGTGATGAAGGATGAATGGAACAACCCACACACTGTCCTGGCCTTCTTTAGCACTACAGCAGTAAAAGATTAACAGAAAAGATACATTCAGCAGGGCAGGAGAGGACAAAAGGAGACCCTGAGCAATCTGGGCCTGGAGCTAGAGATGCACATCCTACTCCTTTTTCTTTCACTGGCTTTCCCATGTGGCCTTGAGCAAATTGCTGCAGCTTTCTATGCCTCGGCTTCCCCATCCAACAGCTGGAAATAACTGTGCGTAAGTACCTTGATGTTGGCTGAGACGCCTAATTCTTTAGCATCCAAGATTTTGTATATGAAGTTCTCCAAAGTACATTTTTTTTCCAATTGCCAGTTCCCCATATAGAGACAAAGAATACAGAAGGTGAGTGAGAGAGTTTTAAAAAAAAAAAAAAAAAAAAAATCCAACCATTCCCTGCCCCCTCAAATGGACCAGCAGCCTATAAACCAACCAGTTCTTCCTATTCCCAGAGGTGGCTTCCACAGAAGCATTTTCTTTTACTATGCATCCACTGTCGAGTTTCTTTTCTGCTTGGCTGGGCAATCAGGTATTCAGAGCATAATGCAAATGCTCAGAACACAGAGGCACGAAAACTTGCCAGACAGAAACTCCAAGCGAAGGATTAACATTTTTCTCCCCCTCTCCCATGCCCCCCCCGGCTCCCCCAGGCCGGCAGCCCGGGCGCGGCCGCCGAGCCTGACCCCCGCTGGTGGCGGCGGGGACGCCAGGCTGGGCGCAGCCCCCCTGCCCTCAGCTCGGCAGCCTCCGCTCCAAGCTCCGGTATTCCTCTGCGCTTCTTGCCGATTTTGTTTTTATTAAAAAAAAAAAAAAAAAAGGCAAAAGACAACAAAAAAACCTTTATTTCCTGCTTCGCCGCGGCGGCCCCGAGAATAGAAGCCTTGACACATCAAATTCTGGGAGCTCACCACTCACCAGGGCTGTGGTTCCTGGTCCAAGCGGTGACGAAGGAGAATCACCTCACAGTCTCTGGAGAGTGGCAGGGCTTGGCTGTGAAGCGCGCCCTGCGCCGATGGGCTTTTTGAGTTCGCTCTGTTCCAGAGCGAGTGCCGAGGCAGAGAAAATTAGGGAGGGGAGAGGTGGGAAGGAAAATCACTGGAGCCTCTTATGATCAAACTTCCACTAAGCAAGAGGAAATGTCTTATAAATAAACAACAGCAAGAGAAACAAAAAAATCCATCCCGTCCTGCCAGAGGAATGTACATTATTGTCTCTCGACGGAAAACTTTACACCACACCAGAAAGCAAGAAAGCAGCCATGCCTCCTGAAGCTACCCTCCCTTATGGGGGGGGAGGAGGAGGAGGAGGAGGAGGAGGAGGAGGGCAACACGAACTTAAAAAAAATAATTGGGAAGTTTATGCGATTTCCCAGTAGACAAACAACACTGTCCAAATTCAACAGATGTCACTATTCCAAGGTTTCACGCAGTGCTAAATTTCTTCAGATCTGATCATCGCTCCGCCATTAGGACACATTCAGGGAGGAAGTTAAGGCAAGGGGAAGGAGGAGAAGGTCACAGTATATATATGTGTGTGCATCTATCTGTATGTATATATGTGTATATTTATTTATGCACAATATGAACATTTTATGCATTTTATGATGCATATTTATAATGATATTTTTATACATGTCTTTTAAAAAAACAAGGGACACGAACCTCTCTTCTTCCTTACCTCCCCAGAACTTTTGATATTTATGGGCTGGAGTTCCAACGCCTTCGTTCTCACCTCACAAGGCTGCAACTGTAGTCTACTTAAAGCTAACATTTTATCCTACTGCAGTTCACAAGTGACACGAGTTTGGTGATTTCAGTACAGTCCCTAGCTTTGCAAAAACCTATTGCATGATTTGGCACAACGCACGGCAAATAGCAGTCTCTTTATGAGGAACTACAGATGGCAATTGAAAGAGTAATTCAAATAATTTATCAAGCATATTTGGAGACCTAGAATGGGGGATGGCCTGAGTCTACGAGAAACCAGTATGCTACAAGTCATTATTAGGGAGCTTATCAAACCCACCTCACATGTACAGCACTGGAAGATCACAGATTGCTGATGAGAACCGAGGTGCTTGGCAATGCTGTGTTTTGGGTCATGACTAGGAAAGCAGAGTACAGCAGGTGAGGACCTACTTCAGAGAAGGGGGGCAAAAGACTAAAAGATCATGAGATAACTGAAAACATCCTGGCAGTCTCAATCTGCACTTGTTTCTAGGGGACTCTTCCATTTGAGACAGAGCTGCAATGCCGAATGTGTATAGGGCCCTTCCCAAATCAGCTTCCCAAATCTCCAAAAGATGGCCTAATCTGTCAAATTCCTGAGGACTACCGTCTTCGCAAAACACAAATGAAAACATTTTTTCCAAACTAATTAGTTTTACATCTGTGTGTTCTTGCTGGCGAAGCAATGCTGCCATAGACTTTTGTTAGCAACAGTCAGTCTACGATGCAGGTGGATAAGGCAGAGACAAGCTTAAGATTGAAGTACGGTTGAAAATAAAAGCAGAGAGTCTTTAATGCAAAATTTATAGTAAATCACAGCTCCTTCAGGCTCAGATCTTTTGGGGAAGCTATTGTTAAAGCACTTCTAGGTCTACAATACCAAGGTGATCTTAATACAATAAAAGAAGGAAGCATTTTCAAGAGACTTCTTAAGACGGAGCAGTAGAAGCGACATCACCGATACAGCACCGGGGGAGCTGTGGGAAGGAGGGGAGTCTAATCGATTTTACCAGACTAATCGGGAAATTGTAAATCTGACCATCTAGCTCATACATGCTGATACCGAAGAGGTCACAAGCCTGAAAGGACTTTTGGCAATAGAGAGAAGCTATCGGCTGATCTGATCTCACTAAGAACTGCTTTGCTCACTTAGGGATCAGCTCATCATTCACCTCTCGCTACCTGCATGTTTACTAGCGTTGCCAGAAATACTTATAAAAATTGAGAAAAATTTGAGCTCTTTCAAGTGAAACCTTATTACTGAGAGGTGTCCAGAGAGCCAGGTGCTCAGAGAGCAGAGTGGCGCGCAAAGGATAATGGAACGGAATTTGAAAAAATAATTCCTGACCATGCCGAGGAAAACCTTCAACATTTCTAAGCAGGCAACACGATTAGCAGACTGATCAACTGACCTCAGGTTCCCAATACCTTAGCTGCTGTTAGGGGATTTACATAAATGGAAGTGAGGGCAGTATCTGGCCCTCTGTGTTTAATAAGTCATTTGCTGAACAGTCCAGAGATCAATAGCAGACATTAAATTAAGCACTCTGGCATTCTTATTATTTAGTATCATTAAGCATTAGGGATGGCTGTACTATAAAAACAGGGAGCACAAAACCAAATGAAATCTTCTATTAAAAAAAAAAGCCTACGAAGTTTCTGAAAATTAGACTAAACAAAAAAACACATGCAGCGAACAGATCACGCAATTGTGATCAAAATCTCAGCAAATTCCAACTGTCTGCCTGTCAGCGCAGACTATTTCCATTACAGATTTCAGGAGACTGAATTGTGCCATTCGTGTTTCACTACCATTAACAGTGGCCGCCGCCTCAGAACTGCAAAATAATAAGAGCCAGGAGGATAATAATTTTCCTCCAATTTTTTATTTTGACATTTCCCATTCGTGCCCTTTTTCAAAGTTTTAATTTGGTAAAGGGTCCTTTCAGCCCGTCTTTTAACAGGTCACTAATAACTTGGGATGCAAGATCTCGTATTTCATTTTTTGCTGCTGCCACCACTAAGTATTTAATTTACCTTGAATACAGCTGACCACTTTGGAAGGTTTGGGGTCTTTTTTTGCCCCGCAATACTGTTTACAGACACGTTTTTGCGTTTCATTCTTTTGCATTAGGCTAGTTTGATCCTACCTGTTAAAGTAAAAGCAATAGACTGCCTACAGAAATATTTTCATTGTCTACGTAGCTTGGTGAGGCAACTGTACTGATGTTCCTTCTTCTTGGGACCTATATTCAAATAACTCAGGAGTGGTGCCTAATTAAAACACATGCTTTCTCTAGATAATATTTTGTAATATTCATAACGCAGTATTACACACTCAAATACATACACCTGTACACACACACACACAACTAAAATTATCAGAGTTTTATTTCTACCTCCTGACTTGGCTGCTAGCTCTTGAACTAGAACGCTAAATGCGTTTGGCTGCAATTCTACATATGCACACACAAAATACAGAGCTAAACAAAATCCATTTAAAAACAACAGTACAACCTAAGGGTTTCTCTGCCTGCCTTGTATCAGTCTAAGGACAAACCTCAAAGGGGCTGATGCTCTCCCCCACCTCAGTAAAGAAAGGGGGAAGAAACCCAGCAGAGGCAGGAGAGAAAAGACCCTGACTTTTCTCTCCTTCCCTCCTCGTGTCCCTCCATGCAGCAAAGGCTCTGCACTTAGAGAAAACCCATGCTGCGACCAGACCTCGGGAGCAGCTGCAGATAAGCACATGGAGGTTAATTCTGCTTTTTGCTCCATTAACCTCTGCTCCACCTTTGCGACCCCCTCGAGGAGGAAAGATAGCAAGATGGTACAGGCAGGAAAGCCAGGCACGTGCGGCAGGCCAGGCAGCCCTACAAGGGGAGTCATACCATGATTAGGCTGCCTCTGGATCCTGGGCTTCACAGGATTTGGAGACTAGTTTCCTTCGCTCCTGCGAATCCTGCGCTCAGCACTGAACACTTGCAGGACCTCTGCAAGGGAAGCTTCATGGCAGTTCCCCGCAGCTTTCCCCTCTGCTGTATGTTCCTCTATATAGGAAGAGATACACAGCCTCTGGCAGTGGGTGCAAACAGATGAGATAAACAGAGAGAGATGAGATAAACTTAGTGGAAAAGTCTTCTCCAGATGTAGTGTCTCTATCTATAAATAGAGATTCTCCTAGTGTCCTCCAGATGCAAACACAGAGTTGAGATTTCTGTTGTTTTCTTGTTTAGTACAAAGCAATTAAAATGTAACAACCTCTCAAAATCTTCCTTTATTAAAAAAAATAGGTCACGGACACAGAAGCAGTCAGTCGTGGTTTGGTGTGGGCAAGCAAACAATTTTCATTTGATTGTGCCCTTGTTTTTGTAACTAGCTTTTCTGCTGTGACCCGCTATACTTACCCTGTCTGCTGCGCTAACCAGCAACATGCCTTTTTAATCTGCCTTCCTGGGGTCTGCATTTGATTACAGCATTCATGTTCTATTTAGATTCTTTTGAATCATGCCCTGTGGTGCTAGCACGAAAGGTGTTATTTATAAAATGAAATTCTGTTGTATTGCAACTTGGATTCAAAGAGGACAAGTAATATTAAATACTTACTTTATTTAATAATATCTTGGATTTATTAACTCAATTTCATTACAAGATTAGAGACGGTAACCTGGAGGGGTTATTAACTAATAAACAGGCTTCAGGCAACTCTGCCCCATATAAAATAAAATAAATAAAAATACATATATATGCATTTAAATTACTTCTATTTTGAGGGCCCAGATACACACCTCTAGCTCAAAAGAATGGCTTTCTTGATAAATAGCATTCTAGAGAGCTCTTGGCTGGAACCTGCTAAGCTCATGGTGCCGTTAGGACAACGGGCATCCATACACAACTGCTATCCCAAGTGACCAACCCTATTTAGTTGGTTGCATCCCACGTGGGATGAAGTCTACCACTCAGCTTTGACAGAATTGATGCAGGCTGCAGTTACTTCAAACCACTGTGGGCAGCACACCAGAAACCATGAAACTCTGCCAACCCGTCTGACCCTCCGTGACTTACCCAGCACCGCAAGGCTCATATTTGTGAGCTACTCCACAGCTCTTACTCTCCCAGCATCACTCCTGCATGTTGCAGGACGTACCACAGGAGATGCGTTTGGGGAAAACCGTAGGCAACATGCTATTTCTCCCCAAAACAAGCTCCTAAGCTCTCGAAGATCTTCTCTTTCCAGAAGGAGACGGCACAGAAAGTTCCTGACTTTGTACATAGCATGATATGACTCTGTATTCTGATACTTAGCTCTTCATGGCAACTTACATTTAAAACCAGTGCGTATTCTATTCGGTCGGATAGCGCACAACTAGCAGCTGAATTTAACTGCAATCTCTTCATCTAGCAAGCTGAAGCACGTTCACTAGCATCCCAGCCTAGGGATTAGGTCCAAGTTAGAAAATTCACAGAAGGCTCAAAGCTCCCTAAGAGTACAAGAATACTGAGATGCAATTTTTTGTCCATTTCCTAAATAAAACTAATAAATGCTAATACACTTAAATCCCTCTTCTCTGAAACACTCTATGACAAGAACGTAGCTTATGTGACTTCGAACCTGTCAGGTCCACAATAAAGCTTGAGTCTGACATGGGAAAATAGCGCAGTATCAATGTCACAGATACTACAGGCTGGGAATTCCCACTTGGAGGTGCATGGCTGCTAAAAGCTTTCACCCCACATCTGTTGCACAGTTAGCTGTGAGTCACCTGCAGTCAGCTTCATTAGACCCGAGGTGTCACTCAAATAAGACAAGCTATTGCTAGAACAAGAGAAATCAGATTTTTAAGCATTTGATAGATTAAAAGGAAAGTGTCACGATATGTTAAATGGATATTCAAATACTTTAGGTCTCAGTTTTCAGCTACTTACAGATTGTATGCCTTTGCTTAAAGCTGGATGATAGGCAGAGACCAAAAATAAAGGGCGAATGATTATTTTCACTCATGTGGTGTTGTTCATTGCAATGACTCAGTGAAATACAAAATCCAGTGCACGAAGATCATGAAAAGACAGAAATACTTAATGAATTAAATCTGTCCAGAAACAGATTTGAATTCAGAGCGATCTCTAAAATTCAGGAGAGAACACCTACAGCATGGTGGTGCACAGATATTCCCAAGAGAAACTGAGGTTGAATAACAGAACTGTATGGAGAAGAGGTTAGTTTGGGTCAAAAATGAAGGGAGATTGAGAAACAGATTTATGGTGAAACTTTCAAAGGCAGAAGCAATAATTGCACCCGCAAAAGGCATGTGCATCATTGCTACAAACAAAAACACATGCTTGGACTCTCTACAGGCAATCTGGCATCTGTCTCCCATTCCCTCCCTCCTCCTGACCCTGAGACCTCTCTCTCTGGAATTTTGTTCCATGAATATTCCATAATATTCTGCTCAGCTCCTATTTTCATGAAAAGTCAGTGAAAATGCATTAGCTAATAAGTGGAAGTTCACAGCATTACTGTCAATCAGTGGTTGGTTTCCATGAGAATAGAGACAGATCTCAACTGAGAAAAATACTGAAGTTCAGGCACAAGTGATATTCAGTCTACATATGTTACATATACACACCACTTTGAAACTACTAACTAACTTGTTTGGCATTTGATTTATTACCAGGCTCTCAAGGGTATCTACAAAATAAGCCAAGTTTAAACAACATTCATTTGGGTCACTTTGAAGTGAGGCAGAAACAAAATATATTATTGGGTATGTTAGGAATACTGCAAATTATTCTCATTCTCTCCTTCCTCACTTCTTTCTATATGCGTAAAACCACCATTAAAAAAAAAGACTGAAGTTTTTTTCTAGCTTTTTTTTTTTTTAATTTCATCCCCCCCAGGTCTCAAAGTATAACAATTTCTATCCTAAAATAATTAGTGAGAGAAAATTGTAACTGATACCATGGATTATAAAGGGAAACTATCTCTGTATTATTGATAAGAGCATGCTACTATTCCTGAATTAATGCAGTTTGTTTACAATCAACAGGCTAGGAGACTATACTCCATGATGCAAGGGCACAGGGCATGCATGGGGTAGAGCTTTACAAAGGCACTTTTACCTTCCGCTATTTTTACCCACTCATCAAAGTTTCTTGCATCTTCTCCTCTAGAACTAAACAAAGTAAACAGTGCAAGAAAAAAAAAAAGCCAGTTACCTCCTTTTTTTAGCGGCTATCAAAACCAGAAATGCTGTAAAATGTAGATCCATTTCTAAATTTCAGATTTCTTTAAAATTTAATACAGCTGGGTCAATAGCTTTATAAGGAAGTGCCATGAAAAGAAGGTAGTTTCGTAACTTTAATAGAAAGAAGGATTCAGTTTTAAAATACACCCCAAATTTAAGACTATTCAGATAAAAGCTCTTGGTTTTACTTCTGATTAAATTCATGGAGAATGAACTCACAGGTGGTGGCAGAGAAGCACCAGAAAACCCAAAAGTAGTGGACAGATGCAGTTAAAAAGCCTAACTCTATACAATTGCTTCAGTGCAAGTGATCTCAAGAAGAACAAACTAGTTCTGCAGGGACAGACGGTCTGAACAGTGGATGGAAAAACAGGAAGAGACCTTGGGGAGAGAATGTCACTGGATGAAGCCTGCATGAGCTAGAGATCACTTGGCCTCTGAAAGACCCACCAGGACATAAGAAGGATAAATGAAATGCCATTTGTATGCATTCTTCCACATCCCCACCTTCTTTCCACTCTCCTCAACCAAGAATCAATCTGAATGTATCTACCTAATGAAAAATTTATCTTCTTTTCCTCAATGAAAGTTTAAAAAGTTTCTGGGACAGACCTGTTTCTAAGGCAAACAAGAATCACACTATAGCCTCACAGTGGGAGAATGTTCTCCCTCTTGGGATGCTCTCTTTTTGCCCATGTGAGGTCAGCCACTCACGTAGCTCTATAATATATTGAAAGAGCTCTTTAATTAACCAGTCACTAATACAAAATTGATACTTGGTTTCCATACTGAGATTCAGGTGCGCGCTGTAGGAAGCCAAAGGACCTGGTTCCAACAGAGTTGTAATCCTGTTTTGCAGTATCCACTGAAACCACAAATTAACATTTTTATTCTAGCGTGTTTTCATCCAGCACTCTGTGGAAGGACCGAGGCCCACTACAGCCACATTACGTGGTAGAACAAACCCGTCTGACCCCGGACAAAGGCTTTATCCTCTCCATATTTCAGTTTCCCCAGGTGTCAGGCTGGAAGAGTAATTCTTTTTCACTTAATAGGAATGCCTTGGGAATTATCTACTTGACATCCAGATAAAAAAAAGTCTCAGAATGGCAAAGTACTGTGGGGCTGGGTGAGTAGGCTTGCTGCAGTAACATGGCTGTTGACAGCAGGCAGCAGGTAGCACAGATCTCATGAAAGATCACTCATGTCGATTTGAAGTTACGTTCATTTTTGTGCCTGTTCCGTGGGCCCCTGGAGATTAAATACAGCTGAGTGCTATTATACACTTAGCTGCAGCGAATGAAAAATACACTCTTTTAGCAGTTTTATTCCTTTATCAATTACTACTTTAAGGGACTTGTACTGTATTATTTTATATTGGCCAGTTGTAAAAATAATTTATTCCCTGAAGAGTTTTATTCCTTTAACATTTCAAATTTTTGTTCAATGTTTACCATGTGACCATTTTTGACAGACACTGAAAGGAATACTTTATTAAAGGAGCTAATACAGCTCCTTTTCTTAGGTACATTTTGACGATGTTCTAAATAAAAGACCTAGACAGGATTTCTTGTAACGCAGAAAGCCTAGTAAGATTTTTCTGTTTGCACGTTTGTTTGTGTTAGTGCTTTTTCACTATGGAAAAAAAAAGAGATCCCGTCCAGATTTTTCGTAAAGCACCAGACCTGCCTATTGAGGACCAAACCCACCTTCCTCCCTTCTTCTAGGTACATCTTCTTTTCTTAAGCTTGCTCCTACCAAGGGCTGTATAGAATAAAAATGAGTTCCTTACAGACTTGAAACGCAGTACAAGAGCCATTGGGATGAAAACCTTTCAAGCAAGCATAGAGCCACTATACAGCTAGCTGGAAAGCATGCTCAAACACTATTCAATGACTCTGACATTGTCAAGTAGCTCTGTGACTTAGTTCTCTCTGTAAGTAGCTCAAACCACAATGAAAATAGCTGTCGTGATGAGGAAGATGTCCAGTTGGATTGAAAGGACAAATTTATGTTGCATTTGAGAACATGGTATCATGGATGCTGGAACCCAGATCATGTTCAGCAGAGGCCTGTGATATCACAGAACAGGGTGACATCATTATGCATGCCTCAGTTGTGGTCATACACAGTCCAGAATCAATTAAGGATTAAGCCATCTGGGATGAAGTTCATCTAAGGATGAACAGGGGAATGCACAGGGTGTGCAGCAGAGCAGAGCTGGCGTTTGAGCGCTGCCGAAAGAGAACTAATCTTTTGTGGAGACAGTGTTGCACAGACTCATAAAACCTTTGCTGCTCAACAGAAGATCTTGGCTTCATTGCCAATTCATAATTCAGATCAGACGATGAAGGATTTCCTGAGGTTCGCAAACCCTGCTAACGATGGGGGGGCCAGCTCAGACTAACCCTGGAGCTGTTAAAATGAAAACATGCTGCATTCAAGGTTTCGTACACCTTCAGCACAAACCCTGGAGGCCCTGAAGGTTCACCTGAGTTTTGCTTTAGGCTACTATACTAAAGCAACCTTTGGGAGAAAAGACTGGCAAAGCTCCTAGCCAGCACCTTTCATCAGCAGTTCTCAAAGTAGTCTGCAAAGGGATTTCCTATTTTACGAGGGCAAAACTAGTACAACAAGGAGGAATGCCTTGTTCAAGATCATTTAGCATAGCAGCGGCAGAGCAGGGACAGAACTCAGGTTACTTGTGGTCTAGGCCACCATACTTCCCACCAGACACAATGCCTGAAGAAAATGGATACTGCAAATTATCAGCAAAGTTTTGTACAACTCTAATCAGCAGCTGTAGACACACCAGTCCCCCCAAACACCTCCTCCTGCTCAGTCACATAAGTTTATTCACTGGATCTGGATGAAAAGAAGTCCTTTGCTAACTGGAATGACTTGTGTCAATCTTTAGCCCTTTAAAACACTGACTAATTTTAGGCTTTCTGTGGTTAAATACATTTGTAAACTATTAAAACAGTCTCCTTGTACATGGAAAACATATGGTTTCAACAATGTTATTCCTTCATGAAGGCCTGTTTCTTCAAAGTTTCCTTTAGTTATACACTAAGCTTGTTTGTTGTTCAGAATGCTTATTTTTACAACTCTTTCTCCTCCTTTCCACAGCTATTTACTTAAATGATGTATATGTGCATGTATATATATATATTAAAAACACATACTTTTATTGACTGAGGATGTAACTATATGGTGCTAGTCAGAAAAGAGCATAAAAACTGCATCCCCAGGAATGCGTACCCTCTCACAGCTGGTGCACTGCAAGTTTACAGAAAGCAAATGCTGCTCGTGGCGTGGTTTTAATTTCTTACACATTTGGTTAATACATTAAAAAACAGGGAACAAGACAGCCTGCCCAGTCTGAGACCTACATATACATTCAGAAAGAATCCCTACATTTTATTGAGCCAACAGCCTACTAATGAAGAATATCCATTGTTTCCCCACCAATCCCAAAATATTAAGCGATAGCTGCTCAGTTTTAACTGCTTTTCCTGGGACTATTTTCCGTGTCAGACTGTAATCACCATTTTTGGCTAACTCTACAGCCACCCTGCATTTTCTTTCCCTCTCCAAACCGACCCCAGCAAACCTGCATTGCTCCAATCTCAAGTCAGTTTGTGAACTTGAAGGAAACTGTGTTTATCTCGGGTATCTTGCTTGGCAATGCAGACTGCTGTTGGGTAAGCAGTTAATCCTGTTTTGCACTTGGTCATTGAAAGGGAGAAGAATAACAGACAAGAGCAGGCTAGTGTTAAGTGGGAAACAGTCATCTTTGACCAATGTTCGGAGGAGGGTGCAAAACTGGGAACTCCACAAATTCCACCAGCCTTTGGAGAAAAGCAGGAGGCAATTTTTCAGCAGCCGAGTGGGCTACAATGAGCATCACTCGTTCAGTTCTGAAAAACAAGGGGTCTGGCCTAACACCAGGCCTGAATACACAAGAAGTGGACAAGGAGAATGTTGCTTATACCAGAGCAGAAAGGTTGCTTTAAAGAAAATGAGAACCGTCTCTCTAGGAAACACGCTGGACCTATAGTCCCTAAATTAGGGAAAACAGCTGAGAGAAGTGAGTAAGCAGGACAGACCAGAAACAGAACTGGAAAAGGCATGGTGACAAAAATGCGGGGTATAAGTTGGGTACCATATTGTATTGCTGGATGAGGAAAAGCAAAAGCCAAACAAGACCGTAAATTCATGTCAGATATTAGCTGCATTGCTTAATGAACTTTTGGGACATGCTCAAATACTATCTAAGCGATCTGCTATGACTGCAGAATGATAATCTATAAAATAGAATTGAGTCTTTTTCTTTTAGGCATGTTTTTTTCCCTTGTATTTTACTGTTCTTTAGATTGAAATTTTTTTTTCTGTGGGAATTTATGCTACCAAAGTTGGAACTGACTGATGTGTATGCATCTTGTTTAAACAAAGAAATCTAAAATATTGCTCATGCAAGAGTCTGGATGCAACTACAGAGGTCAGAAGGAAACATTTGTCCATGGAATCAAAATGAATAAATTAATAGATTTATGGCTCAAACAGTCTGCCCAAGTAGCATGGTTTTACCTCCTAAGTAATGTAAGCCATAGAATTTCACTTGGTTATGTCTGCATTCAATCCATAAGGTGAGAGACTTCTTTGAATTGTGAAAACAGAAAGGAAAAAACAGATAAGAGAGAGATCAAGGAAATGAGAGCTTGACCTGGCATGGGAGAATAACTGTCAGTTAAGGAGGTGTAATGAAGGGAGAAAAAAACTTGAAGGAATAAGTGTCTGTACACTGAGTGGAGGTACTTGCAAAAGACCTGATAAATCTGTAATGCAAATAAAGCGAAGACAACACTAGGACAGCAAGGGAATAAGGAAAGATAAAGATCAATTCCCTTTACGCCTAAAAATGACCAAGAACATAGTAACTATAATACACACTTTTTAGTATTATAGAGCACATCTGAACTATTGTGCTTGACTTTTGACCTCTTGCTCAATGTAAAATTATATTTCAAAAAGAGAGAAAGGAAAAATGAACTTGGCCTCCAGACGGGATGCTGAAAGAAATACTGTTTGCTTTATTTGTCCATGCAGTTTTTTGCCACTCCTGCTGGAACAGCGAGAAGGACAATTACTTCAAGTGTAACAAAATGAGTGCCCTAATGTGAACACTTCCAAACACGAGATCCATCACGCCTCGACAAAATGTAATGCCAGAACTCTCTGCCATCACTGCTCTGTCCGGAAACTGCCCTCAAATATTTGAGACATTCCTGGAATTAACAAATAAGTGCTGATTTGGCCTGGCTGGTTGCTGCCTGGTATCCCTGGCTGGCACTGCCTTACAATGGATGGCATTGTTATGCTGCAGCAATTCTTTTGCTTTTCTTCTTAAATTTCCCAGCGCCAGCAAGAGGAAGACTGATTCATTTCAACTAATGTGACTCTTGAATCAAAGATATGACTCATTTTAAGGAAGCTTTTGTTGGATGCTTAGTCTATCAAACCATGCATGCTTTAGATTATTTGGCTTCTATAGATGATATAATCAGGCAGACACAACCATTTTGGTTGAACTCAGGTACACATTATTTTTGTACTGAAAAGCTGGACATGAACTAACAGTTATAGTGCAGCCTCACCTAAAGTCTACGACCAAGCCTATCTGGAAAGAGCGGCATAGCACAGTATGTTTAACTTCTTAGAAAATTACAAAAAGCAAGTAAAAAGGACAAAAAGTTTTTGTCAGTTCCCAACTCAGTGAAGCTGCAGTGCTCAGAATTTGGTTTATGCAATATACATAAATGTCAGGTCACAATGCAAAAACTGGAAAAGGAAAATAGAGTATTTTCTCCTGTTGTGCTTTCGTCCCACAAAGCAGCTGATAACACATCACTTAACTTGGGGCTGCTCGCTGGACTAAACAGGATAATGTATTTCAAACATCTCTTTAATGAATAAAGCCAAATGTAATACTATGGATACTGTCTCTGCTTTTTAAAGCTCACAGATACAGAGCTAAGTTTCAGGTAAAGTTCATCAGGATGCCTATGGAAAACACCAGTCTAGGATCATACTATTTGCTTTTCTATCAATGCATTTTCACAACTAGCTTTCATTTGCAAAAATCCTTCCAAGTGTTATTAGTCAAGGCTCACAATGGCTCTTTGAGATGAGAAAACAGTGGCAAAGGGGTGATGTGATCTACTCAAGGCCACAAAAGGAAAACATTGTCAGAGATAGCACTACTAGAAACCAGGATTAGCAGAACTCTTTCTTGTATCTGAAACATGTTTTCATTATCATAGGAATAACTGCTCAGATCACTTATACTTCTTTAAGACAAATACAGTCCTCATCCTATCATTCAAAAGTGTCTGGAAAGAACAAATTTGCAAGGCGGATATATAACATACATGGTCCTTTTACAGAGAAGAAAGGAGGACTGCAACGGATATTCAAATTACCTTCAAGCCTTAACTCCCAGGTCATTCGAAGTGAAGCTGCTAAATACAGTGCTTCCCTTGGGTACATGTAGGTACACTTGTATACTTTCATATATTTATACATAAACTATACGTACAATACATCTGCACATATTTGAGCACGCACACACAATATAAAGTGACTAACATGCAATTATTTGGCATGGTAGCAGCACTGCATACTTGGGACTTGTTCCATGAGCAGGCTCAACTCTTTCTCTACCGGACTTGCAAAGAACAACTGGAAAGCATGAAAGTAGCACTCCTGCCATCTGGGCGGGAAGACTAGCAATTACATGCCCTCCTCTCACATTGTTCTCTTAACAGTCCCATATAGCGGTCTAATCACATATAGTGAGGGACTATCTGAAGAACTATCCTTTTCCGTCTCCTGGCTAGACAGTTCAAGTTGCCCCTATGATGTATACCAAAGCATTCAAGCAGGAAGGATGTGTGCGTAAGTAAGAGGAACTGAACTAGAACCTGAACCAGGAACCAAGAGGCTCTGGGTTCTCGACCTATATGTTGCTGGGACCTGCCACCCATGTCATAGGAAAAGTCTGTTTCCACTTACCTATTTATTAGAAAAGGGACGATAATAATTACCCACAGCACTTGGGAGACTGAAAGGCTTGGGGGGGGTGCGTGTGTGTGTATTTGTGTACATACATAAAGTCTCCTGAATAACATGGGGATATATGGGGGCAGATGCTCCATTTAGCCCAGTCCTTCCTCTCCAATGGAGGCCAAGAGTATGCACCTAGAAGGACAGGTATAAAACCAAAGCCTCTTGTCATACCTTCCCAGAATATTCTCCTTCCCTTCAGTGATTTAGTTGATGGGCTTATATCATAGAATCACAGAATATCTCAAGTTGGAAGGGATCCATAAAGAACATCAAGTCCAACTCCCTGCTCCACACAGGACTACCTAAAACTAAACCGTGGGCTCCACTAAATTCAACCAGTAAAGCTAGTAACCAAAACAATAAACAATATCCCTAAGTGGTAACAAAACGCAAGCACAACTGTAAATATATTGCACCATCATATTGAAAAACTGCTTTGTGAACTACAAACACCTAACTGAACTGTTTCTTCGACGCAATGCTATTTCTCGTTTCCACCGGTAGCCCCAATGTCAATCAGAAAAGGGTTGTATAACCAACCAGCTGAGCACAGCACAATATAGATGATCAAACCTAGATCCGAAAAGCAGAAGAGCATCATGGTGCCCCCGAACAAATAAATACTTTGAAGAGGCACTGCTTATTAGCTTGGGTAGAGCGCCATGCTGTCATACCCATGCCGCTTCTCATTTCTCAAGGTGGTTTGTTTACCGCTAACTTGGGTTCTCCGCACTGTGCTGAACTGTGCAGGTATTGCCCAGTTTTCTAATCTCTCCTGGACTAACTTCCCCAAGAGCAGGACCAGATTGGTATTGCAATATCTAACGGCGACATGCATATGTATTACTGCAGCCTGGTGTCTTATGCTTAAACGTTTTCTGAGATACCAGAGATATTTCTGAGATATTTTGGGAATAAAAGGTGACAAAAAAAGAAAACCACTCTGGAAATATGGAGGATTTCCCTGTATTCAAAACTGTGCTATCTGCGAGCCCAATCACTGTCTGAGTTAAAGGCCCATTTCAGTTGATCAATGTCAGCTCACGGAAAACTCAACAGGAAAGCTCAAATTAGAAATGAAGATGACCTGCTATCATTTTTCTGAACACATCCAAGTGTGGCAATGTTGGGTAGAATTCAGCTCACTTATTTTAGCTATCTGTAAAGTCTACATTGCTAACCAGTGGATAGAGACAGGAACCTGTAAAGAAAAATTTGTCCCATCATAACAGGTCTGTCAAAGGAGGAGAATAAATCATGCTCTGGAAGGGCCCATTTCTCTTCAGTTATTTTAGGGAAAAATCTGAAATTCTGACTTTTAGTTTTCCAAGATTAAGCAGGAAGGACTTTTACCCTTAGCTGCAACTTTGACCCCATCAGCTCACAAAGTAGTGATGGGTCGGACCCAAATGCTGGATTCCAGCACTTCAGAGCTTGGAGGAAGCTTAAATCCCAGCTCACACCAAACTTGACAGACTTTTCCTGCACGCACATGCTTCTATTTTGCTGCAGGGGAGGTGTGTGTTGGGAGAATTCCTCTAATACTTCTCTGCTGTAAACTGATACTCTTTTCTTCCTTCTCATCTGATGGCATTCCCAATATACAGATGGGAAGAATAAAACATTTGGGATCCCTTCCTCTATATCTACAAAAGGGTTTTATGTATGAATCCCATTAACATTAGCAGAAGTGTTGTGAAGAAATCCGCACTAAGAAGAGAATATGATCCTGAGTTTAAAAAATTTCAAAGCTCAGACATCTGGGGACCCCTATCATGAAGACAAACAAAGAAGCAAGGAATGTAGCACAGCTTATTTCCCCAACAACAGGACATCTAGCCTAGTAAACTCAAGTTGCCTTGATTCAGAAGCAGAAACTATTACAAATTAAACCATTTTCAAGATGGTTTCACTTTCGCTTATCACTTGTTTGGATATTCAAAAAACAAAATCGGAATAACTGACTGATGCTCATATAGGAGGGAAAGCAGCTCAATTCCATTCATTGTTTTAAATACAACAGAAAGTAATGTTATTCCCATTTGCAGAAGTGGATCGTGATGCTACTCTTCAATCAGTCCAATCTCTGCTATACTCGAAAGAAAGGTACGGAGAGGATCCCTAAGCATACTTTCCTGTTTTTCTCATTCCACCTGGAGAAGCAGAAAGAGCCTGTGCACAAGTTACTCCCAGTGCATCCAAAGGCACTGCCTGTGGGGTTCAGCAGCGAATTGTCTGCCTACAGGGGAACCTTAGGAAAAGCTTTTAACAGATTCCTGCAAGAAGAATTAAATAATTCTTCAGAGAACAGACAGGAGGAGAAAAGAACGTTTTTCCATACCCTGCACCTGCTTCAGCGTCATATAACTAGATGATTATAGCATTCCTGTCTTAAATCATTCTCAAAAGGGGACCAAGTTTAAACTTTACAAACCGCAAACCCTAATTTAACCAAATAAAATACCACTCAACCCTGTCGAATGCTTTATATGAATTCTTAAATAAATGAGGTAAGTTCTTCTTAAGTGAGGTATCATATTTATTTTGACTTTAGACCTAACTCAAATCCTGCAACTCTTCGTGAATAAGAAAGAAAGAAAAAGAAGTATTTCAGGTGCACTTGCCAGATTCCAAACTGGGTAAATACAATTTTCTCATTTCAGTCCATTTTGCAATTTCAACAGTCTAGGTTTTCTCCCTCTCTACTTTAGGTTAGTGAATAATGTTCTTGTTTCTTATTCCAAAAGTGGTCCTGTTTTTTTGAAGTAGATGATAAAATTCCTGTGCAGTTTCTTTAAAAATTTAAAACCCTGATTATGAAAACATGCACTCATATACTCAGTTTATAGCTGGTTAGCTCTTCTCCTGAATTTTTAGTCCTACAGGATTAGTGACACACTTAAATAGTAAGTATTGATAAGTATTCACAAGAGAAAGACGTAAGTTTATAAGTTCAGTTAGAATTTTTTCATGTAAAGAAACCTACCAAAATTCAAAATACTAATACCAGTGTTTATGTTATTGTCACTGCTCTAAAACTATAACAAATATATGACATAAAATGCATATGTAATGTAAATATTGCAACATTTAAAAATGCAGTTCCCAGTAGAACCGAGACGTCCCAAAATCAGTGACATTCTCATATTCCAGAAGAAACAAATCTTCTTTCTGAGCCGTTACATATTGCAAATTGCAGAATCCATCATATAATTTTTATAATTCTTATTGGTACCTTTTCCTGTTGTTACTACTTTTGACATTGAAAAAGTACTATTGATCAGAGAATTTAATTTGTTTTATATCCTTTAAACAAGAGCATAAACGATCTTCAGTAGTACTTAGCTCAGAAGTACCTGCATATACAAGCGCAGACCAGAGCATACAGATGTTACTGGAAGCTCTCCCACTTAGCTAAATGGTCTTCAGTGCAGGCTTATTGGGAAAGTTCCCGGAGCTGTAAGAATAATTGCACTGAAGCCAATGGAAGTTCTGGGTGTGCCATTAAATGAGAAAGGAATAGGTCCACATGGGCTTGTACAAATTAGAAATATTCTAAACAGACTGCAAATCTCCTGCTGATACCTTAATTTGGATTTTTAAACCAGAAATTCCTTACTCTGCTTTTCACGTAGCAACATCTTCATTTTGTTCTGCCTTTCATTCAGAAATCTGGTCACATACATGGTCAAGACCAGGAACATAAAAATCCAGCGTTGAACCCTGAAGCACTATTCACTTCTTTCTTGGGCAGAACTCCCTCTGAGATCAATAAAAGAGTATGAGCTAAAAAAGCAGCTGAGAATTTATCTAACTCGACTAACGGATGACACATGATGACATGGTCCTGTGACAGTCTGCCCAAACTGGGAGAACTGACACACAATAGGATTTTTTCCATGACCTGCCAAATGCCCTTTGACCTCTTTTTAGGGATTTCCTTAGGCCTTTAGCTGGAATTCAGAACAGTTCTGCAGTCCATTGTCAAAAATGCAGACACTTTACAGTGCTTCACTTTTAAATCTCAGAAAGACACTCGTGTACCTAAACTGTTCTCACTTTGTCAAATGCTTTGTCCTGTAAAATGATAAAAAAGGACTGATTTGTCAGCTTAGGCACTGCATTCTACTGCTGAAATTATGTATTTCTAAATGTCCATAAGAAACAGTAAAACTAACCTAAAACTGGAGTGCATTAATTACTTCATTTTCTTTAAGAAAAGATACATTTCACAGAAACGTTTGTATGTCCCAACAAGCTCTTAAAGTAGGAATTGTCCCCCAGGTTTGCACAATAAGAATGCCACAACATTTTGTTGATGTGCATATTGCACTTTTCATTAGATGCCACAGAAACAGCCCAGGCTGAAAAGCATCTGTGTGGATAGTTTATACCTTTTAGCAGACCAGTAAAACCAATTGCATGAGCAACAGAAAATGAGGTTTACAACAAATAATTCATGCTAGGTATACAGTCAGCTGTTACTGGATGAATGGATTGACATACATACTGAAAAGTTAGATGGCTTAGACTCCAGCCCAAGATGGAGTACGCACAAAGAGGTCCTAGTCTTTACACATAGGAAGTAAAAAAGCACATTTAGATCAGTATAGTTCTACGTAAATTTCATAATGTCAAACATAATACACCCTCCTCACTAAGGGACAAGAAGAGCTGCCATCAAGGAAAGCTTGTTGAATGGCCAAACTGCAGGTCTGAAGATTAGAGTGATGTCTAATCTGCAAAGGGAAAGGGCCTGAAGTAAACTTCGACACACAGTCTTATTTCTCTATATTAGAATGAAGATATATTAGGCTATGGAAAAGAGTTTCTGGGAACAAAGTGTCTCTAAAATGTGAAGCAAGTTCTCTAGAATAAGATAATAGGGTTTCCACTGTTTGTCTCTTTGGAGCTTTCCTGTACACAATTAAAAGCAAGTCCACGAGGACCTGGAAGTTATGCTACCCACAGAAAAATTCCATGCAGCAAAAAAATCACAGAATCGTAGAATCATTTAGGTTGGCAAAGGCCCTTAAGATCATCAAGTCCAACCGTTAACCTAACACTACCAAGTCCACCACTAAACCATGTCCCTAAGCGCCTCATCTACACGTCTTTTAAATACTTCCAGGGATGGTGACTCCACCACTTCCCTGGGCAGCCTGTTCCAAGGCCTGACCACTCCTTCAGTAAAGAAATTTCTCCTAACATCTACTCTAAACCTCCCTTGGTGCAACTTAAGGCCATTTCCTCTTGTCCTATCACTTGTTACTTGGGAGAAGAGACCAACACCTACCTCAGTACAACCTCCTTTCAGGTAGTTGTAGAGAGTGGTGAGGTCTCCCCTCAGTCTCCTTTTCTCCAGACTAAACAGTCCCAGTTCCCTCAGCCACTCCTCACAAGACTTGTCCTCCAGGCCCTTCACCAGCTTTGTTGCCCTCCTCTGGACACGCTCCAGCACCTCCATGTCCTTCTTGTAGTGAGGGGCCCAGAACTGAACACAGGATTCGAGGTGCGGCCTCACCAGTGCCGAGTACAGGGGCACGATCACCTCCCTGCTCCTGCTGGCCACACTATTTCTGATACAGGCCAGGATGCCATTGGCCTTCTTGGCCACCTGGGCACACTGCTGGCTCATGTTCAGCCGGCTGTCGACCAGCACCCCCAGGTCCTTTTCTACCGGGCAGCTTTCCAGCCACTCCTCCCCAAGTCCATGGCGTTGCCTGGGGTTGTTGTGGCCGAAGTGCAGGACCCGGCACTTGGCCTTGTTGAACCTCATACAGTTGGCCTCGGCCCATCGATCCAGCCTGTCCAGGTCCCTCTGCAGAGCCTTCCTACCCTCCAGCAGATCAACACTCCCGCCCAACTTGGTGTCGTCTGCAAACTTACTGAGGGAGCACTTGATCCCCATCATCAATAAAGATATTAATCAGAACTGGCCCCAATACTGAGCCCTGGGGAACACCACTTGTGACCGGCCGCCAACTGGACTTAACTCCATCCACCACAACTCTCTGGGCTCAGCCGTCCAGCCAGTTTTTTACCCAGAGAAGAGTGCACCTGTCCAAGCCATGAGCTGCCAGCTTCTCTAGGAGAACGCTGTGGGAGACAGTGTCAAAGGCTTTACTGAAGTCCAGGCAGACCACATCCACAGCCTTTCCCTCATCCACTAGGCAGGTCACCTGGTCATAGAAGGAGATCAGGTTGGTCAAGCAGGACCTGCCTTCCATGAACCTGTTCTGGCTGGGCCTGATCCCCTGGTTGTCCTGTACGAGCCGTGTGATGGCACTCAAGATGATCTGCTCCATAACCTTCCCCAGCACTGAGGTCAGGCTGACAGGCCTGTAGTTCCCCAGATCCTCCTTCCAGCCCTTCTTGTAGATGGGCGTCACATTGACTAACCACCAGTCAACTGGGACCTCCCTGGTTAGCCAGGACTGCTGATAAAGGATTGAAAGTGGCTTGGTGAGCACTTCTGCCAGCTTCCTCAGTATCCTTGGGTGGATCCCATCCGGCCCCACAGGCTCCTGTGTGTCTAAGTGGTGTAGCAGGTCGCTAACCATTTCCCCTTGGATTACGGGGGCTTCATTCTGCTCCCCATCCCTGTCTTCCAGCACAGGGGGCTGGGTACCCTGAGAACAGCTGGTCTTACCATTAAAGACTGAGGCAAAGCTTAACACCGCCAGTGTTCCCAACAAGGATTCTTTGCTTCCATGGGAATCAGCATCTTCTTCACCATAACCTAGAACCCTGAATCATTGTTTGCTGTCACCTTACACCCATTTATATGTGCAGCTGTCATCTGTTTGCTCAGCAGACAGGGCAATGAGAACAGACGCAAATAAATCAATACACATAACATAAAACTATTAATCCTATCTTCCAATCAGTGCCAGGCTCATGAATCTGTGTACCACCTTCTGAAAATACAAGCATTCCTGACAGAAATACCACCTTTCTTTGGAAATCCTAATGCTCCAAATATGACCTTACAATAAAAAGCTCACAGCGCTTTTCAGGTCAGTACTATTCTGACCTCCTTTACACAAGCAATAGTCTTGGAGGGCTGTCAGAAGTACTACCTTACTTCAGACTCTTATCAAATAACAAAAAATATAATAAGGACCTTGTGAATGTTCCCCAACAAATACAGAAGCAGCAGCGACTGAACCCCAGCTCTCCTGATCCCCAGTACCATGTTTTCATCCAGTGAAACGTCCTAGGTTTCATGCCTCGTCTGGAAACACCATTGTAACTTCTGGATAAATAGAGGATCTGTATGATGATGGTGGTGGATGTTGATCTTGGGGAAGTGACTAATTCTGACTTTGCAGGTCCTTAACACAATGTCTGGAGCAAAACCGTCAAGAGTTTCCTTCTGTACGTTGCCCCTTTAGCATGCAATGCTGGGAGTGCTCACGGTGTCTATCAGCTGCACTCGTGAGCCACAGCAGGAAAAAACCTCGAGCAACAGTCAGAAGTGCACAGAGCACAAGCAAAACCTGTGTTTTGGAAAGGTAGGCCTCACTGAACCTGGAAAGTATTACAGCATCTTGCCTTCCTGAGTAGGAAGCCCTTCACCTCCATTTTAAGCAAGACACAGCAAACAAAAGTCAATTCTGTCTCCTGTGACATGGCAGCATGCGACAGTTCAAGGGTTTGCTTGTCTCTCCTCGGAGCAGGTGCTGCAAATTAGACATGCCTATAGGGGAGAGGAGTGGCTGAGAGCTTCAGACTCGTTTCAGGGGTGACCCGCAGAAGATGTGAGTTTGCTTATGCACCACGTCACCCCCTTGGTCTGATGAAAGCCTCCGCACCTCCCCTCCCTCCCCTCTCCTTTAATCTCTGCATGCTGCTATGCGGAAGGTGCCAACTTGAGAACAGACAGTTCTGAAAAGAAGGCAATTAAAAAAAAAAAGCACAGTACTTTAGAAATTTAAACAACAAGCCCTGTGATCAAAATAATTCATAAAGGGAAGGATTTTATGAAGTCATTTCACGAGCACACAATGCTTTTTTTTTTGCTTTGTTTTTTAAATAAATCCGTCAGTACACATGCCAAGGCAACACATCTGAATACAATATCAGCAGACACACCCTGAATCCCTGCGCCTGTGCTCTCCCAAGTTACAGCAAAAGCTAAAAGCTGGGCTTTTTGCCTACATTTTAACAATTATCAATTTACTTCTTTTCGTTTGGGTGCATTAGTTAAAACCTTTTTTCCCCCCTCTCTCCCTCTCTCTTTCTCTCTCCTCCTTTACAAGCACTTCTTTTCTCCTCCCTTCACAAAAAAACATTATCTGAAAAATGGATTTTTCTCTTACTGACGGTAAGTGTGTCTGTTTAAAAAAAAAAACATAAAGAGATCTAACTTATAATGAATCCCTCTGGCATAAGGAAGCCTGTTCTAATCTCTCTTTATCGAGCCTGAGTGATAGTTTTGCTCAACGAGTATTGACAGGGCCGTCCTGTTTCTCAGGCTTTCATTTTCCCCGAGTTGGAAAAAGGATACAGTGCATTTTCACATTCTCCAAGTCTGCAGTTGTTTTTATATAAGAAGCAATTTGCTTGGGTCACATCAGGTCAAATGGGAAGCCTGCCCAGCTCTTGGTTTTAAAGGAAAAACATACAGAAAGACACAAAAACACAGCAGTTTCCTTCATTAAATTCCACTCTACCTGCCATGGGCTTGCAGCCACAATGGAATTTCCCACCCTGGCTGACCATAGCTAAACTTTTATTTTTAGGGTTTTCCCCCCCCCCCCCTTTACATAAAAAGTCTTATTAGTTTTCTTTCAAGTGAACTTTGAGGTAAAGGTTATTAAAGTCAACGCAATTGTTCATTTTTTAAAATAAATAAATTAATAAAGGCCAACACAGGAGTGGGGCCAAATGCTGAAGTCGTTATTGAAGCCCAGATTCTGATCTCTGTTACAATGCTGTAAGTCAAAAGCAACTCTTCCAAAGTTGTTGGAGTTGTGCCTGGGTAAAAGATCAGGATCTTGCCTCAGTTTTTAACTCATTTATCACTCAGGGAAAACCTCAGCTGACTTCGGTGCGAGTTTGCCTGAGTTAAGACTGCCTGTGAAGCACAGCATGAAGCCTGTCTCTGCAATGTGTTAGGCGTTCTGCTGAGCTCTTCCAAACTCGCAGTGGCTTCAACACTTGAAAAGAATGGCACCCAAATAACTGCCTTTCTTATTATTTAGTAATTGCAAAGGTTACCAGCACTAGGAAAGCTTACTCCCAAGGAAAAGGAAATCAGCCGCAATCCTCCCCCAGCCTCCCAAACAATCACTGAAACCCGAGGTGAAATTCTACCCTGAACTGCAAGAAGATGATGCTGAGGGAGTGACTCAGCGTGTACATTTTTAAGAACAATAGATCACGAAGATGCTTCATTGATTTCAATATAGCCCTAAGGAGAACCAAACATAGTTGCTTGCTTTGCTTTGACTATGATTTCATTGTACACACAGGCAAGGGGGGGCAAAAAAGAGAAAAAACCAAAGGGATACATCCTGAACTGGAGGTGAGACTGTTTCTTTTAGGATGCTAAAAAGGTGTTTGATTCTAATTTGGATCCATCTAAGTATCAAAGCATTTGTACCTGGCCTCCCTCTGCTGAACACCCAGCTAATCCTACTGCTTTGCTACTAGTTTGCATTTAACTGCAAATGCTATAATTAAGTTTGCTGAACAGTTTCCATTCAGACCGTTTGCCCATAACTTTCTGCAAAGTTCTCCTTTCAGGCTGAAAGACTGGCCTGAAATGAATGATGCAAAGTATAAGGCAAATTGGGGGCAGGTGGAAAGACAGCAGTGGAGGATCTACTCAGCCTTGAATTACAAGTGGGTGGCCCCCTCCCTTTCTCACAATTTCCTCCACCCTGAAGAGCCATTCAGCTTTTTTTCTACAATAAATAAAAAAAAAAAAAAGGGAAAAAAAGGAGGGGGGAAAAAAAAAGAACAGTTGGCTCAATGCCCCTGTATCCTCTGTTTTCCAGACACCCATGTGTGAAACAATGGCAGTTTTGCCTGAATCAGGGCTGAGGATTGCTGGGCCTGGCCTTTGAACGATTTTTTGGACTTACTATCGTGACTTTCATCCAGAGATCACAAAGGACTATGCACTATTTATCACACCAGACAGACCTTTGAAGGGGTTTGAGCTGTATGATAGCAGAGTCACTTCTTCCCTTGCAGTCTCCTTTCCCCAGCAGTCTAAGAAACAAATGAGTTTTTAAAAATTTCATGTACTCTCTTCAGTTTCAAAGGCTGGCTAGTAGGAAACTGCGAAGTTCTCTTCATTTTATTTTCCTACGGTCAAATGGTTCTTTTCTTTTTCTTTTCTCCCCGCTCTCTCTGGTGTCTGTTTTTCTAGTTGATTCATCTATTATCCCTCTTTATATAATCAAATTTCTCTACTCAGTGTGTCATTGTGCTCAGGCCGTATAGTGCTCTGTCACCTCCAACTCCTTTCCTTCAGAAACTCCACACCCCAATTCCTCTTTAAAGTTGCTTGCTGAAGCATTTGTTCTTTCAGCATCGCCATACATTTATAAACTGGAGATTAGTTCACTTTGTCTGCCTTCCAAAGCCATTTGCTGCTTGAGACCATTTCATGAGCTTGTCTATTCATGTGGATAAACAAAAAAACCTCAGCTATAATGTGAATTAGGAAGAGGAAGCAGCAGTTGCACGGAACAAATACCAGTGAGGGTGAATTTAGTAACAGTCACAGTTTTTATTGGTGCTGCCCCTGCCTGAACTATTATACTCCGACACACCTTTAGACAGTGGGGTTTTGCAAGTTAAAAGGATGATATTCCTTTTTCGTAGAACTGAGTGACCTACCATAACATTTTGCTCATGATTCCAGCATTTCTGTACTGAAGAGTCCCTAGACTCACAAACTTCTGTCTAGATGATTAATCTGAATACTCTGCAGTTCCCCAGAGCAGTCCATTATTTCCCACAAAGCCTTTAAAACTTTCTACTAAACTCAGGATTTTGAAGTGATGTCTGGCTAGCAGATGTGCTTATTCTGGAACATTTAGATATCTTCTCCCAAAACAAGAGCCCTTTCAACAATTTAAATTCAAGTCAATGGCAAAATTCCTATTGATTTAAAAAGATATGCTCAACTCTTAAAATAGGGAACGGGCCCTGAGCGTCAGACACTTTATATGTAACATCAGAATATATAATGAAATTCCAGTCTCCGGATATATTAATCAAATTGTGTTGATTATTTGTAGCTTAAAAACATGGTAGAAGGCAAAAAAAGGAGTTTTCAAATGGTTTACAGAAGAAATGATGGCTAAAGTTAGATGTAGCCCCATTAGCTACCTGGAGCAGAAGGCCTGCAAGACGTCCTCTTTCCCTTGAGGTCATTCAAGATGTGTCGTTTACAGCAGAGTTTCCTCAGTGCACTTCCACTCCTCTGGAAGGGTCTCATCCAATTTGCAAGACACCGTGCACCCCATTTCTCTGCTTTAAACCCCTTGGACCTGCATTTCCCCTTGCAGATATGTAGAGTGCTGAAACCCTCCAGGCTTCAGGGTCTAGATTCACATCTGCAAGACTCGGAGGAAAATCGGATCCTCTCTATGCAATCGTAAATGGTATGAAGTGAATAGAGTTGAGAAACAGAACTTTTTGCATATCTGGTGCAAACCTCTGCGCGGTAAATGGCTCATCAAAGACTAATGATCTATCACAGAGAGAACTGGGAGACCAGGTGTGCTGCTGAAGTCTTAAAGAAATATTTGCCAGTAGAGCTTTGATTCTGGTCAGGGAAACTTAGCGGCCTTAAACACCACAACTGACTAAATAGATGTTGTATAATTTTATAAAAGACAGCAGGAATGACTGTAATTATGCTTATTAGCAGATAAAAATGTCTCTAAAGGATTGGATTGGGGGGGCTTATAAAGCGAAACAGGAAACGGGCTCATTGAACACATCTGTGGCGCATGGTTAATCTAAGCCGAAGCCTTGCATACGTTCATTTTCCATGCCAAGCATGATCATAAGGCATGATTACATTCTATCACTTCAAGGGGTTATAGCTTGAACTACTATAGAAAACTAGCTTAAAATTATAATCATGTTAAGATATTACATATATTTTCTTAAAGATGTGCTTAGCAATTCTGTCTTTTGAGTGCTTCAACAGTATTCCCAGAATCAAGTCTTTAAAATGAACTACTTCATTATTTGTGTTGCTTGGGAGTTTTCTGAAGGCAGAGTAGGAAAAAAGTTTCAAATATGTTACAAGTTCTTCTCTATAACCTGCTTGTGCTGCATACATTTTTATTGAAATTCCACATAATTTATGATTTTATAGCCTTCAAGAGAGTGGTAAGCACTGGAAAGAGAAAGTAATAAGAGATATTAATCAATCCTACCTCAATGACTTGAATATTTAGGATGAAATCATGGACCCAGAAAGGAAACAGTTACCATTGATTTCAATGTATCTGGGATTTCAGCTTTCTTATTTGCTTAAATTGCAGATAACTTAATTACTAAAGTACCTAATTGATAAAATAACTGGGCAGAGGTAAAAGCTCACTAACGATAAGTTAACCACCAACAAAACCAATATTTACCCTTTTAATTCTCTTACATCAAGAGCAACTAGCCTTCCTGCCTGTAAAGCCATGCACGATACCCAATCTCTATACAGCTGAAAGCCACAAGACATGTTCCACAGTCAAAGAAACATATGAGGTACGGGACCTCCAAAAGCAATTCACAGGTTGGAGATCACAAACTCTCTCAAGAGTCCTGTTATTTCCCTGCACAACTGGGCTGAGCTGAGCTTGCAGCTGGGATGCGGGGTGAGCTGCTAATGTTGGCCTCCCTGGTCCCCCCAGCAAGGGACGGAAATGATTCAGCAGCGCCCCGTGCCAGCACAGCCCTGCTGTGCATCATACATCATCCCTCCTCAGCCCCGCAACTGGGTTGAACTCAAAGTGCTCGCATGCCTGAGTACAGCTAAAATCAAAAATCTTTGCTCTCTCTATTAGGAGACCCATAGATTAAGGGTCTGCGGGTCTATACTGCTTGCTGTGCTGAAGGGTAGATGTATCTGGGCCAGCTCAGGGCAAGCAGAAATAGGCCCCATAGGGGTCTTTAATAGGGGAGCTCAATTAGCTGCCTAATAGAAATATTTGAAGATTTTATGAAAACCAACAAAATTCAGTGCAAGGCTGACTTTGTAAGGTAGGTGAGGATATCCAGACTTCTAATTTAAATTTCATCAGAGTCACCACAACTGAAATACTTGTATTTTTGTTCACATTCCAGAACCTGCCAAGACCATCCTTTTTATTATTTTAATATTATTATCATTATTTTCCCAAAATGTGCAATTCCCGCATCAAAAAGAGCAAGCTGGGTACTGTGTTTGAAATGCTAAGGCTGTATGAATTCTCTAGAAATATTCACCATTCACTTGCTCAGAATGGCAAGTTTCAATGAGATTTTCCTTGCTTTAATCGGTTTGAGCTAGCTCTTTGGCATTCTCTTATAAATAATAGAAGCTACACACTGCACTTTTATAACATCATTCATCTAAGGATCTCATAACTTAATTAAGAGGGACATTGTCAGGTTAAAAATCATATATTTTTTATTAAGTAATTTCCTTATCTATGTTACTAATAACATTTTAGGCTATTAAGCTGAAACAAATGCTTAAAATCTAATTTAACATCTACTACTAGCGTGTATATATTATATATACACACAGCTGGTTTACTTTCTGAGATATTAAAACAGATGTGCTAGCTTTACTTTTGTTTCAAGTTCGTTTCATTTACAGTTTTTCATGTGTGAACAATGCTCTTCCTTCAGAGTGGTATAAACACTCCACGAGAACATTTAAATGCAAACAAAAAAATATATTAACATGTAAGAAAATAAAACATATGTTTTTGTTAATATAAGACTTGCAAGGATTCAACAACAATAAAACTTTAATTTTGGAGAAAACTGTCTAACATTGTATGGTGGTTATTTTCACTTTCTCTAAAGGGAAGGTGACAAGTACTACTTCTGTATTGCTTAATTACGGGAGAGCACAAATCTGTTTGCTGTGAGGGAAAACATCATTAATAAATTCATTCAGCTACATTTGAGCCTTTTCAGATATCCAGAAATGTGCTGTTACTTCACTGAGGCTTACAGCAGAGGTTTGCTTTTGATGGGAGAAGTTAGCTGTGGGGAAAGTTAGCATAATGAAGTTTCTATCTGTCACAGTTTAGTTAAACTGTAAGTTGTTGAAGTCTACATGGCACTTCCATAACAAGCGGACAGTACCTAAAACACTGCAGGGTCTCTGGGAATCTCTATAAATAAGTGTAACATCAAAAACTACAATACGTATTTTTCCAACCTTCACTTAATACAGGGGAAAATGAAGACAAATGATCAAAGTCAAACAGAGAGTTGATGATAAAACCAAAATAAAATTCATAGCCTGCACCACTCACCCCTCACTAAACTACTTAGTTTCTTCCCGACGTTTCAATGTATTTTACATGAAGAACAAAAAAAGCTATTTTTCACTTGTACTCTTACTAGTTAGTACAGCAAGGAAGATGGGATTTTGACTTCCAGTAGGTAATTTTGCTTAGAAAGAGATTCCTTCTCTTTCCTCCATTCTCTACGTTCAGTGATCAGCAAAGCAGGTGTTCACTTGCAGATCCAGAGCTCCCGCCACGCAAGCCAAAAGGAGTTTTACCTTTCATTTTGCTTTTTAATGGTCCATTGCTCAGACATCAGTGTGTCTCCCAGGAGACATACTGCCAACTACTCAACTTTTTAAGCAGGTGGGGGTTGAAATGGGAAGCAGGTCATGGAGTCAACAGCAGTGAGTCAGCTCTGGCTACTGTTTAAAAAGAAAACTGCAATAAGACTGAAAATAATAAATACAAACAGTAAAACATACAGCCAAAAGGCCTCCCAGGAGCCGGTGAGGAGCCATGGGAGTGTGCTAACGCCAACTCTGAAGAATGGTGGTGCAGCCTGATACTCAAAACCAAACACAAAGCTCTTGTGCAGAAGAATCCTTTAGATAAGAAACACTAGTGTTCTTCAGCATTAAATGAGATTGTCTCCAAACTCAGCTGCAAATGCTACCTGCTCAAGGTTAATCGGTTTTGTAGTTGTAGAGACAACATGAAATTAGGCCAAGGACCACCTTCCACCACAGGAAGAGTTAAAGAAACACTTTGTTATTCTGCCTGAAAATGTGTTTTACCTAATAAATGTGTGAGCTTTCAGAGGTATCCTTTTGCTGGCTGACTGCAGTAGTGGTACTTGAATGTGTATTTGTTTCTTCATAGCCAAACCTCTGATAACCTCCGGTAACCTCCGATTCCCTGATAAAACTTTCATTATTTCACCTTAACATCATCTTATGTCAGTGTCAAATACACCTACATGAGAGCCATAGTTTTTATAAAGAGCAGGAAAGTGTATCCAGGATGCTACAAAACATGGATCCCTAAGCCAGGACAAAATTTTTTGGTTACAGACTTTTCATGTTCCATCTATTCAGGATCCAGGACATTACAGCTGAGAACCCGTGGCCTGGATCTGAATGGTGGCATTCCTGTGTCGGCTGCCGACCAGACAGAAAGTTGTTTCATGGCTTGGTTAAGTCTTTCAAATTATCAGTGTTCCATTTTCTTAATTTGTCATGCGCAAGACATGTCTTGAGAGACAGTGCTTTAGTACTCTGAAGTCCAGCTGTCATTATGTACGTCTCAGCCAAACCAGCCAGTGACAACTACAGAGAGGATAACGCTCTTCAAAAACATATTTGTGTCTTTCTGTTGGTGTCTTAAAAGCATGAGGTCTGATTACTCTGGTATTAATGTGTATAATTGTCTCATTAATCAGCACAGACCTTTTTCAACTGTATGTATGCTTCAGCAGTGAATAAATCGTAACAGTGATGGTATTTTTCAAGTAATACAATTTTTAAATGTCACACGCGTGTATGTCTGAAGACATCTGCCTTCCTCGCTGGCCATTCCTAAGACCAGAATACTGAATATAAAAGGTAACTTGTCTAATACAGCAAAATCAATCCTGATTGATTGCAATCAATGCACAGCTATCGCTCTCCATGCCTGCTTTTCCCACTTTAAGGCTATGTTAATGCCCAGAAAGCAAATTTAGTCCTGTATTTCTGTGCCTAGGGGGGTTTCTCTTAAAATTTAAAAACAAATCCCTATAGTTCACCGATTTAAAAATACTGCTGAAACCAAAGTAAAAAAAAAACCAACACACTAAGACCTGATATAACTTAAGAGTACATTTTTACTGTAATTACCAAGGAAAAAATAATAGCAAACCAGCTGTACCTATTTACAAAGGAATTTAAGACAGACTCTGGGGTTTGCTACCCTTATCTCATGGATAGCCTGAGCACACAAGGAAGATGCTCACCGTACAGTACTCTCATATTGCTAAAAAGATTAGCCAGAGCAACCACGAGCCAATGGCCTCATAAAGGCTAAAAAATTCCAGTTGACCATTATCCTAAAATAATCCTGTTAGGCGGCCGCACGGTGATATTTATTATGTGTGTCCAGTTCAAAGGTGTTGCAAAACACAGGTGGAGAACTTGGTTGTTCAGACCTGAGCGTTAACAACAAAATACTTGGTTTCGCAGTGCTGATTATACAGGAAATGAAATGAGTTTCTATGTTCCAGTAGCTGAAAGCCAGTATGACTGTATTCCACATCTTTCTCTCCTTTGCACATTATTTTTTGGGCTCACACATGTACTAGTCCCCCGCCCAAACACGCACAGTCTCACTGACTTTCTCCCTCACTCTTGCATTCCTCCAACCTCTCCCTCCATAATCAGCTATCTACCCATGATTTTATAAGACATTCATGTTCTCCCTTCTCTCTTTAGCCGTCGCATGAGCCCCCGGCAGGGCTTTCTTCCCCTGGAGGCACCTGCCTGTCAGGTCGTGGAGAGCCCCAGTAAGGCAGTAGTTGCTGCAGGAATTCCCTGCTGACCACGGGCCCCTCTAGGCTTCGTGCAAAGGACTAAAACACAGAGTCTTTTGGTCTGCGTTTGACTGAATTCGTCATCAGACAATATAGCCTCTAATTATAACTTTGCTTCTTCCCTCACCTCTCCCTGAACCAGTTTCCCCTCTTCCCTACGAAGAGAGCTAGCAGCAGTGAAGTACATCCTTCGGGTATGTAAGGAAGGCCTCCTTCATTAAATGCTATGAAGTGTTTTGATATCCTCAGAAGCGTGGTGTTATTTAAGTGCTAATCACTCTAGTCTTCAGTATGTCCAAAATGATTTCACTTGTTACCAAAAAGCTCCGTTGTCACACATTACATTGCCATTGCACTGAAAAATAATTAACAGCCTACATTTTGGGGTCCATTATTTGAGCTGTCTGACTGACTGGGGAATTATCCAGAATTCCCAAGTTTTCAACAGAGAAATTAGAAAACATTAAAAAGGTAGGCCAGGGAACAGCTCTGTGAAACAACTTGTACAAAGAATGAGAAAAGAGACCATTCCTTCCAAGCACTAAGACAAAGCAGTAGGTAAAAGTCAAAGTAATCTGATGTAACAAGCAATCTATATGATAATTTAAGAAGGTAATCTTTTAGATGGAGTCCCAAAGATTATCAAACTCAAGTATTCAGTAAACCATTCTTAAACATCTAGAAAGCCCAAAAGTTATGAAGAACAGCACATAGTGCTCAAAGAAGAAGGTGTAACATACAATATTATACCATTTTATATTTCAAACACCACGTAAACCTGATGTATACAAGAGAAGCAGTCTCTAGTACTTGGAGCATTAGCAAATGAGGAATTCACTCCTCCTTACTTGTTCAGAACCTCTTCACCTCTTTGCCCCTCTAGATGCAACCAACTTTATCAGCTTGAAGTTTAGCTAATACAAACACTGTTATAAGTCAGAGAGTCAATATCCTTGGCTGACCCTGGTGAAACCAGGTGGGACTGGAACTCTGCATCCAAACCAACCTCAGACTTCAGTGCCCACCAGATTACGACCCGCATCACTTCCTTACCCTTCAGAGCTCCCAGATTCAGTTAGCTAACGCTGGACAAGTACTTTGAAAAAAAAAAAAACCATCAACTCCACCCTCTCCCCCCCCAAAAAAAAAAACAACCCACCACCACAACAAACCTAAAACACAAAAAACCCTAGGTAAAGTACCAGTGGTACAGAAAATTCAATAAATAGATAAATAAATAAATAAACCCCCAAGCTTTCAACAAATTTGCACAAGACCAAATCCTTAGCTGGAGGTAGAGGAGCAAATGTCTTTGCAGGTGTACAGGTGTATTAAGAACCTGAACCCCAAGATCAAACTCTGAGGAGCAGCAGTCCGGGAAGGGGCATCTTTCAAAGACTCTTTCCTCACATTCCAAAACTGTTTTTTCTTACAGTCTCAAAGCTGTAAAAAGTCATCTTTCTTTTCTTTCCAGTTTCAGCTCCTGTCTTCCAGCACTACTGGCCAGGCCGGCACCCAACGCACTCAGCCTCTAGCCACTGTGGAATTTCTCACCCTGGCACCACATGCCCAGCTGTGCTCATGGAAGTGGAAAATCTGACAGCATTGTCTGAAAGACACAGCTTGGGATAATTGTTCCTCATAGTTCCTCTGTCAGTGAATATTATCATATTCCTCTCACAGGAAGGCTACTATACCTTTCCTATTCCTCTGCTCCCAGCCACAGAATTCCTCTTTGCCTTCAAAGCAGCAGTTAAATATGTTATGATGTGGGAAAAGGTTTAAAAATCTTGTGCAGATTAAAGCTAAAATCTCCATAACTGTACCTGCTTTAATAAGTTCTTTGTGCGGCATAAATTTTGGAAGAGGAGGAAAAGGAAACCAAAAGGTACCTATGCTTATGTAACAGGGATGGCCTTCATGCCTGTAAAATCAATATAGAGGTTACACTTGTTTTAATGCAGGAAATGCATTTAATGCACTATTACACTACAAAAACCTTGGTGTAAATTTTAAATGAAACACAGAAAGAAAAGCTGTGCAGCAGCTCACAGCCAGGCACATATCTGGCGCACATGCTACAGATCCCAGTACGAGGAACCATTTTTATCACAGAACCACGCTTTCTACCTTCAGTTCAATTAACATCATTCATCACATCGAACTTTGGTATCTCCCTATCCTCCTTGGAAGGCTACTGTTACCATCATGCCTGAGCTCCTCTCGACCTCCAGTGCCTCCATCCTGCTGCCCCGGCGAGGCAGAGCGTGCTGCTTCCCCGGGTCCTCTGGGAGAGTGGTGGCGGAGCGGGGCAAACAGCCCAGGGCTTACGTGTTTCAGGTTAGTACCCTGACAACTTCATTGTCCAGTTTTTCTCTCAAATGCATGCCGCGCAGTTTTTTTTAGGGACACAGAACTGAAAAAAAGATGCCAACGAAAATCCCGCTCACTCCAGTAGGACAAGGGCTGCACGTTCTAACGCTCTCCACTGATTTTCCTCCCCTTCTCCCCATCCCCCGCCCCAACCAGTGACGTTGTATCTGATTACTTGCAAGTCATCGCCTTTGTTTAGAATGCTAGCCAATGCTTAAACATCCATTTCACTGGAGACTGTCAAAGCCAAAGTCATGACTGGAAGGACATTCTCTCTGCTGCTTCCTTTCATTTCTTTTGCTACAGGTAAAGGTGCCAGTGTTATTCAGAGGAGAATAAACAACATTCCTACTTTACCCGGAGAACTTGAATGACAGTTTCTCTGAGCAATTTTCCACCCTCATATTTGTGCTGTAATGGCAAGCCTTGCGCTGATCTCATCTTAACACTTTTAGGTGAAAGCTTATGTTAATAGAGCAAGTTAAGCTACGCAGTTTCACACCTCCTTGGGCTGGTTCCACGCCAGGCCTAATTTCCCATCCGAAATGGAGATGAATCAAAATCAAAATAATTTACCCAAAGCCACTGGTACCTCAAAGTAACTTTGATGATGCAGAAAACATAAATAAATAGCTGATGCCCAGGTGTGGGAAGCAATGCTGTTGGTAACATAGTAAGTGATATTCTTTCTTTTGTTTAAATAGAACAAGGTCCATAGCATCTCTCTTTTTCAGTAGTCCCAGCAAGTCTCCCCTCCATTTGTTTCTACACAGAAGTAGGTGTAGCCTAGCTATTCATGTATCAGTATGTGTCTTCCAAAAACCAGTCGTGATGTGAGGTGATTGAGAGATACCTTAAAGACTGTAATAGAGTACTTAAAATGGAGGCGCACAAAATCCCTAATGAAATTTAGCCAAAATATATCTAAACCATGCGTAAATAATACATGTATTTAGTGCAATGCATGCCTTTTCCTATATATTTTGTATGTTATGAATTGAAAGAAATGAAAAAACAAGAAGTAGATACAAATACATGCACACACAGAGAGAAAATTATGTGGCCCTTTCTAGCATGAAAAGGAAATTATTAAAAGTTGGATAAACAACAACGGAGGATATGACAGGGGCAGCTGGAGAACCACACTGGGGGACAAAACTTCTAAGTGAATCCACACAAAAAAATGTCTCCCCTGACAATCCGTTGTTCTTCAAAGAGAATAATGATTCTAGAGATGAGTTTGCATTTGTATTCGGATGTCACAATAAATGCTAGGAAAGCAGCTGAATGAGAGTTATTATTTCCTCTGAGCAACGAAGGATTTGGGTAGACTGTCAGAACACCAGCACCCGCTATCTGAGGGCAGATACAAAGCACCAGCAAGCTAGCAGGAAGCTCCGAATCTGTCCCGGGCCCTGGGAAAGGAAGATGAAAGAGGCCATGGGGCAAACTGGAGATCTAAGAAAGGTAGATCTAAGAACCACAACTGCAAGGCAGCTGTTAAATCATGAGGGAAGTAGGAGCATTGTTTGAGAAAGCGATCACAGGAGGCATAATGTTTTCCAAGACCAACAGAACATAAATGCATGCGAATCGGCGGAGAATGTGCTCCACAGAGGTCTATGCTACTTTGTGGGAATAACTCAGCCGGTCTGGGGGTGCTGGGGCTGCATCCAAGTCCTTACCCTGCTCACACACTCGCTACCCTGAGCACAGCAGAAAGGACTAGCAACCCCTCGGTGCTCAAGAGTATCAACAGCTATATTATGGGCTATCTAATCCTCCCTCTCTAAATGAGCGTGCGGGCAGAACATAAATCCAGCCCTACCTCTGAGTAACAAGATGCTTTTCCAACTGGCCTGATGGAGTACTTGGCCTGATGATGACTCTCACAGTCAGATGTGCAATCTACCCTCTGGCTCCCTGTTGGTTTGGACTCATTGCCTGTATACTCTAATACCCAAGACTGCAAGAGATAAAAGAGAGATTCCTGTTTGACTGTATAAGACGGTATGTTACAGACAATAGGTAAGCGATGTCCTTGCACCTGCTGTTTGCAGAACTGGCCCTTTCCACTGCACACTCCTCCATGTAGAAGGAAGAAGACAATGACACAAGAAGTAACCTTTAAAGCTGCTGTATAGCAGCTGGAAAAAAAAATCACAAACTGACCCAAGAAAGTAGGGTGTATCCTGTCCCACTTGGTTGGGCTGTTTTGGAGCATTGCTGTCAGAATGCTAAGGAACCTGTTTCATTTGCTAACTGCCACAGCACATCTGAGTATCTTTGTTTAATCAGAACTAAGTCTGAAATGGACTATGGATTGTGTTATGAAAGCATAAAAATATTTTTTAAATCCACAGCCCTGCCCCCCACCCCCATACCATTTTATCAAAACATACACAGGAAAATGTTTACAAGTTATAATCTTCTCAGCTAGGCTTAGTTTCCTGTATATATTTCAAAGGCAATGTCTCAAGAACACACACATACAAAAATCTAAGAATGCAGGTGGGGTCCACACAGACCTGACCTCCAAATCTTATATGTGAACCATGTTATCTTCTTATATGTTGGCTTTGGTCTTTCAGTTTGCCCCATTACAGTTAGGTTATGAGATGAAGTTCAGACTGAAGCTGAACGAAGGGGAACCACACTGGAGCGCTGCTTTTTCTGTACGTGAAGTGCTCACAATTAAGGGGAACTCAGAATCACACTTTAATTTGGCATTTTCAGAGCTGAGATTTCTTCATTTCAAAGACTGAGCTAAGTCTGCAAAATTCAAAGTATCTAGCACACTCTAAAAAACAAGAAAATGGAGCAATCACCAGAAGAGAGTCAAGTGCTTAAACTAGGACAAAGTAATAACTGACATGGAACTGGGACTTCCCCCCTGTTTTCACTCTCACAATCCTGTGGTAAACCATTTCACTTCGTCTTTGGTTTAATTTAGGAAAAAATTATTGAAAACTCTCATGCTCGGAATGAGTATATATTAATCTTTTGTTCAGAGTAATAAGGTGCAAAGAAATGTAGTCCTGGCAGGATACTAATTTCTGATGTTGTCAATTAAAAAACTTCTCCTGGTGTTTTGAATGGAAAAATCTCTCAGTGTTTTTATCGAACCACCCAGTTCCAAGTCCTGGATTATTAGGCTAAGCTCCGTCAGCAGAGAGACCAATATAAATGCTTTTCATACCATCTGCCTCGATGCCTTGACAAAAAAATAAAGAAGAGGAGAAAATATGTAGATCCAAACCTCTCTGATTTTAACCTGTTTCCCTTCAATATAAAGCTGGGACATTCAGGTCCTAAAAATATAAAATGAAAAACGTGATTACTTTCTTTTCTTTTTATCTTTCCTCAAAACCTCACAGAACATCCAAAATCACCCAGTGTTCCCAGGACCTGATTTCTTTTTATATTTGAAAATCAGAAAAGCAGCTTTAAGTAAGTGTAGGCACTAGCAAATTATTTTCTCCACTCCCTTTTGCTGTTCTGAAAAGGCCTCGTTACGGTGCATGCATTTTTACCTGATGTTTATTAGGAGGCTCTATATAATTACCAGGGTTTTGATTTTCCTGTTTAAAAACAAATTAGGGTGGTGTGCAGGGCCTTGCAATATTAGGAGGCAACTCCAACAGCTAATGATGGAGGATAGTGCCTCAGTGAAGGCGTTAGCGATCCATCTGGCCAATTAAAGAGTAACTTAGGCAGAGCCCGATACTATTTCTCAATTATGGTGGCTGAGACATCGAGAGTTGAGAAGCAGTGAGATTTGGTGTGAAACAATAAAGCGAATCCATACGGAGAAAAATCAGGGAAAAGCTGCTGTAACCCCACAGCAGAGAGGAAAGGGAAAATACTATCAGTCAGAGACGTAGCTTGACTTACCAACGAGAAAGGGGGCTGGACTTTAAAGAAAACAAAACAGCTCAGACATGAAACAAATACCAATAAAGTCCGTCTTCCTACAGATTTGCAATCAGAGCCTGCGAGCGCTACACAATACGAGTACAATTATCGTAGGTCTCCTCTCCCGCAACAAAGATTAAAATTTTCAGTGAGCACAAGACAGCATGTGCTGTGGCTCTCCTGGAGCAAAGCCTGTGCTGGCCAGCCAGCTGTCCTCCGCCAAGCATGCTTAGCTGATAAGTTCTGCTTGTCTTTCCCTCAGCAGGGGCACTAATTTGAGTTTTTCTCCTCTCCTTAGATACCCGTTTTGTTGAAAACGAATTATCTTTTAAATTCTTTCCGACTTGGCTGAAAGCAATCGGCATGCTCAACAGCTACGTATGGGTGTGACAGACAGGCACAGGGACAGACAGTCCCATAAACTTAGGTGAGATAACTTGGCAACAAGTACTCAGAAATCTGGGGTGTTTAAAACCTGGAAGTGGATCCAAACTTTAGCTTAAGCCATGCTAAGGTAGAGGGTGAGCAAGGCCTTGTTCTGTTTGCTGCCTTCCCATTCAGACCTCTGTGAGGTCTGACCATGCGCTATTTTCTCTGGTGGCCATGACTGCAGAAGCAGGCCAGCAGGATCTCCCATAGCAGAATTTGGACATGGACACCCCACAGGACTTCCTAATGTATTTAATATCATAGACTATTTTAAAACTTTTTTTCTTTTTTCTTGTCTTGCATCTTCAAAAGCATCTTGAACTCAGAAGTCAATAATAGCATTTCTTCCTGGCCTTTCCCACCTGAGAGACGACTTCTGCTCCCACTTCTCAGAGGTTAGGTTACTGGCTTCCTTCCCATAACCAGTCTCCCATGCCAGCTTCTATTCCTTTCTCTCATCTTCTAACTGTGACAGGAGAAGGAGTTAAAATCTCATACTGCTTTCTGGCCGGTACCTTCTCAAGTACGTCACCCCTCCCCACGCATGCACGAGTTGCACTGCCCTCCCTCTGGATGGTTCCACATATCTGTCCTCTGAAGTTAGAGAGATGGGAATGATTTTCCTCAACATGAAATGCTGTATAAAGAGTGTGGGTGGGAAATATGCAGTGTAATGGAACTGAAACCCCATAAGGGAAATCAATGCAGGCAGCTGCTGGTACACTATTTACTTGGATAAATCATCTACTTTCCTCCCGGGCAAGATGACTTGAGGTCTCACCTTCCAAGGATGGCAAGTGCAAATATAAATAATAGATAAGACTATCTGAGGAAGAATCCTCACTGTAATGGGTTTTGTAGAGAACTAAGTTTCAGTTAAACTTAATCCTTGCTGTCTTCTGTGTCTCCAGCAGCAGAAACATCTGGTCGGTTTTAGATTCCCCTTGGATTCCCAACTTCAAAGGGAGTTATAAAGAATAACAAATACATGTACTGGCACTAAAAAAAAAAATTAGAGCAGCAGGAGAGAATGGTAAAATTGTCCTTATTTGACTGCTAGTGACAGGCGCCACAGGCAGAACTGTGAGAAAAAATCTTAACGGCTCAGGCAAATAAGCTTTTTTTTTTTTTTTTAATGACTGGCGCTCTCTACTAATGACGCAGAAAATCTATGGGATCTGCCCCATAATGGCAAGAAGCACATGTGCCAAAGAATATGCACGCAAGGGTATGTAGAAAACAGATTTCAAATCAGATATGTCCTAAATAATAGGCAGGAAACCAGGAACTAAGTTTTGTTCCCAGCCCTTTCACTGAGAGTGTGTATCGTTGGTTAAATTACAGAGGTCCAAATTTTGGCTCTTTAAAGTCAGTAGGACGTTGCAAAGTATGGTCAAAAACAATGACTGTCATATGCGCTTTTCAAATCCTACTTCAAAACCTCCAGGAACAGGGGTAGGTAAGCAAACACAATAACAGATGTCTGCGGCTCTCTGTCTTTCCTCCACTCTCTGGTGGCTGGAAAGTGAATGCCACGCTCCCTTTATGAATGCAGCACTACCAGCAACAATTTCTGACATGTTTCTGCCCTTGTGTGCAGTGAACAGAAGCATCTAGCGTCACGCTGATCTTCTGAATCAGTGCACTCGTGAAATAATCACACCCTGTTCCCCACTTCACCCATGCAGCATCAGGTTCTCCTTTATCCTTTTTTGTTCCTCATGTTTTACTTTTCAGTCATACGGTTCATAAAATAAATGTAATGTGAAGGATGTGTGAGGATCCCGAACCTGTGTGAAGCCTCCTCTCTGCTAAACATTAACTCTTGTATGATCACTAAACTTGTTACCCTCTTTCATCAAAACTATAGACTCCTAAATGCCTGGCATCATGTAATGCAAATTTACAAGACGGATGCCAGAGAGGAAAATTACAGAATAGGCTTTTGCCGATAGTATTAAAACCACAGCCATACCTCTTTCACCTCCATTTACAGAGAGTCCATAGAATGTAAATTTTGAAGGTAGTCATCAAATAAATTCCAACGATTCCTGAATCAAAGAGACTGATCAACTTGTGGATATTTGATGGGACAAGAAAAGCTATATTTGGCAACTAAATTATTTGTTGCAAATAATTCATTCAGCTCTGTTGCTGGAGTTGCAACCATGACTTTTTACATGACCTTATTTTGCCTTATTATGTCATGAGGTAAGCAGCTTCCCATTGTTTCATCTTTAAAGATACTTCAGGATCTCTTAAGTGCCCCACATAACAGCAAGATCATATCAAGATTTTCCCATAAATACAGCAATCTCATATTTATATCAGAACTTTCAATAATAAAAATCCTAAGTTCTTGTACAATGTAATGATCAAAGGACTTCTGCAACAGGCTCCTTACTGAAGGATCCTATTCCCAAATTGATTTCTCACTGAGTATTAGAAAACTGTAAGTGAAGGTGCTTTACAAACTGCTATAGAAGTAGGAATGGAAGAATATACTGTGAAATTTGTCATCCCCGAGACAGAAATCAGCAAATTCTGAAGCTCACTGAACAGCACTATTAAACAGTTGATTCAGAAAAGGGGATCCAAAATTAACCTGAATGCACAGCTGAGACAGGATGAGCCAATTCTATGTCTGGTATACTGCTAATGGTTTTCTGGGAGCCATGGTGGGATAAACTCATCCCTCTTGCCCAGGAACTACTACTGGAAGCAATGCAATGTGCAGTAGGATCTCTAGTGACATCAAGACTGTTGGGACCTGTGAAAGATAATACTTCTGGAAGCGCTACAATCCACGACGTACTGATGCAAAATTAACTTTTGGGAAAGTCTCTTTGACTTCTTGACCTGAAGACCTTGAACTCTTGAAAGGGGGCCTGCCTTCTTAGTAGGGCTCTATTACTTGTGTTGCCAATATCCTCCTATTAGGAACCCCTTTGGATTAATGCTTACAACTCAATTTTCCAGCAAAATGGATAATTTACCTCTAGAGATGGTAAGGAAAAACAAAAAAGCAGATCAGGAAATCTCAGGGTTCCCAAAACTCATACTCTAAGAGGGGATTTCTTTAAGTAATGCTTAGTATAAAGGTAACATTAGAAGTTTTCTGATGCCAGAGTAGCCATACTGCCGGTGTTGATTCTGGGCTGAGAGCAGGACAGGCTGCAATAACTTGAATGACAGGCATGGGTTCTAACTGCATCCAGCAGTTTGAGTGGAGAATTTCCAATATAGACTTGATCCCCAGCCTGCTAAAGCCAAGGAGAGAATTTAGATCAGGCTCGATACACATTCCAAGGAAACTTCTTTTTTTTTCTACAAGAAATGCTATATACAGCCAAACACAGTTCATTTGAAAACCACACAGTCATACCCCTCCTGTCTACACCCCTGAACCTTCACTCCTATACCCTGCAGAAATGGCCTTGACTTTCTGAAGACAGACTGGCAAGTGAGCATCAGGTAGAAGTGAAGACTGAGAGATGTGTGTCAGCATTTAACTATTACACATAGTGAGAGAAATAAAAAGTACTGAATGAGAAGGGGAGGCAGAATAGCTTGCTCTTTACATTTGCTACAGGTTTTTAGTGATACAAATCTTTCTAGTTAAATCATATCTCTGAGTTTGATGTGTTATTTATTAAAGGCAACAGCACAACAAAAGGGACATAGGCTATCAATCCTGGGACACCATCTTACAAATACTTCAGCTACATCCCAGGATTTCTCCAAAAACCTTTATAAATGTTTCTTTACAATCTGTTTATAGCACGTTACATTCTCCTGTGACTAGAGCTGGTAGACCAGATCCTGCATGGTCTAATAGTTTCTTGAGTACCTTTCCCGTCCTCTTACATGAATGTAGGCATTCAGGCACAATGCAGCAATTGAATATAACCATTATAAAGACAGTTCAACTCCTGGCCAACCCTCAGCATGCACATATACATTTGCAAAGCATTAATGGCATGGTAAGCTAAAAACAACCATCCCGATAATATTAGCCAGCCAGGCAAGATCTACAGATGCTTTCTGTTTGCTTGGGATATTTTACTGCTTATATTATTATCTTTTTTGATGTGTGCTGCTCCACCGGCATGCAGGAAATATTGTAAGCGTGTCCACAACATAAACTATTTATTTATTTATTTATAGAGTTCTGAGGTGGGGCAGCTTTTATTTTTATATTTTTTAAGCCCTAAACACATCAATAATCCAGCTCCTCATCTCCAAGACCAGTGCAAAATATATTCTTCAGATTAAATCAGCCTTCTTCAGACTAAATTCAATTTATACTGATATAGCAGGTTACATGCTCAGTCATGTAAAAAAATTCTGATGAATACAGGAGACAGCTGTTGGACAAAGCACATCTTCCTGCCTGTCTTGTCACAGGCCTGTAACTGAGAAATACTGAACCAACCACACTATTGTCCAAATACATATTTATTTAAAAGCAGCTTTTCTGTATCACAAAATACCCCCTTCCAGGGTTGAAAAACAGAAACAAAAGGTTAGGTGGTCTAACGAATGGAAAAGCTTTTCAGTTCATATTACGGTGTCATCTTGTGTTTACCTCCGACCGGAGTGAGAACTCCGAAGTTTGCAGAGCCACAATTTCCCCCGAAAGGGTGATCGGACGTTGACTGCTGTATCCCTAACTTACAAAAATTGCAGTGCTGATATTCTTAAGGAATACAACATTGTTGTACCTAGCCAAATTTAAGGAAGCCAGATCTGAACAACCAAGGTATCACAGGAGCAGGTTAGTATCTCAGTCCTTGTTCACAAAATAAGGATCATCACACTGCGGAGACGAGGTCAGCTGCTTTACATTTTCCAGCAATAGAGCAATCCTTAACTATGTTTTTTGCTTTTAATCTTCACCCTTGCTCTGCCTGTCCAAAATACCCCCCTTAAATTCATGTTTTTCTTTTGTAGGGTGCTCCCCCTGAGACGGATTTAGGCCAGTCCTGAAGAATTTAAACTTAGCCAAAACCATAAGCTAAAGTAATATGCCTGCAAGACATATACCATATTGTGGCCCCGGAAAAGACTGCTGCCAGGAGAACTTTACTATTTAAGTATACGGATGAGAATGGAGAGGAAAAAACATCCAACATATTAGGAAGAAAAACAATGTTTTGGGTGTTAGACAGGACAAGGAAAGACTCAAAGCAATAACCGGAAAGCGCTCTAAGGGAAGGTCCCTTTTAAATCAAATCTAAGAAGCAACAAATGGAAGTGAATACACTAATACTAACTCTACAGGCTTCACACTCACACTATCATTACATTCAACTGTTTGCTGACTTTGCAACAATTGCACCAAGATAGGTATCCAGAATTTGAAAGGTTTGGTCCATGACCAGCCCACAGAGAAGGAAGCCAGGAGAGCTGAAACGGTATCAAAGGCTTCCCAATTCGCTGAGCTGAAACACAGAATATATTTCTGGGGGAGATCTACATATAGTTGCAGAGACAGATTCTGAGAAACTGTTACAGAAGTAGAAAGTCCCATTATAACATCAATACAAGAAGACCTCAGCATAGTCTCTAGGGTCCTCACACATTTTAAAATTTTTGTTGATTTAATAGAATATGACAGATGTAATAGATTTTTTAAAAACATATTTAGTAGAATTGTGATGAAGTACTCCCCTAAGCGCCACCTAGAAGAGCCCAAACACAACCCAACATTCCTGCTTTACAGAGCAGCTACAGACTTTGAAATTTGCTTTTGTTTCACAGTTGAATTAAACACTGCATTGCAAAGTTGCCCATGAAACAAAAATAAAAAATAATTTCAATCAATTGAATGTTTTGTTTTGACAAAATAATTTTGTTTTGATTGTTACTTTCAGTTTTGATTTAATTTTATATTAGATCTTAGAATACATTTTTGAAAGAAAAGTTTGAAACAAAAGCATTTCTGTTCCAGAAATGCCAAAAAGCTTTATCTGGAAATATGAATAATGAAAATAAATAAGAGTCCTGGAAGTTTGTTTTTTTTTTTTTTTAATGAACCAGTACTTCCACAAGAAGAGAATACCACTAAGCATTTTTTTTAGTGCTTCTAGTCCTGACCTTCAGTACTCTTTAGTGAGCCTCAGAAGCTTGTAATACCTCTGCAGTGCTATCAATAGATCAGTGACAATCTAATTATTATTAATAATCCAGCTGGTGTGTTGTTCTTGTCCAAGAACCGGTGGAGCTTACTGATGTATGAAAGGTAAGAGGCTTTTTCAGACAGTCATTTATGTAACAACTAACATACGTCTTGTTGGGTAAAGTACCCTTAATTACTATTGCCATTTGGAGAAGTATCAAAAGCAGCAGACTGAAAGTCACAGAGAGTCCTACAGAAGAATCTGGAGTGAGGAGAAGTGAGGGGAACGCTAGTTGTTTCTGCTCTGTCCCTGTAACCTTAAACTTAACTGGTAGAGAAATGTAAGACCAGTTGAGATTAGTAAGATGTTTAACATCTAAGAATTCCTTTTTCTTTAACCATTTGCTCCAACCGCTAAGAAGGCTCTTGATCACTGCTCATACATTTCCAAATGAATAAAATGCAAAATACCACGAAGTCATGTCAGTCAAGTCACTTGACTGAAGCTGTGAGACAAATCCTGGCCTAAACCAGGAAGAATTCAGGGATTTCACCTAGATCAGGTAGTAGCAAGAGTGCCAAAGCATGAAACTATTCGCTTAGGAAGACCAGAAGGAGAGCTGAAGAACAGCCTTTAACTCTGACAGCAGTGATTGGCATCCCCTGGCTAGTTCAGCGTTGAGATGCTTATGAGAAGTGGTTGTCTCCCGTGCCATTTGGTGTCGGGTTTTTTGTGACATGGACAGAATCTCAGAAAGAACCAAATAATTTTTGTTTCTTATAAAATGAATTTCTGAATGCAGTGCTTGGAGTAGAAGTCCAAGGATTCAAACAACTGTACTACTTAGTCCCCCACGAAAGCACTTTCTAACTGGAACTTGAACCTACTTACTACATCGGATGCCACGCTTCGCAAAGCAGAGACGAGGAAAGTCTTGGGGAGAACTGTTGGGATTACCTCACCCGCGGGTTTTTTAAAACATTATATTTGGGGAGAGGAAGAGATAGGGTGGCTAAAATAAAAGGTTTGGATTGTGTACCTTTACAAATAGGTTATTACCATATGAGAGAAATACAAAGGCTTGTTCAAAAGCCTGAACTACAATTCCCTCTAATAGAGCTTTTCCTGCTGCACACCAAGCAGACTGTTGAATTCGTGTTCTGCGTACTGGGCCCATGAGCTGACATCTTCCACAACCTGAAAGGAGTTGAATACTCTTTCCTTCATCTTGCGTGTGCCTTCAGCTAAACCCCTTCCTAACAGTAAGATTTCAGAGCCTAACTGCCTGAGGAAGATGACTGACTCCCTCACTCTTCACAAAATAAAAATACAGATTTAGAGATCAAAGAAAACAGAAAATACTCAAATGCACTTCCATGCCACAGCATCCTCAGCACCAGCAGTGAATGATCCTCAGGCTTAGATCCACCTTAGGCGAAAAGTTTCCCTTTCCTAAACACAGTGCCTCTTCCAGATGAGGGACTCTCAATCCCCTACTATCAGCTTCCCTCTCCCTTAGCTGGTCTTAGTTATTAAAAAAAAAAACCACAAACGAAAAAAAACCTCCCTCTGCTAAGCATCCCTCCCCTCTCCCAACTTTCCTTGCATCTCCCTTCATGCCTCCCAGGGTTTGTTGGTTTTAAGCCCCTGCACTAATACCTGGTCTCTTTGTTCTTTTTTCTGTTTGCTTAAAACTCCAGCCCCCAAAAGCGAATTTGGAGAAAACTGGCTTTCTCTAGTTGCCCCATTGTTCTTCTCAGGCAAGATCTATTTCAGATGTTTCTATTTCAAATATTTAATGACAGACCTATTCATACAAAGATATGCCAACACCACTCCCCTGTCTCTCTGGCATGATGCAGAGCACAGAAAAAGATTGTCACAAGATACAAGAATTCAGTTAGTCAATAAAATCAAGTTCTAACTTATAAACAGTACGTAGCAGATTCCATACATTGCCACACTTCCCAGAAGCAAAAGCCTGACAAAGAGCAGTTTCAAGGGAGACCCCAGGGGACAGACACATCCAGTCAGCACTACCACAGTGGACCCTGGCTGGCTTCCCTTCCAACAGGACCTGAAGGGAAGCCAAAGACTGTATTGAGCCTTGGAGAGTTAACTTACTTTTGGGGTCTTGTCTTCACTGCAATGCCGTTTGAAAGTACAATGCTAATGTTGCCCCCAGCATGACTCCCACCCACAACAGAAGCCTCTTGCTCAAACTAAGTGCTATTTTAACTTGACTTTTTGGCCTAAAAAAAGATTGTAAGTGGCAGGCCATGTGTTGTAGTTACTTGTGTCAATAACACAGTGGGAACTCAGCAGTTCTCTGGTTATGGACTTAAAGCGTTGATCTAAGGCCCTGTCTTGCAACTGGGATCTAGACTAAAAACCCACAACCCTTATACCCGGTTATCTACATTCAGCTCATGGAGATAGCAGGTGACAGTCTGATGTTAACAATCTGCTTCTCCTGTCCTCAGTCTCTGCAGTACATTGCTGACAAATAAATACTCAAACTTGCAGAAGAAACCACACGTGTACAAACCGGTTTAGGACAGAGAACCCTTACCAACATCAGTCTGTAACGCTGTTCCGATAAACTGATTCAATGCATGTAAAACTAGCCTGGTTTTAAGCATTTTTACCCACTACCTCTGCCTACTCAGGCTATCACTGGGAACGAGCGGGGCTTTTTGCAAGTACCTTAGAGCCACTGTCTGCGAAACACAGCACAGCTGCACCAGTAGCCAACTCTCACATGAACACAGCGTGATCAGATTTTAGCTCTGTGTGAACGGACAAAAGTATATATGTGGACAAAAGTATTTTAAGGCACATTGTGACATGTGAGAGCAAGCTGAGGTGTTCATATAGACAGTGCCTGTTCGGCAAATCCAACCCCTTGCATCTTGACTGTTACCGACATAAACCCCCTCTTCACTCTAACAAGCTGGCATGAGATGAGCAAATCTGAGTACAGGCAACTAATACAAACCACCACAAAAGTGGCCATATTGTCATCTGAACATCTCATGCTCTCGCTTATTTACAGTCTCCAGGGCTGTAATCCCAGCTGGTAGTTTTAATTAGTAGTGAATGTACTTTCACAACAAATTGGACGTTCTCCTTCTTGGGCATCAGAGATCCCTTCCACAGATGACTGTGGAATATGAAGAGACAAGTTTGGGGGATGTCGGGCAGGCAGTTTTCTCCTATCACGTATCTGAAAAACTACCATCACTCTCTGGCTCGTACGAGGACTTGGCAGCAAGTCAGACTATTTTGACTATCCAGAGGACTCTTCCCCCAGTGCCAGAGTAGTAAGATACAGGCATCACGGAAGCTTGTAACAAAGCATAAACTAATGCTGTTTAGAAGTCAATACAAAATTGTGGACTACAGGGCCAGCTGCAGGGGCTGTCTTTTGCTTATGTGTTTTAAGCCAAAGCATGGGATAACATGGCAAGCATCATCCCAGTACGTACATATCTACTCTTTTGCTGTTATCATACAGGGGTAGCTTTGCCCATTCTGTAGCCATTAGTAAATGCCTTACTATAAAACTGCAAGTGTAGCAGGGTTTTAACAGTCTTTTTCCTCTAGCTGCTCTGGGATTTTTCCTTTCTTGGCTGTAACCAGTTGCAACCAGTTGTGAATAAGTCGTTATCCCTCTGTGCAACTAACAGCAACTAAAAGAAACCAGTGTCATTATGCAAGTTCCCCAAAAAAAAAAAGAAAAAAAAGTTTTGTTTTATGGTTAATTATCCATGGTCTATTTACAAAATAAATCAACCCATTGTGCACCACCAGGATTTGTGGCCTCATTTGAACTTTGCTTTTCATTAATCACTTTAAAAATAAAAGCTAACTAGATTTTTTTTTTTTTCCTTTTTGGTTTATTACTTGCATCTGGGTATAAATTGTAAAAATGGTGAGAGAACAAAGTATATTATTCACCCTCAGTTTCATGACTTACATGATCTCAGTCTTGTCTTTCTCCACGTGCCTAAACAGATGCACAGTCCAAAAATTCCAACATTCTGTAAGAAATGCAATCACAAGAAGATTGAAATATTTTTTAAACTCAAACTTTGACTTATTCCAAAAAAATAAATTGTAAAAAGCTTCTCTTAAGAAACAAAAAGGTGGGCAAACATTTACAAACGTTTACAATATTTAAGCTACTATAAGAGGCCAATAAAATTACTCACATAGATACCTAAGTAATACACAAACGTTTGTGAGCTCTGAGTGCAAGACTATTTTGTTTAAGCAAAACCTACTTGCAGGCAGGCTGGAGAAGGCAGAAAATGGATATCTGATTTCTTTATAGTGCTTACAATTTATACAAGAAACCAGAAATATTTTTTTTTCTGAAAATGTTTTAATTATGTAAGATGTTTAGATCTTGTCCCCATGTGATGACAGAGAACTACTGAATTTCTGAAAACTAGCCAATGGAGAGGCAGGCAAAGGTCATTTTGAGCTGCTCTGTTAGAAAACTAACTGTATTAACACTTATTTCACTCTGATAGGGAATAAAAAATATATTTGCATAAAACTGAAATTCTCCTCAGCTTCAATTAAGAAAGCTTGAATAATGTATTTGTTTCCACTACGGACTCTTCAAGTAAAACTAAAAGATAAGAAAGGCTGATAAACAACCACAATGAAAGCATATATAGCACCAGGATATCAAAATGCCGGCCTCTGCTTTTTTTTGTTTCCATTTACCAGTCATCCTTAAGCGTTCTTTGCCTTTACTATGAGGAACAGAAAGTCACAGTGCTCCACGTAATCACTAGTGAAATGCTACGGAAAAAGCTGTGCTGTCAGTAAGTCAAAAATGTGGTTCTGCTACACTCAAGACTACAACTTTTTACTTCAAAGCTCCTGAGCTGAATGCAAGTATAAAGAAGACTGAACACAGCCAACAGGTATCTTTCAGAAACCGAGATGAAGAGTTGAAGCTAAGACATTAGATCATTAATACTACATATTATTACTAATAGGAGCTCAGGAAGGTAATTTTTGCTTGCCTGTTGGTGCGAAATAGAATTGTAGAGATTTGAAAAGTTAAAGAAACCCACTGCCTCCACCTCCATTTTGCAGATGGCTGAGCTGCTTTAACTTTCATTTCCAAAAGTAAATTAGCTCCTACTTAAATGAAAGTACAAATCTAAAGCTGCCTCCACCTGACTGCAAAGCACAGCAGCCGGACTGGGAGAGGAATGGGTAGGCCTTCAAAGAAAATAAAAGCCTTTTTAAGCGACTCCTAATATGAACGCCTGCCCTTGCAGCAGCGAGCTGTGGCCCTACAGCCGCTTTCCATTATAAATGCTAAATTGGGAAATGTTTAACATTCTTTGTTTAATCTTTGCAGTATAAAGAAAAAACAGCTGATTCTCAGAAACACGACAGCCCGAACAACCATTATGGATCTGCCCCTCCCTTCCTCACAGCAGAACAGACCATTTCCAGCCTCAGAGGCGACTGACACTTTTTAATCAGAAATGTATATTTAGATGGATCCCAGAAGACGAGATTGAAACTTCGTCCTTTTTTTTTCAGTCGTGTAAGCGGCCTAAGGCAACCAGGACATTTAATGAAACCTGTAAGCAGAAAAATAGTTTAAGAACTATATGTAGTGAAAACTATGGGCAAAGATGGTTTCAGATGTTTTCTGCACTGTTCTCTGTTAATATCTTTCCACAGTCTTTCCATGAAGAGCATTATTATTTGTTTTGATTCAAAACATTATCAGCTGAGCGTGTTTTTCTCTTGTTCACTGCACAGTCAAAGCAGTGAGTCCATCTCTTCTGCTGCAACCAGTCACAAATAAATCAGCAAAGACTCGGGAGCGAACAATCCTCTGCTGCTTAGGCCAGCTCTCCTTGTATCTTGTCTCTGCAAGAACTTCCCCAAAGGGGTGAGTTTCATCATGCGTCCTAAAAGCCAAGTAAGTCAGAGGTTTCTTCAGTTGAAATTATGAAATAATATCCCAAATCGAGTCCCCGGAGAAACTGAACTGTTTACAGTTCGTTTTCTTACAAGATTTTCCCCTGAAGCACACTTTCCGGATTATCAAGTCTAGTTCCCTGCTCTCTTTTACTACAGGTATAAAGGTCACGTCCTAAAGAATTGTTTTTAAGCCTCCACATCAATAAGGAGGGGAGAGCTTATCCATCCTCCCCACCCTAGCCACCAGCACTCAGCAGCCGGCAGCGACGAGGCCAGACATCCAGGAAACAAACCCACGAGTAAATGAGGATGTGCTCCTTCCCCAAAGTGGCTATGACAGACTGCAAGGGGCATCCTCTCGCGGGGCTCACACTGACGTAGGCACGCCATCCAAACAGAGCCCTCTTCATTTAGCGACAACGGGAGAATATTAACCACTGCGCAGAAGAAAGAGCAAGGAATGCCCAGCTGTCGACCCTGCTCTAAGCGCTGCGCCCGTCCCGACAACTCCTCTACACCGCTGGACTTCAGTGATCCCTCCCAGCGGCTGTCATGGCCCACCTGCATACATCGGATTTAACAGCGAAGACTAGAGTGTACGGATTCTGGGATGGGAGAAACGAACCCTCTGCTTCATTTGCTGTGAATGTGTAAGATGGTAATTTCGAAAAGGAGGAGTGCAGGAACATTCAGTGCGGCCCGGCCTGATACTTTTGTTACAGCTACTCTAAATACATTGCTTCTTGCTTCATTTCTTACAGACTTCCATAAGTCAAAAAGACCTGTGAAACTACTGAAGGCACTAGCAATGAATTACTGATAGCGAAGGTCACAAAATTGTCATAAACTTCAACCAAAGTGTCAGAGTTGCAAAAAACACTGTTCTGAGGAAGGGAGGGAGGGAGGAAACCTTGCAGAATAATACTAGATAAAAAAAGACTACTGTAGCTAATTCAGCACGTTGCTGAACACGGCAAAATCGTATTAGCTTAGCTATTTTTGCAATATACCCAACCCCAAGCATGTGTCAGGGAAGAAAAATAATGAAATTTAAAAATAAAAATTAATGTAGAGCTCTTTTCATTTTTGCTGTTGTTTTTAAACCTTTAGGGTTCGTATTTAACCTTTTCTCTAAAATAACAAACTTGAATTTAAGAAAACTAAGGCACAGATCTTTGTAGTGGCAGGATTCAAACAGCTTATGTTTAAAAATAAAATACCAGACTCTTTTTAAGTTGTGAAATGAAGTCTTATTCATTAAAACTGAATATTAACATCTCATTTCAGAAACTGTTCAAACCATCATTTTTGCCTATTTTGCCTATGAATTTAGGAAGACAGAAGTTTCACAGGTTGCATGTCTAGCATCTGGTCAAGTCAAATCACCCTCTCCTCCATAAATTAAAATTAGGTTTCCATTCTGCAGAAAGCACAAAATTCCATCATTCTTGTCGCTGTTCAGCTGCGTATATAAAACCAGACTTTTAGCAGCAGGCATTTCCAAAGTTTTTCTTCTTGTTTAATTCACAAATACTCAAAAATAATTAAATGTGTGTTTGACCAAGGAAGGTTAGGGCCTTGTTACAACTCCACGTAAGCGTACAAAGCAACACTGGGGACTGAAGACTCGGGAGGTTAGAGGTAACCTAGTGACATGCAAAGAAACTTCTCAGTAACTGAAAAGCATGCAAATGTCTTTAAGAGGGAAATTTGCTGTCTACTGTTAAAAGTTACACCTATTCCAAATAAGTCTTCCATTGTAATTAGTGCAGACAAAAAACTTACAGACTAAAACTCTGAGAAGACAGCAGAAAGTAATTTTCGTTCAAAGACATATGACCACTCTTTTGATTAAGTTAAACACTGGAATCATTATTTATCATCTTCTCTGTAAAGCTACACGGTCTACATCTTCCAAGCATTTTATAAAGGGTTGACAGCTATTAGGGACACCAGGCTAAGGGATTTTAAGGAGATTGCTCTCCTCCACTGCATGCAACCATGTCATAAACTGCTATTGATACACTGATTCAGCCCCATCTTACAACTACATAGGTTTCCAGGCCTCATAATTCCTATAGGATAGTCTTCCAGAATTTAATCCTCTGATGACTATGGTCATCTTCTGATTTCCAGCTAACATTTATATATGGTTGGTGCCCACGATTTGGTCTTTGTGGCAACACCGGCCTGAAGTTTAAATGATTTTTTAACCTCTCCAAATTATTTCAACACCTTCTCCCTGTGCACCTAAATCCACTTTATAAATATTAATAAAATAGCTTTAGAATATTTCTTAGGGCACAATAAACCAAGTATCTACTACTGTAATCCCTAAGAGATTCTGTACTGAGACAGAAATGGAGGCAGAAGAAGTTTTCGTTGCCCAGAGCCAAAGCAAGGGTTGGTTTCAGAATCAGGCCGGGAATCCAGGTGTTCCAATACGCTTTTGAATATATGTGTACTCCCCAGCAATTTGGTGAAATATACTTATACAGCTTATCATATACTTGTAGAGCTTAAAATATTCCACTTCCTGTTTTCACAAAACCCTATTTCATTTAAAGCTTGTCTCGGGGATCACTGTTGAAGGATGTCAGCTTTAACTACTTTTTCTATTATGCCTGAAGTGGGCATAATTCACACTCAGGCTCATTTTATGACTCCTTTCCAATGCCAGAAAAACACTTTAAAATAACTGAGAATCGAGCCCTATAACTTTGTAATTGACCTAACAGACTCCTGACATAGTATCAACAGAATTAGCAGCATTACACTAGGGAAGAATCTGTCCAAGAATGTGCACGCAGACATGAACGGTTTGTAAAGGGCAAAAGAAAACAAACCCCGACACAATGCTCGCAACCACAAACAGGTCAGATCCTCAGAGGATACAACCAGGAATAAATTGGTTGCAATAAGTACAGGAATATTTTCTTCCTGTGATCAAAAAGGATGAAGTTTTCTTAATATTGACCCTTTCCTTCCCTTTTTTCAACCCCCCAAATCCCTCATTTTCTATCCTTTTAGCCGGGTTATACATTTTTCACTTGCATTTGACAGAAATCAATTAAAATATCCCAATCAATCCTAACCAAAAGAATCTCTGGATCTCTACGGACATCAATCACTTAAATGAAATAAAAATGAGTAAAGAAAGTTCAGTGCAACCTAAAATTTCACTATGCTTCTGCACTTGCTGCTGTTATACAGAGGCTGACCTGACACTCGCATTAAGGTCAGGAGAGGAAAGGGAAAAAGCTTTCATTGTATACATCCAGAGTTTGGGGGGAGGGGGGGAGAGGAGGAGAGGGACAGAAACACTGTGCAGAAGCCAGGGATGTTCCAGAGCACACTGTGACAGGAAAATACTCAATAAGAATTCCTCCAGCCAAAAACAGATCTTAAATAGATCCATTGTCTTCCAGCCTGCAGCCCTTAAAAAGGCTCGAAATTAAAGTCTGTGCTGTGGGTACCCAGTCGTTCTTTCCTTTCATCAGGATTTGCAGGTTTTAATACAATCTGTCGTGAGGAAAAACAGTAGAGCTGTACAGTCCAGAGAGGTAACAAAAGCGAAAGGCAGGCGAGAGTTACATAACTGGCTTTTTACATAAATATTACATTGAGAGATATTTTGCTTTTGAGAAAGGAAAAGGATTAAAAAAAAAAGAAGCACAAACCCACGCCAGAGTATTCAATCCAACCTCCCTTATTCCTCGTCCCTCTTTCGCTTTGTAACATGTATCGAGTAGTTCAAGTGAGGTTTTTCTTTTCCTTTTTCCATTAAGACTAAACAAATAACCAATTCAGCCTTAAACACTTCATAATAGTTTTTCTCGTATTACCTGAAAAGTGCACCACATCATGGAAGCTGGAAAAAAGTCTTATTTTAAAGCACAAGCAAGTCTGCCTTGCTTATCTGCAGCACGGGGCAATTAGAAATGACCATGGATGTTAAACTAACGCCCCTCTGTACAGTCTGAGAAAAGGGAAAAAAACTGCAAGTCTCCCCATCTGTTATTTCCTTTTTTTTTCTTTTTTTTTTTTCTTTTGGCTGTAGAAAAGCAAAATTATGCAAGAGCTTTTGAATGTAAAGCCTGTGTGTGCTTTTTCCCTTTTTGTCTCTGTGTACACGGTATGCGATATTGCGTAACCGAGTACAGAGTGGGCGGTTAGCATTTACTATTGATTTACACTACTCCATCTAATGAATTCAGAGCTCTAAGAGAGAGACACAGGCGAAGAAATCCAGAGGGGCGAGATGCGGATTTAAGGTATGCGTGAGGAGGGACGCCATGGAAAGAGGGGAGCAAAGCATTTAGAAACAGAACTATGCCTTTCTGAACCAAACACGCTTTTCCCAACCTTTTCATTTTCATGCCCTTTGCTAGAAGAGCAGATGCTTAACAAAACCCACAACCCCCTCAGTCCAAAAGCAAGGTTTCCCTCCCGCACCCACTGCCCAAATCCTATTAGAAACTATAGAAAAATACATGTTAATGCTACTGTAGCGCTTCTCGTGCTACAAAGGTACAAAGGTGCATAGGAAACTCATATTCAGCCATGAGGGTCCTTAAAGTTACTAAGAGAAATCTTTTAGTAATACTATCCATCAACTTTTGACGTACTCCTTCAGGACCTGCAGGCTTGTAGGAGCACTCAAATCATAGGCACTATGCACCGTATGCAATACAAAGCCCTGCATTTTTTCAGATGGTAGGGTAACATGGAAATATGGGAATTAGACTGGAAACAAGGAACACTTGACCTATTTTGCTCATTCATTAGGCCTGCCAAAATATCCCCATTGTTCTCTCTTGTAAACAAGCACACACCTGGAGTCCTCAATTTAGACACAGACAGGCCCCTAGCTCTGTAATGGGAATAATTTTGAGTCAATAAAGTGAAATTCTCTCATTCCCACAGGTGAATGCCCACCACATTGCTGAATCCTTTGCCGCCAAGACGAGACATGGGTTTCCAAATTCTGCCTGCTCCCTCTTGACACTAGGTCCTACAAAGCAAGGAAACACCACCAGGCTGGCACAACAAATAAATGGACTGCTGGTCATCCATTTATTTATTCATATTGGGCTGGGGATTTTGCTAATAATGTCAATTGATTCTGAAGCGTGTTAACATAGTTTCTAAAGCACACTGAAAGACTGAAGTCTAAAAGGAGGTTTATTACGAGCCACAGCAGACACCTAGCCTAGTATCAGAAATGAAACTGAGTATGCTGGTAACAAAAAAAAAAAAAAAAAAAAAATCAACTATCAAAGCTCTTAAAGCTTCTTTTGCGTTATCTTTACTGGAAGACATGCATTCCCCATATTGTTTTCTTCAAATTCTGTGTAATGGGCAACATGCTTTTTCTTTACAGGTCTGGCACCAGGCATTTTTACAGGTCCTAAATTAGCAAAGCAAGCAAGCAAAAAACCCCGTGTTATAAGAAAGGTAAACCCTATTTTAAGGAAATTCCACAGATATGCAATGTTTCTGACTATTCTGTTGATTTTTTTCTTTTTCTGAGATCCACACCTACTAACATTAACTATGATACTACCAGCCAGCATGCAGTCAGGATCTCTGTCAGGATGTTAGAAAAAGAAAACAGTAATTCACTGTCTTGCACGTGCTTATTTATTTTGTTTGCACAAAACTGGAATTGCATTGAAATTACACAGAAAAGTTTTACACAAAAAGTCACGTGCACCCTAACTAGGCTGATTTGTCTTAAAGTCAAACTGATTCTTGAAAGAAAAAATTAAGGTATTCATAAAGAGGGACCTAGGTGTGCAATCTGGATTAAGCACTCATTAATACAGATTGAGCCAACTCAAAACGCGCTCAGGTATGTTTTCTTTGTGGACCAGGAGAACACTGGGGGAAAGAAACGAGACACAGAAGACACAAACTCTACATCGCTGTCATGCTGTAGAAAGAAGAAATTATGCTTCACAATCAAACTTTGAGTGACACTACGCAAGGTGAGCGCCTCAGGAAGACTGGACCATAGGACCAGCTTATCAAACAATGAGAACCTGCACTCTTCTGAATAGACTGCATGTGAAGAGGAACATATTCTTCAGCACCATTTATACACCCAAAGCTAGTCTGGAAGTTTAGTATGTCCTCATCTTATGGGATGCAGTGTAGAAGCTTAAAATGCATTAGTCTCACAGGATGTTATATAACAAGAGATACAGAGGGACATGAAAGAAATACCAGCTAAGGGAAACCAAGCTCGGATATCAGTAAGAGCAGCTCCAACACTATGCTATGCTTGCTTTATCATCGTCCAGAGCGCACATATTTTTAAGCGCTGGTTTGCATGTTAGATTATAAGCAACTGGCTGTGGATTGTACATACCGGGTTCAACAACAGATCTGAATCCCCTAAAAATATGGGGAGACAAATTAGGGAGTTCAGTTCTGATACATTTTGTACTTGAGGGGCTATCAAGTGAAGCTGACAAAAGTTTCCATTATAATCAACTTGCCTTCAATCACTCAGAAATTTTGGAAACTTCACTATGTACATTTTCTATTCTTAATGTTTACCTAATCTGAAATTTCATGAGAACTTGAATAAACAAAGGTTCATCTGTTTTGCACACAGGGAATGTGAAAAAAAGAACATCCAGAGATTTAAGAGAAAGGGAAAAAAAAGAGAGAAATTAAACAAACTATAGTAAACAGCATTAACAATGGAAAATATGAATGGACTCATAGCTTATAAAGTCAATACTGGCTAGATTCATGTTTCAAGAAAAAGTTTTTTACTCTAATGAAAATACTGAAGTTTTTAAAAGTCCACACAGCTATGAAATCCTACCAAATACTTCACAAAATGCATCTTGGATACGTACTTAGGTCAGAAAATCCTAAAAAACCCTTTGAGTGTGCTAACAAACTGTCCTTTTTGTATGTAACTGTATGCTACAGTCTTTAACTTCTCTGATACATGTTGTCCCTACAAGACAACATACCTGCAAAGTAGCATTATTTTTCACTTCATTATGCTAGACAGCTGGTTTGGGGCTTGGTTTTTTTTTTTTGGTTGGTTGGTTGTTTTTTGGTTTTTTGATTAGCAAAACACATTAATAGTAGATGCCATTTGCACGTATCAAAGATACTATAGCTCTGTATTTGCAGAAAAACAATGTCACTTCTCAGTAAAGACTGTATCATAAGGGAGAGACTAAGATTATAAACAAGTTATTACTCTAGGATTTCATGATTTTGCAAGGAAGCTTAATGTTTCTCAATACAGTTTCTCTCTTTGTAATGACTGTAGGAGGAGATAAGCATAGTGCTAGGTTGCCATGGGCTTTTAATGGCAAAATGAATAATAAAAAAATATTAAAATGATAGAGACAAAAAATAAGTACATTAGAGATGCTTGCCAACTCTTCCTGCTAGTTAAAGAATCAACAAACCTTTTGCAGACCTCCTGCAACGTGATTTTCCTTGCAGTGAAAGTAACTCACAACAAATACGCTTTTCTTGGCAATTTACCTTTATTTTTCTCCTACTGACTTCTCTTTCACATGAACCTTCTGGAATCCACCATTTTGGAATGACCATGACACAGCAGAAATTACTAAGCTTTCCCCACCCCTCAACCAACCTATTAAACATGTGTAATGGTGTCATTTCCTAATGGTTCTTACAGACTGACATATTTCGAAGACAGTTTTAGTCAAAATGAATGGCAGTAAGATTGGCAAAGACTCAGAAAGCAAAGTCCAAGGAGACTAGCAAAGAACGGAGAGTCAGAAAAAAAGGTCTCTGGATATTTTTGCCATGTCTGCCAGAACCAAAAGAAATGAGGTTATGTCAGTGTTTCCATAATAAACCTCAGTTTTCAAGACTATAACTCAGCTGCAATGATCTGATTCAGACTGAAATCAACACATGCAAGGTTTTAGATCAAGCAAAGAGCAAATCTTTTTTTTTTTTTTAATGTATATCCCCTACTGCAAATACAATCTAATGTTACAATTTAATCCGGTAAGGAATTATTAATTTATCAGCATTAGGGAGAGAAAGGAGCAGGGAAGCAGAAAACAAAATTCAGAATTCACAGTGAATGTTTTCTGGGATAGCATAACTTCCCTTCCAGATATTGCCTGTGAGATTTTGAAAAGACTGTATTACTGTAGTATTTGGGGGCTCAGTATAATCCCTGACCAACAAACCTTAATATTTGTTTTGGTCCCTAAAAGCAAAATCTTATTTTGAAGCAAGTGTGGCTTTTATAATATGCAGCAGACTCGGAAGAGACTAGGAGGGACTCAGAAGAATTTACTGGATAGGCCAGGTAATTTTTGAAGTACTGTAATTTATCATATTCATTCACCTTATACCTCTCAAATACCTCTCTTACACCACATGGGTTTCGTCCTGCGGGAGTCCGAGTAACTCAGGGATATTCAGACAACAGGTAGCTCGCACGCCTGAGGAGTCCCCGAAGGGCAGAGGGCAAGGCGCTCCGGCAAGGCTTGTGAGAGCTGTGTCCTCCAGCCCCGAGGCGAGAGATGCTGCTGCTGCCACAGTCACCACGAGCAGCAGCACCTGAACAAAGTCTGCAGGTCCCTGTTTCATAGAACTTCTCCACTAGCTCAGGGATGAGCGCAAGCCTCCTGTATCAGTTAGAGATTTCCCCATAGCTTCTTATTGTTCATATACATACGACTTCAGACTCCTCTTTGTGTTTAATTCAGGTATCTCAATAGATGTAGTAAAAAATAAGCACCTTCACAGGATACTTCATGTGACTCAAAGATCAAATTTTTAGAAAGCACGTAGGTGATTGGAAATTGGGGTCTAACCTGAATAACATGTTAAAATATACCTTGAAGAGCTTATTTTCAGGTATCAAAATAAGAAAGCTGAGCAAAAAATGGCTTGTGCAAAGCCACGTAATGACTTCAGGAGCAGAACCCAGATGTTCTGAGCTGCCTTTCTCTTTTCATCTGCAGAGGAAAATTAGCTTAGACTAGATATTTTAAGAAAACTAGCGTTACATGAGCTGAATACCACAGCAAGGCTTCCACCACTTGACATTTTAATTTTCTGTCTTTGGTTACGTTTTGACGTATCGAGTACTGTTGGTCTGAGTATGAATATATACATGCTGGTGTTTACCTTTCGTCTGCTTTGCTGTGAGTTCCTCAGATTACAGAAACTTGACAATACTCATCAGCTAATGGCATATTTTGAAAACAGTTAAATAAATTAAAAATAAGTGAATTCTTTGTAACACAATACAGAACATCAGCAATAGTATTTTCTACTGTTATTTCTTCGTTTTTCCTCAAGACTGTCAGAGCACTTTGTAAAAAGAGATATACTCTTATTGAACACCTTGCACCATAAGTAGTTCCAATAAAATCATGAGACCTATTAACAAAACAAGGTATTATTCAATTACCCAACTCCGTGACATAATTATTATCAATTCTACTCACAAACGGGGAAATAAGGACATAGACTTTCAGGTACAAGATCTCACTCTAAGCGAGTAGCCAAGCTACAAAGAGAATGCCAAACTCTCGGCTGCTAGCCTCTTGCTGTAAACACCTCAATACTACCTGTATTATAGAAACAAAAATAAAACACAGTATTGACAATTTTCTGGCATTTTCCAGCAATCTTGATTTATCTGAACACCCTCATCAAAATGTTACAGAACAAGAAAAATTTGACTTTTCAGGCCCCCCTGAATAGCTGCAATGTTTTTTTTATATTTAGTAAGACGAACACCTTTTTAACTGCCTATATTACAGCTATGAATTAGCCAAAGCTACATTGCTACAACAGAGGGAAAGCTGGCTGTTAAAATAGGCATCAGAGATTCGCAAACAGAAGGCTAAGATACACATATAGACACACACTCACAACATTTCTGAAAGTCAATTTTCTCATGAACTTAAATGTTTTTCCCCAACATTCTGCCACCCAAGTTCATTTGGAGAGACCGTAGGACCTGAAGCAAAGAAGATCTGTTGTGCAGCAGAAGCAGAAAGTTGACAGACATGGTTCATGAGGCTTATTGTAAAATAGAAACTTAGAGGTTGCACTTTCTCAGACTGTGGGTTGGGATTTTTATTTTATTTACTTATTTTAAGGTAAAATTACAAATGTTATGCTTTGTTTCCATCCTCTGACTTCAACCCCAGAAGAAACTACAAAATGACTTGTATTAAGCAAATGATTAGAGATAGTAAATCTTCTGTCATAATTGCTGCTCATACTGGAAAGAAGTTTTCTTACCTTTTTACTACGTTTGCTGAAAGCCAACAGTGTCATCCCCTCAGTCATTTCAGTCAGCTACTCCTTTATTATACAGAATGCAAGTAATAATGAAACTGTGCCGATCTACTTGCTTTCACTCTATACAGTGTCTGTATTTATAGGCTTATGCTTCTATTTGAATCTATATTTATCTGCTTTATCTGCCTACAGTGCATCTGTTTCTCATACACACAGACATATATACATACACACGCATGGCATGCACACAAATACACAGACATATATAAACACACATACGGGCATACCCAAGAATATGCATACTCACAGTAGGCTTCTGTTCAACGGTAAGATTTGTATAAATATAAACATATGCACTATACACAATATAAATGAAGACACATGCACAAAGAAAATCATAAACAATTACATGAATATGCCTTGTTGGCTTTAGGACGGTTTATTATTCAGCGGGCTGCCTAGTCAAGAGGATTGTATACATTTAGTTTCCTTTACATTACTCTGCTGCAGTAGCTTTGCAAGCAGTAGCAATTTTGCCGTTATTTTGCCTGGAGTTTTTTCTGCGTAAGCTTACTTGGCACAGTTGTGAAGTCACTGCCATCCTGTCTGTAGACCGATTCCCTGTTGGTACCACTAGCAGTTTCCCTCAGGCTAGTCATTAAAAAGGCCAGAGTTACGCCACCCTGTGCCAGTTCAGGAGACCATCCCCTAGAGGGAAAGGACAAGATGCAACTCCAGATCCAGGTCAATCTGGCAATTTTAAGACCAAACATTCCCTAGGCCTTAAGAATAAACAACTTCTTCCCAAATTACCAGAGGATAAACAGGGGTATTCACCTTCACATGAGCAGAACCCAGCGTGCCGCACTTCCCTGTATCACCAGACAGAGTTGCAGGTACTCTGCCCCATCACTTAGATCAGACCTAGGTCTGCCTCAACCTTCCTTCTTGCTAGCTAGGCTCGCGTTAAGTCTACCAGAGCTGCCAGAGGAGGTGACTGAACTGAAGTCTGTGACGCTAAGGTCTCTGTGGAGCCGTCATGTGATAAAGCCTGCATTAGGCCAGTTATGTAAACAGATTATAGCATGTCTCCACTGGACGATCTTAATTCAGCACTTGATTCGTTCACATCCTACCATCTCAAAGGGGTGTTGGAGGAGGAGGTTCCACAAGATAAAAGCAAAGCTAAGCAACAAAGTCCCTGGGGACTTCTTTCTGTGTCCCTCATAGCAGAAGCTGTATTTTGGCTTCCCAGTTGCTCATAGGGCGGTGAAAATGAACTGCTGATTCAATACAGGACCTCTGGGCTCTTCTGATAGGAGCAGGAATCCCTAAGCCAAAAACTAGTGGATATATAGGCTAAAGAAGTAAGATAAAAAGAACCCACTGGGTATCAAGGGCAGCTGAAAAAGACAGCCTTACCCAAAATCTTTTTGAAATCCTGGAAAACTTCAAATATGACCAAACAACGTATCTTGGCATTTTACAGGACTAAAAAGCTATACTCAAGCCTAAAAAGAGGCCACTCTGAAATCCAGGTAGTAAGTATATTGACTAGTAACTTAATGGACAAACAAATTATTAGGGTATATTTAAAAACCCCAAAGAAGTTCTAAAATATCCTGTAACTCAAAATCAGGAAGAAAAAAACCTTAAGACGACTTTTAATGTCAAGATTGGGTTGGATAACTAAACCAGAAAGACTACTTCTTAAATCAAAGACTTTTGGATCATTCATTCACTTGATCATACCGAGGAACTGCTCCCGTAGTAATTTTGTGCTTATCTGGTCTTAGACGGTCCATTTGAAAGAGTTTTTAGAAAATCTACAGACAAGAAGGCATTTAAATATAATATGTATATACTTTCCATGTAGACAGATTTTCTACATATCTTCATTTAATTTCTTTTTGGTCTTAATATTCCCAGTTCTCCATCATTATACTGAACTGCAGTTATTGAACAAAACTCCGTTTATACTCTCCTCACTGTTAAAGTTACCCTTATCCCCTGATGGCTGACACAACCATTTTAAAATTTAAAAAATATAATTCCATCCTCTTAACTTACTAATTTTTTTTAAATGCTCAGCACAACTTACATAGTAACACGGGATCCACACTACTTGAAAAGCTTTGCCGTCTAGAAATAAAATACCAATTTGAAAGAGGGAAGAGAAAGGATTTTTCAGTTAACTTCCATGTTATCTGGGCACCATCAGTCTGGTAGGGTCTATTATGAAAATACTACCATACTGCTAAAAATGACAGGTTTGTGATAACTGTAATGACTCTTCATTTATATTATCTTTAGCAGTGACCCCTTAGCAACCAGTCCATTCATTTTTTTCTCAGCAGAGTATTTTATGGTTTTAGTGTGTTTAAGAGTATTTCTAAATTGAAAAACATTATTTAATTCTTCAGGTAGCAACAGATTGATTACAGAATATAGTTTCTCTTTGAGGGTGCCCTACAATGTACCTTTATACATATAAGAAACTATTTAAGCATTTCTTTGATGCACAAATGTATAAACTCCTACCTCATTTGTTCAGCATTCTTTGAAATTCTGTAGGTAGAACATAAAAGGAATCTGTTTGATGCAAACTCTCTCCTTTCTTATGACAAAGAGAGTGAATATTACTGGAGTTCAAGAAATGCATCCTTTTCTCTGTATACAATGCACTGAAAAAATATAGGCTGGGACAAACATCTAATACATCTTATATTGCTTGAAGGAGAACAGCTATGTTAATATATAAATACCTCTCAATTCTTGGCACATTGTCTGCTAATATATCTTAATATCTGACATACATCTATCCCTCCTTAGAAATCCTTCTATTAGATTTGCTAACTGATATCTATGATCTTAAACATACTATATTATTTCTTGGAGAAGATTTAATGGTATGTTAAAATTCAAATTAGAGAAAGTAACCCTCTACTTCCAAATAAATTAAAATATAAAAACTTAAGCCCTATCCTTGCCTCAACAAAAGAATCATGTCATTTTATGCTGATGCAACTGTATGGGTTTATAACTCAATCTTATATTAGTATAACTATATCCATGCATGAAGTTGATCTAGTATAATTACTTCAGTAAAAACATCAATCCTTTCAAATAGAACAATTACATTAGTATAAAATCTGTGCACATATTAGGCCTTAGTAGATGTCTGAGACCTCCTAAGACAAAATGGTAAAGACCAGCTGTCCATTCCAATGGTCACAATTCCTGATTAATTTCAACAAAGCTGAAACTGCCTCAAATGTATCAGACTTAAAGCAAGTAAACCACATGGGCCGTGCGCTAACGTGTAGAATCAGAATTTCAGAGACCAACAATGAGCATTTAAAGATTAAAAGAAAATATTTGTCCAATTTATCAACAGACAAACAGTAATGAGAAATTATAAAAGGGAATTCTTTTGTTGGGTTTAGTGGGACAAATTCAAATAATGACATGGACATTGTAAACCAAACAAGTCTGTTTAGCAGCTTTTCTTAGAACAGGTTGAAATCTCATCAGCAACAACTGATCAATGCTGCTTCCTAACAGACAGACACTTAAGCTGTAGATATGCAAGTACAACTTGGCACCATTATCATCTCTCCACGTGGTAGAAGCTTTCATATGGCCAACAACACTTAGAATTTGGAAACAGGGTAGCCAGTATGCTTTCTAAAATATGCCATTCCACCACTATCTCAACTATTTTACCCATAACCATAACAGAAGACTAAAAGTGTGACTTGCAAAAGTCAGTAACAGAAACAATACAGCTGTACTAAAATTTGAATGCTGCAGGAATGCCTAGCTTAGCACAATGCATAGTTTTTCTTTCTTTTTTCTTTTTTAAAGCACCTCCAAGTAGTATAGATGACTTAAGAACAAAATACACTCTTGAAACTGAGATATCAACGGATGAATGTTAAAACACTATAAAGGACCTTCCCAAATGGCAATGCTCCAGGGCTTTAGCACAGAGTTTGATGTATCTTTTCAGGAGCTCCTAGTTCTTTATAACCTTCAAACACTCTGTGATTCTCTGAACACAGAAAACAGCCTTACTCCTCCTTGAAAGCCAGCAGAAACATGTTCTTGAGAAAAAAAGAGAAAAAAAAAAAAAGAAAGAAGTGTTTAACTATGTAGATCATCTTCACCAAAATAATGTATTACCTCAAAAAATAAAATAGTGGCAAAAACCTAAGGAACTGACTATCTTAATCCTATCACTATTAACTTAAATTGATCATCCCAGCTTTCCTGAAGAACTGTGGCAAATCACTCGTTTCCTTACAAAATGAAAGAAAAGTATCCTTCTCCCTGCAGTAAGCACTGAAAAGATATTGAGTGAGATTTTTGTAGACAATTATCTCGGGAAGTTATCTTGAAGGTTCAGGGGGAACCTAAGCAATGTGTATAAATACCTGATGTGGGGCAATAAAAAGACCGAGCTAGGCTGTTCTCCGTGTTATCCCGTGAAAGGACAACAGAGAATGGGCACAAATGGAAATACAGGAAATTCAATTTAAACATGAGAAAAAAATTTTGATGGTGATGGTACTAAAACATCAGAATTTGCTCAGAGAGGCTGTGGAGTCTCCGTCCTTGGAGATACTCAAAACCTAACTCAACACAGCACTGAGCAACCCGCTCTAGGTGATGCTGCTTTACACTAGGCAATCTCCATTGACCCCTTCTGACCTCTGTGATTCTGTGAAATTTTCTTTTCAGATATGAATTTAGGAGTTACACCAAAATGTATTAAAATATCTTCCTGTGCACGGCTTTATTTGACTTGGTCCTGCTCAGAAATATAAAGCTTGACTCCAGACTGTGTAAGATTAACAGAAAAGATGGTAGAAGTATCAGTATGCTTTTATAACGCCTTCGGGAGCAGCAAAAGGCGCATCCTTTATCGTGTATTTTGTTTATGATAGCTGCTGGAGACTGATAGAGACTCAAGTCACCATAATCTATACACTATCAGATCTCCCTATCTCTGCATGACACCTTGCTTTAGAAATCAAATCTTCATTCTGCATCTCAACAGAGCCTAAAGTCTCTTTCATCCATCTGATGTATCTCCAAGAAAGAAGTAACGGTCTTCTGTACACATTCAACCAGATATATTTTTCTAGGCTAACAGACACTTCTGGAATTCCAACATGTGAATGAACAGATCTAACCCAACTGATTTACATCATTAATACTAATCTGCAAGCTTTCTTACCTACCCTAAATTAAATTTCCAAAAAGTATTATTATTTACAAGCTAAGATAAAATAGTGATATAATTCCTAAGAGTCTTAAAAGCCTTTCCATTATTTCTCTTTATTTGGTACAAATAAGAAATAAAAAGAGTCACAGCAATTGCAGCACAGAAAGAGATGAAGTAATAATCATTCCACTGAGGTTTCAAAGCCAGAAAAACACAGGCAGATACTAACCACCCCAACTAGAAAACCTAAATCTGGAGAGCCCCAACTGGATGCCTATAGAGCTACCTATATTCTTAAGAATTAAAACCAGTCAAACATGCCAAAGCAATGAAGAAAAATACAGCAAAGGCCAGTTTCCTCTCTCACTCATAACCTCTGGTCCTCTGATCTCCTCAGACATATGGGGAAAAGCACTAAATGGTAAATATAACAACAGAGTCAGGCTTTTCTACCAATCTAAAAAATGCTAGTTTTAAAAGACAGTATTCTCAGGCATATCAATCTTTGCAAGTTTTTACTAGACCACAGTGCTACTGAATTTTCAGCTGCTCAGAATTAAGATTAATTTACCTTCTTGGGATTTCTGTAAGTATCTACAAGTGAGAATCTTTTCAGATGTGATTGCTAAAAGATGTGATACGCTCTACAACAATTGAGTAGATGAAAGGCTTGGACAGCAGTCTAATTTAAAAAGAGTTTCCATCGTTACTGTCCAATTCTATTTTAAGAAGAATTTGCATTTGGACTGTCCATCTTCTACTCTCAGCTCGGAACCTTTAAATTCCTCATATGGCCTGGAGGTCATACTTTTACAAGGACTACTTTTGAAGGTTTAGAAAATCATTAATAAAGGGTTCAACAAACGCTTATTACTTGTTATGAAGGATTGAGTGGAACAAGCCAATTGATGTTTATAATAACCTATAGATAGACCTGTGATGTGCTTACAAAACGTGTAATACATATTACCCATCTCAAAAATGTTTTTAGAATACTGATAAATCATATATAAACTTTTATGAATTGTTTATAAAGTGTGTCATCAATATAAGTGTAGCTGGATAAACAATGCAAGAAAGAACTTGCAAGGAGGCTATTTACAGCACCTGTAAACACACATACTTCGTTGTGCAAAGACTTGAGTAATAGGCTACTGTTTTCACAAGGATTAATCCTTCTCATCCCTCAGCTGGTGATCCAAATCTTATCTCCCCCTCCTGCATAGTACCTGCAGGTATCTCAAACATCCAGGAAAACTGAGCAAATTGCACCCATAGTGACATATGGACCATCAAGTCCCACAGCATCAGTAGGGAGCCGTATAGCTTCAGATTTTCAAAACCTTCTAGGAAATTCCATCCCTAAGGAACACCAGGGAGTACATATATAGGGGGAATTTGTGAATCTCCTTAAGGAACTTAACGAATGAATGGGTTACTGCTATGAACGCATGCGAGTTTTACCTATGTAACAATTGTAATATTGACAGTATTTCTCTCTTTACCCTTGTGTAGTCATAAATTATGCATTCTGCTGTTAAATCAGTAAAAATCCTTTAATGTCAGTCAAATGACCTCACATTTCATTGAAAGCAGAATCTGGCCCTGAATGTCATGGCAGTGAGAACATAACAAAATGGAAATCTCTTGTGAGAAGGCATTGCAGAATTTCATGGCACATTAATTAATCTTTTCTGATTGCAGTAAGGCTTTCACTTCATTGACATATGCTAAATAGCACAGACAACTACCAGTCCTTACTGTCTTTTTTTCAAAAGAGGTTTCCTTGTGACAACGAATGCCCATCCAAGAAGTTATATGCTGGAAGTTCACTGGAAGAAAAGAAACACACTGGATATCACCTACTGAAAAATATAAAGAACGAGGCTTATACCTCTAACGATGTAATTTTACCAATATTAAGACTAAAGTGTAACTTCAATGGCTCCACTCCTGGTTCACGTTTCTGCATGAATCATAGTTCTGCTTTAACAGTAGTATCATATATTGACTGTTTTCAGTAGAAAGTATCGAGATTATCATGCTGCAAGAAGACGTCTATGTTTGTAGATCTATGACAAGAACAGGATTGTCCATTTTTTATTTAGCCCCTAATTCTATTATTTTAGGCAGCCAAGTGAACTATACTATCTGAAATTCAAGCACAATTTCCTATCTAACACCACTGACTGAACCGGTGTGCTGCAGTTCCACAGGTTTTCCCAGAAGCACAACTACAAAGCACAATTCTGCACAGTGATGGTTATGCACAAGAAAATATGGATAACATATCCGGTTTGGGAAACATTGTCAGGTGAATACATTACCCCACGTCAGCTCTGACCATGTCAGAGTAGCACATCAGAAACACATTACGGTTCTGATGGGAGAGTAAATGAATACAGAAACATATTACATTGAGTACAGGAAAAATCTAAGGGCATCGTAGAAAAGCTGGAGAGAGTGATTATATAGGCTCAGGGGGATACCAGCAATTATGAAAAGGACATTGCCAGCCACAACTGAAAAGCAAAGAACAAAGCCAACAATATGGTATTAATCACATGCCCTGTCCGCGTATGATGCCAAACTATTCAAAGCACAGAATGTTCTTTATTCACCTCACTTTATATTGCTGAATGAATATAGCATTTATGAAAATGAGAGATTAAAAACATTGATATTAACCAACCCTGGGCCAAATCCTACTTATCTTATTGATGCAAGTAGTTCCACTGATTTTAATAGATGTAATTACTATTGACTTCAGTACAGCTACTCACAGAATTAGAAGGGCAGGATGTGGCTCATTGCATAACCAAGCTTCCCTTACCACCATGAATGGTGCCAACTCATCATTTCTGATGCAACCTTCCCTGCTTTTCCGGTAATGGATCCCTTGAGCAGAAACAACTGTACGCACCAAATTCTGTGATACTTTTGATGTGAGCACAGTAATAATTTGAATGAAATGACCGATTTTATTTTTACTCACCTCTTCAGAAGCAATAGACGCAACCCTCTGACACAGAGAACTTCATAGCACAGTTTTATTGTTCATTCCTCCAATTCCTTATGAATGAAACATCTGGGTGGGGCTGGAATTAAACTTCTGCAAGGACTGCCTATCGTCTGATGATTATAGTATATTTGAAAAGGATAATATAAACGAAACTGATTTACAGTAAGTTTCTTGGGTACAGGAATAGAATGTTTCCAGCAATAGGTTTCAAGCAGTGGATAGCCCTTCCGAAGGAGATTAGATTCATCCCGTTCTCCCTACTTTCAGATTTACATGCAGAGTCTCATTTACAACCACACCTATTTTCTTCTGCAGTATCCCTTAGAGCCATGCCAGAATGGAGGAGATTTGAGGGACAAAAAGAGAGAATGCAACAAACAACATGAGGGAGAAAAAAGAAGGGAATCACTTTGGTTTTTGACAGCTTAAGAGTGATGTAAGGATGCTGCCTTTTAGGGGCTCAGTCCTTGCTCTTCAGTCATATTGCTTCAATGCCTCAGAGGCAGGGGATGTTAAACTTGTAAGATGGCATGATGCACATGCAAAGCAGAGGAAGGCAGAAGTCTGGAACTCTTTTTTCAATGACTTATAATTGAAGAGGCAGCAAACCAGTGCCTTATGGCAGTTAAACCCATTGGAATACACTATAAACCAAGAATGTCTGTCTTCAATCCTAGCCTTCCACCATCCACTTGCTACAACATATGCTGAATGGGTATTTATGGTGGGGACCAATTCTAATCTCTTTATTTCATTATAAAATTTAAGTAATCTCCATCAATCTCAAATTCCTTTGTGGGCAGCTGAGATAAGAACCAGTCTGAAGATGTTCTGCTGCACTGGTTCTTACTCCTCTCAGTGAGAGGTTATTCACTGCCCTCTGAAATTCCTCACTAGCTCCTGAATGCAGTTGTAGATTCAAAGCTGACACAGATCTATATATTTAAGGACACAGATTTCAGACACTTAAAGAAAAACGTGATCTTTTCTTGCAGAGCAAATCTTTGCATGTAGGACATTATGAAATTCTTCCTCGTTTTGTAGAAATAATACAACTAGGCTTAGATCCTGTTATAACTAAGCTTAGATCCTGTTATAACTAGGCTTAGATCCTGTTATGTGCACATTTTTTAAACGATTATTATCTCAAGCACACAGAATAATAGTTAATATTTCAGATTTTAAAATACAGTGGAGCCTCAATTATCCAAATTCAGTGAACCCAGACAAGGTTTTGCCCCTTGTCATTTATTAATTAAATGGTAAATTGCTTCTATTACTAATTATTTCCACAGATCCATGGGCATGCAGGGCATTTTGGTTACTGGTAAACGCGATTATCGAGCTCTATTCAGTGTTCTTCCCATGTTCTTCAGATAATTGAGATACTGACGTACTCTGAAAACAATTTAAAGCATTTTTTACAATGCATTACTGGGAGAGCTTCCAGGTCTTGTAAGTCCTCTGGGGTAGCGGCATCCCCAAGATTGTGGGAGGCAGCACTCTTGACAAGCCAAAAGACAGGAAAGTGTGTCAGCCAGTACGTAAAACAAAAGCAAAACTATTTCTTGAGCACAATCTGACAATTTCTAATCCCACCAGTATATTAGTTTGAATGAGTGACTGATTGTCTGAATAGGATGCTAGCAAGTCAGACATTACATTAAATTTGCTCTTTTTTGTGGCTGGTCTCTAGTCAAGGGAAGAGAAGTTTAGCTGAAGAATCCTTTAGATGTGAGGGATCCTACAAAGGGGAAATGGTTCCAACTAGAGCAAAACAGACCAGACTTAAAAAGACTATCTGAGAGATTTTAATGCTAGAGGTACAGAACTGTACACAGGCCAGAAGGATGCATCATCTGTGGGGGAAACCATGAGAACTCTGAATCTTTGTAAAAAAGAATAGGACGTAAGCTGATAAAATTCAGGTGCCAAATTCAACAAAGAGCTGCCTCAACAGACAAAGTCTGTTGTCACTTTGAGCGGAGTATCTAAACAGATAGCCAGGTCAAAAGTGTAAGCACTTCAGTACAAAACCTAAAGTCTAAGGACTAAGATAAGAGAAGTGCAACGCTATTTTTCGAAGCAAAGACATGTAAGACACAACTTCAGCAGTTGGAGAAGATGTTGTATGTTGCAATACTACGGTGCGTTTCATAATAATCACAGAGTAGAATGCACAGGTGAGGGACTGCTGCCGTGAATTAAAGCATATATAAATAAAATGAATAAATGAAAATTTAAAAGTAGCATAAAATCTCCGTGTTTTTTAATTCCAAGCCTAAAAAGAAAGAGAATGGTGTTAGAATCATACTACGCAACATCCTACCAAAATGCTGACGGTGACTACGAAATGCAAAGTGGACGACTTGAGAGGCAGCAGCTAGCCGGAAAACCTATGAAAGAGGGAGCAACTTTGCTTTAGTGCTAAGATCACTAAACCTACTTTAATATGTGCATATTAAAGAACCTCCTTGTAATAATGAATATAATGCACCTAAATTCAGTTTTCTATAGGACTGAGAAAATAACAACAAAATCCACTACAGCAATACGTAATTTCAGAAAAAAATGCTATTTAAAATAAGGAAATAGGAAAAGAAAATTTAAAAGAAGCAGCTTTAAGATGCTACTGTTAGAAGATATGTTATCAGAGATTGACGTCTCTTACAAGAACAGGAAAGCCTTACCTTAGAATAGCTGTAATAATCGTAATAATCCTGACCCCCAGTTGTCTGCCTCAATCATTTTGAGGAACATCTCAGCAGTTTGTCTGGCAGGCACAGCAAATTACAGCCTGAGGTACTAAAGAAATCCCTAAACAGTTCTGATTTACCTGAATATGCTAGGTTGTAAACTCTCATAATTCGGTTGCCACTTAGATGAAAATCCTTTGCAAGAGGGCAAAAATCTCCAGGAGAAAAGCATGACATGGTTCCTTTAGATGCAGGAACCTTTAAAGTTGTCCTACAATAATTCATTTCTACTCATTACTCAGAACTCAGGAAACAAATGTATAACCACATGTGAAAAAAGAAAATAATAGGATTTTTAAAAAATGAGCCAAGTGAAGGGATTTACTAGAAGTAGAAAGAAACCATCCAAAAAGAGGAAGTCATATCTAAATGCAGGAAGCAGAAAAAGGGGTACATTTTGATGATTTCTTTAAAGAAAGCAAACATAGAATAAGGCAGGCCCATCAAAATGTTGAAGAAGAACTTTTAAAATCCATAAATAACCTTTCTAAACACCTTACATAGAATCTGTTTCTGCCAACAGATGAGGTGTAAAAAGAGTGTTCAAAGAACAAAAACCCCAGATTAACTCTTTGTACTGTGTTCACTACGGAGAAGTTTAAAAAGGTTTGTAAGTGAAACCCCTTCTCTGGAAGGTCAAGTCTAAGAAAACGTATAATGGAAAGAATAAGTGGTTCCCATCTAACAGTTAGAAAGAAACTCAGACATGAAAGAGCTTAACTAATAACTCCTGCACATAATCAGGGTGGGCAACAAAAGAATGGAAAGTGATTAAATGGCAATAGTAAAAAAAGGGCTTTAGGAAGACCCACATAGGTCAGTTGCTCTATATTCTATGCCATGGGAACGGATAGAAAATATAATAAATAATAACAGACACCTGGGTAGGTAAAACAGGGAAGATTCAACATGAGTTTTTTGCAGAGGCATATTTTGATTCACAAATCTACCAGAGTTCTCTGAAGGAGGAGCATCTGTGTGAGAGACTCAAGTAGTACTAGTTGCTAAAAAAAAAAAAAAACAACCCCTAAAACCCTCACCAAAGAATCTAAAAGAAAGTTATCATGACATAAAAGAAAAGAGACTAAATATTCATACAACACAATAGGATTTAATTTAGCTATTACTACACAGGAAAGACAGTGTGGAATCCTTGTGGATATACCTATGAAAGCACCAGCTGAATACTCAGCATTGATCATAAAGGCAAAAAAAAAAAAAAAGTTGGGAATTATTAAGAAACAACTAGAAAATAAAACTAAAACCGTAATTACATCCTTCTAATAAATCCACAGTAGACTCACATTCTGAATACTACATGTAGGTTTGAACTTTCAATGCAAAAGAGGATATAAGCAGCCTAAAAAGATGCAGAAAAGGGCACAGAGATGCTCAAAGCATGGAATAACTTCTGTGCAAGGAGAGATTAAAAAGAGTTGGGTTCTTTGCCCTGGAAAATAAACGATTGAGAAAAATATAAAGGAGTTTTATAAAACCATAACAAACAAGGACAAGGTGAACTATTAATAATTGCTCCCTATTTCTCATTACACATTTCTAGGAAACATCCAAAGAAGTTATCAAGCACCAGGTTTAAAGCAAACAAAAGGAAGTACGTTTTCACACAATATGTAATTAAATTGTGGAATTCACTTGCACAGGATGTTTTCGATGCCAAAGGCAAAAATGGTTTCAAAAAACAATCGGACAAAATCAGAAAAGAAAGCTTGGGCTTTAATAGCCCCTTCTACCAGGGCTATTAAACACAATGATGCAAAAGCAGAAAACATTACCCCACACTAAGAAACAGGAAGGCTCAACTACACATTTCTGAAGAGCAGAATGAACCAATCTGACGTGTATCAGACAGCAGCTAAGCTTCAACATAGCTAACACATAGATCACGCAGATTCTGGCTTTAAAATGAATTTATGGAGCACATGGATTATGGCTGCAACTGATAATTTACTATTGCACTGTCAACCTACTGGATGTTGATTAATATCCTTCCCCAGGTACAACCATAGTTAAAGTGTATGTTAAGGACAAAGAGTTAAGAGTGAAACGGAGAAATGTTTGGAGAACAAGGTATTCTTTCAGGAGACTTGTGATATATAGATACAGCAGGTTTTCGTAACTGGCTGAGATTCCAATAGGTGATATTAATTCCCGAGATGAGAACCATCTACCTTATGTAGCTACCAGTGATGATACACCCTTTGGTTCTAATGGGTGTTCAACGTTCACACTGTGGAGTGATTTCTGTGGGAGCTGCAGTTAGTCTATTGTGCATGTTACACTCAAAAATGCCTTTTAAAAACTAAGTAAAAACATTAAGGTCACAAAGCAAAGCACGCTGAAGTATGAAAATATCAAAATGAAGTCTGTCACAACAGCTGTAGTGTTACAATACAATCTTCCGTGTTATGATTGTATATTTTGTGTTCTGTATAATGGATAGCATCCAGGGAATGAGACTAATTCAAATACGCTTTTTTTATCCTCTCTGTTCAGTGTGTGGCCCCAAGCCTTGTTTACTGAGTGGCATCCAAGTCTTGCATGAAATAAGATGGGTTTTTGTTTCTGGCTTTTCTGTGGTACTCATCACTATAGCATCTGAATATCTCAACAATCCTGGTGAATTAATCCTCACAATGTACCCTCAGATGTCTGGAATGATTTTAATTCCTCATTGAAGAAAACTGTGAGAGAAATGATGTGACTTTTTCATGGCCACACAGAAAGTCTGTATCAAAGACAGGAAGGCAATTTAGATCTGTTCATTCTAAGGGGTGCCAAGCATCTCCTGAACTCTTCCTACTCTGAGGATCCACTCTGAGGATTCGTGCTCTTCCAGCAGACCTGCAGTTCATCGGTAGCATAAACGTTCTCCAGCAGGGGCGGGATACCATGGACAGGGACCTCATTCCCACCACACCGTATATCTAATCCTGTGAACTGGGAAAAGCAGCTCTAAGGATTCATCGCTGCAAGATTTGCAAAACTCTTGGAGATACTCAGATCATCAGCACAATGAAGGGCAAAGTATGACATTTTGTTGTTACAATCTTTTGCCGACATTTCTCCTCCTGATTTGCATTCGCTAGGATTCTTGCCAACATGGGGTATTTTATGTTATATTTTTCTAAAAAGTCTCAAGCAGGGGCAGTGGTACGGGTGTAAAGAAATCAACAACAGACACATGGACTGTTTCTGTAATGTTAAAGATTGCAATTTACAGTTGTGGTCTAGTTCATAACTATGAATTAGAACTTTATGAAACACGCTTTATACACGGCACTTGTGCTCTAAGTGCATAAAAACACAAAAATTTATCCTGATGTACTGCTACCTTAATGGTCTGTCTCACACCTACCAAATCCAAGAAACTGAGAGTAAGCCTCAGTCTCTGTTCTTCTATTGTGTTTCCTATTGTGCCTACATATTGCAGCGTTTGTGGTCTGTAAGATCACCCACTGTAGGAACAACTTTCAGTTCTCTGTGACAATAGGGTGAGCTGAGGACAGACTGGCAATCTTTGGAGATGAATTTCCTGCCCTTTGTGGGTTTCAGTTAGACTCTTAGCATTATTTGAACTTTTGTGGTTTAATTTTCTTTGTTGTTGTTTTAATTCTAATGGCAGAAAACAGGAGAAGAAACAACATCCCTCTGGAGGCAGTGAATCTCAGGATCTGAAGAGTAAACAGCCATGTTTTCTCTTTCTGGCATTTTAAGATACATCAGCAAACAGAGAAAGGACCTAGTAGTTCTGTAGAATGGCAAAGGGACATAGAGCTTCTCATTTCCCGGTAAAGATATCAAAAGCCTTAGGATCTGTTGACGTTTTATGGCCTTCTGAACTAATCTCTTGCCATTGGCATTCAGCCACTACTGCAGGCTCAGAAACTACTCACTACCATTCTCTTACTAAGGACTGAAAAAGAAATAGGGTAGAAGAAAGGCTATCGCATGAAGGCTATCCTGCAGCAGCAGTATTAGTTGCACAAAACACGTAGGAAAGAAAGCGTCTGCCAGCCTGAGACCCAAATATTGGTTTCACTCAACTATTATGGTTTATAGTTGTGCACAGGTTATTCAGAGAACAGGAGCTCTTAATTACACAGGGAGCAATGGAAGTCCTTGGAAAAGGCAGCCGAAAAAGTCCTGTCCCACATTCTTAATTTGTAGAATTTATAGAATTATAGTGGACTGCCCTTCTCTCTCCCCACTTACAACATCTGCGGGCCAAATCCACTACCTTTAGGATGAAAAAGTAAAGGAAAAAATGTTTTCTCTGGCAATGTGCAAGCCTAGCTAGGCAAGGATCTTTTTCCACAACCACTGGTGGCTTGAATCAAGTGACCCTTTCAAATAGCAGTGAACTTTGGACGCAAAGATGAGATCAAGAATGATACCTTAGTAACTACAGTTATTAAGTTCTTAATGGGGGTCAGATCTGTTTGTTATGTTCTCACACATGCAAAGGACATTATAAAATAATATTTCTCATGATATACAGGGATTTTCCCTTTATATGTTTGAAAAAGAATCATAAAATAACTCCACTGTAAAAATAAGTAAGCCACTAAAACAAATAACAAATGACTTCTCCAAGGGGTAAAAGTGCCAGCTATGGGATAACAGTCACTAACTACTGCAATGAGTTTTCTCAAATTCCAGGGATCATCAGCATGAGAGAGTTTTAGTTATGCCCATCTTGACTAACATATGCAGAAGGGAACATTTCTGTTTCTTCATTCCCTCATTCTCTTGGGTGTCTCAGCTTCCTATCTTTTGCTTCTGTTTACAGTCATCTCTCACCATGTACTTCAGGAAAAGAAAAAACTCAATAAAGATCAGAGCCTGTTCCATTATGTGCCCTTCCTCTTATTCTTCTCCTCCTTTCTTGCATTTGTGCAGTGTTGTGGCACCTATTAACTACCCATGTTTTCAGAATGACATTATACAAGGTGCAGGATAGACCACTGTGCCCTAAAAATATCAACAACTGCATTAGTCTCACAATAATTAATGGCAGGCATTATGCAAATGACAACTTTTTCACTGCAAAATAATGACATTTCTTCATTTTGAGCAGAGTTATGCAAAACAATGAATTGGGGATGATAAATCACACAGGAGAATTAAGAAAGCCATAACGTTCCTGCCCAGGCAGGCAGAAAGACAGACAGACCAACAATTTAGAACACATTGTTTGTTCTCAAACCGCTATTAAGAAATAAATAAAAGCATAGCCAGTCGGTCATTAGAACGTATGTGTAATTTAGTTTCTCCCCTTTAGGCAACTATGCATAAGGGGACGTTAAATTCTAGCAATTGGATTATTACAAGTCACAAGCAAATTTTTTTTTATTAACCTTAATAAGTCATTCACTCAGAGACTACAGGCATCAGGCAAATAAAATGTATCACATGTCATTCTCCTACACATTAACTAATTTCTTATGCAAACATCACAATGTATAGCAATTACCGCTGCTCAAAAAAGCCCCAAAGTCAGTTTCAATTTATTTTATTGCTTTTGTGCGTGGCCATTTCCTGTAGCGCTTTATTCTCTGTCCCCACGTTTTAGGTGCAAAAGAAAAGAAACACAAGGAGGGAGAAGCTACTTCTCTGAAATGTTCCCACACCTTTTTCTCCTTGTTGTGAATGCTGTGGGAAACAGACGTAGGTAAGGTCCTCTTGTAAGCCTGAAGAAGCTTCTCACAGGTGAAAAGCTAACACTGACCAGCTGCAAGCACCCTCCCTTCCCCATCCCCTTCTCCACTACATGCTCCTCCTGAAAGAGCAATGCCTGCCCAGTCCTCCCAGTGCCTCCTGCCGAGAGCCTGGCGCAGGACGGCCTGTGAGCTCCCCAGAGCTGCCATTCCTGCTCTGCTCCCTGAAGAGCAGGCTCCCCAGCGAGAGTGGCGCTGGAGGGTAGCTTTGAACTCCCCTACGTACGACACTCCTCCGCTGTTCCTTACAGTGTCTCCTGCTGGAACGGAAGTATCTATAAGCTTTTTAATAGAGAGCACTCCTGGATCTTTCTTTCTAGTGATTCCTGCTGGGAGAGTCTGATGTATCAAAGAATTACAGCGATGAGAGCTGGAAAGACCTATGGTATTTAATCATTTTCTCCATCCTCCCACCTGAGCTAGGGTATTCCTTACACTAGTTTTTTCTGATGTTCTATCTAGTCTAACTTTAAAGAGTGCCCAATAACTGGGCTGTCACCTCTTCCCTGGGGAGGTTATTCCACAGTGGTAGGTCATGAGACTGGAAATTTCCCAAGGTATGCCGTGTAATTTTACTTCTTTATGTTTAGTTTTATTTAAGCAGGCGTTAGTTTTCAGACTCCCAATACTGCCATAAGATTTCTCTTCTCTGTTAGAAGCGACTGGAACTGCACCAGTCTTCCTCACATCTATAGCTCAGCATGACATTTAGCGACATTGTCCACTGAAAAAAGCTGGATTTGCAGCACCTACAGATTATCCAAAGACTGTTTTCATTCTTCACAGTGACTTCTGATGAGAACTGGTACGAACAGGGAACCAGGACAGGACTTTTACAACCAGTGCAGTATTACCTCTCCTCTAGCCACATCAGCCGCTCCCCTCAGGAAGCACTGGTGGCCATTCCAAACACACATAAAGCAGAGCATCAGCAAGGACTACCTACTCCCCATGATGCCTGGAGGTTAAGGTGTATAGCTCCTGTTAAGCATAGTGAGGGGGACTGGAAAACTAACAATTCATGCACCACAGTGAAGAGTCAACTCCAGCTTTACCTGAATCAATAGGAAGATCAACCACCGCATTTTCTTCTCTCCAAATGCAAAGTACCCTTGTCTTCACCCAAAGACAGCCGAGTACGTCATTGACACAGTCATACAGAGAGCCCAGGAAAGAGAACAGTTGTGCTGGAAATAACTGGTGTCTTTGGAAACAAAGTGGTAGCAGTTGACACCCACCTCTAGGTGCCCCCTCTTACTTCTATTTCAGGACTTTTAAGATTCAGCGCAATTCACCCCCCTTGGAACATTGCAAAAAATTCTCCACCTCCAGCCTCTCATCCGGAAGTTAATAACATTTTGCAGCTCTCCTTAAATAAAATCCAGCCCATCCTGGATCAATAAGACTGATGCCTATTTCCCTAATGGCAGCCGATTGCCATTTGCTATTCAAATCAGACTAGATAAATTACAGTACATGCCAAGGAACAGGCCAGTGAATTAAGACAGGCCTCCTGAGGACCAGCGATATTATTAATCTTTTAAGACACTATCATATTTCTTCTTGACAGTGTGCGTAGACTCTCAGACATGCTGCACCCAGATTGAAATATCAGCTGCTGCAAAAAATCAATAGCGTTAGAAACACAATAATTTTCTGTCTGCAGGGCCCCCAATAAGCAACACTTGTGTTTCTCCTCCTTTCCACATCTCTGCTCCAAATGCATTTGTTTTAAAACCCAGGCCTCAAATCTGAATAGTAATTGCGGTGGGCAAAGTTGCTTTTGTTGTCATCCTTTGCCACAGAAGCCACAACTGTGATTCTTGATAAGGTTGCGGTTCTCAGAGACAGCGTAAGGTACTCGCGGGTCAGATGCTCACCTAGTGTATTTTGCCCTTCTCCCCACACCCTCCTGCTCAGTCTCTTGCTCTCTCACTGCAGGCTTTATAAAGACAGATATTGCTAGAGCTCCCGCTATCCCTAAGAAAAATGAAAACAGGGACCTTGGACCTGAACTGACAAAGGGAGACCGTACATGACAAGAAAGCAAAAAGCTTAAGGGATTTCTCTTCACACTGGCAACAGAAAGGGTCAATTCAAACAATTTTGATCTCTTTAGACCTGTGGATGAATTCAATAGAGGCTCTGACAGCCAAGTAAGCTGCCCACCTTTATGCTCAACTACTCTTTATGCTAAAGGGGAGAAAGATTCTACAACTGATAACTGTTCCAAAAAGGGTATTTTATGATTTACGAGAGCAGCGAGCTTAGGGAAAAATGTGTAGCTTAGGGGATTCACCACACGATGTTAACGTAAGGTTTCTCCTCACCCTTGACATGATATAGTTTAACTATGTGAAAAAAAAAATTATAAAACACAACAAAATCAGAAGTCTCCACACAATTCTAAGCATGAGAATATTCTGCATATAACGGGGTAAGAAAAACATCTACAGAAATGGACCAGAGTAGATAAATCAACTCCAGGTTGGCTAAGTTGCTATTCAAGATTGCCAGATTGCTGGTATCCCAGGTCAACAGTGACCAGAAAGAGTTGATGAATGTCCCAATCGGGTGAGAGTAGTAAGGCGATGAAATCATTCAAGTTACATCACAATTAGCAGTTGCCTTCTGCCCTTAAACATTGGTAGCAGCATCGGGAGGACCAGAGACCAAAAATATTAACTCTCTTCTGGCGCTTGCAGAATCTTGGGGGCTTCAATTCAACCTCTATTTAAAAAGTGGGGTAAGCATGGCCACAAGCAATACAAACATAGCCCTGCCTTCTGGTGAATGCTAAGGTGACCTGGCCGATGGCCACAGCATATCAGCAGGGCGCTCGTTAGTGAATGGATGAAGAGTCAGCCTGTGTGGTTGTGGGGTATGCTCTACCTTCTTTATGTTGAGCAGAGGACTTGGTTCCTCTTCTCCTTCCTCGGGATTCTCAGCACAACACCTCTCCCTGGTGCTCAAAGTGACACGCTTAGACAAAAAGGAGAGCGAACCGCCACCAGGCTTGTTGCTAGAGAGGGGTAATTTTAATTAGACCTGGCCAGTAGATGAGAATTTTGCTTCCTTCATTGGGACAGAAATAACAGGTTTTGAACATTCTAAAAATAATATGCTGGCCAAATGCCTTCAGACCTAAAAACCTGAGGTTTTCAATCTCTGTCACCAGAAGTGACCAGAAAGTTCTCTTCATCAAAGTCTTTGTGCTATAGAGAAAATGGAATATGATGATGAAATGACACCTTGTCAATAGTGTTCTGACCAGCTCTAAAATTAATACAACAGCACCATGATGCAATTTTCAACCAGAAAATGAGTTACTTCCAAGTAACTTGCACATCCGAGGAGCAGACTTGAGATTCAGCTGCTGCTCCTGATTCTCCATGAGTTGGATTTGATTCGCACATCTCAGTGGAACTGCTCCTGATATATACAAGTATCACACTACTTCCGATAGATTTTGTTTATGTCATGTGGGGTCTAGGAGTATATTGATAATACTTTGTATTATTTAATTTCATTGTTTTGTTTTTTTTTTTTCCTTCTGAGTTTGTCACCTACCTAAATTAAATACCGCTTTCATTAATCCAGGAAAAACCTGCCCCCGAATTAGTAAAAGATGTCTCAGTAACTATACATTAATTTGGGAAGCTGAAAC